>NW_027532008.1:10369366-10384336 GCF_008692635.1 Crocuta crocuta | reverse complement strand
GGGTGGCGGGGCTCCCGGTGGGTGCCTCTATCCCGTGAGTCAAGTGCTGGTTGCGACGTTTCCTAGGACAGCGACTGGTAAGTTGAGACCACTTGGGCCGGTGAGCGAGCCTGGGGGCTAGGATCTGGCAGGCCTGCGTTCCAGTCCGGCTCCACGAAAGACCTGTCGTGTGTCTTCCAGCCCGTCCCTTCGCCTCCAGCCCTCAGTATCCTCATCTGTAAACCGGGGGCGAGCAGCCTGCCTTGTTCCAGACGATGGGAGGCAGAGTGTCTTATTGAGAAGCCCCCCCTCTGTGCGGGAGCGGCCGTCTGGGAACTCCGCGGGTCTGTTAGATCCTCGCCCTACAGAACGCTCAGCTGAAGGGGACCCGGGGGAGCCTCAGTGACTGACTCAGCTACACGGTGAAATTATCATATCAGTCAACAGCCCTTCCCCAGCGTCTCTGACAACAGGGAGAGGCTGGGCTGGGGGTGTCTGGCGGCTCCAGAGACCTGGAAACATGTCGAGGACGTGCCTTGCATGGGAGAGAGGCCCTCGCTTTAAGGGATTGATCAGAATGACGATAACTGTAACGTTTTGGGAGCGCTCCTGTGTCCCCATAGCCGCCCCGCAGGTGAAGGACTTGTGGCTCAGGAAGTTAATTAAGTGACTCCCCAAGGAGGCATCAGGGCCGGACTCTTGCCCCCAGACCACCCTGCCTCCAGGGGTCACAGACAGACCAGAGTTCCAGCTACATTTGCCCCACTTAGCAGCTGTGTGATGTCAGGCAAGCACCTTAACCTCTCTGTGTCTCAGAGAGGAGATAGGAACAGTCCAGGCCAGGGGAACTGAAGGTCATTCATTTAGCATTTATGGGAAGCCTACTGTGTGCCAGGACCTGGGTCCGGGTAGGCACTGGGCAGAGCGTGGTGGACAAGACGCTACACACACTCTGGCCCCCACTTCACTGGTGCACAGAGGGAGCTGACAATTAGGAAGGGAAACATGTCATGTGGTGTTTGTGCTGCGGAGAGAGGACACGGGGGACACAGGCCGCAGAGGTGGCTTGTGATGATAAGCAGGGTGTCTGTGGAGACCACATTGAGGAGGTGACATCTGACCCAAGACCTGAGGCAGCAGCAGATATCAGGCCATAGAACATTCTGGGCAGAGGGAACAGCGAGTGCCAGGTGCCGAGGCAGCCGCGTGGCTGGTGGCTGGGGCGGAGGGAGTGGGCGCTGCAGTGGTGGACGGTCGCGAGTTACCAGGTCAGACCACAGACTTCGCCTCTTCCTCGGGGACGTGGGAGGTCGTGGGAGGGTTTTGAGCAGAAGAGTGACACCATCTGTCAGTTGCTTCCAGACGATCACTTTTGGCTGCTGAGGTGGAGGCTGACCCGTCGGGGGTAAGGGGAGAAGTGTGGGAGCCTGGAGACCACACGGAGGGGGCTGTGGCAGTGACTCAGTGGCCACAGTGGAGGTGCCAGGAGGTGTCAAATCCTGCACGGTTCACAGATGGGTGGGTGAGAAGGGGCATCAGGGATGCTGCAAAGACAGAGTTGCCATTTCCTGGAGCAGGGGGGTGTGGGAGGGGCAGGCTTTCCGGGGAAGATTTGGGAATGGGGTTTGGGGTGTGTTACACTGAATTGTCGCCGAGTATCTTGGGCAGACAGGACAGTGACTGGGGGTTTGGAGCTCTAGGGAGAGGTCCAGATGGGAGACAGGCGTGAGCGGGGCGATCTCCAGGGTGCAGAGGAGGTGGGGGAGGTGTGGAGGCCTGAGCACGGTGGTGGGGGGGGGGGGGGAGGCCAGGGTTGGGAGGCTGGATGGGTGGACAGGAGGCGCTAGGGAGCCAGGGGAGGTGGAGAAGCAGGAAGGCTTGACCTTCTGGAAGCTGTGTGGTGAGCGCCAGAAGGACGAGGGAGCCATCTTCTGTGTCCAGTGCCATGGAGAGCAGTGACCTTGGATTTAGCCCCAGAGAGGCCGCCTCATGACCTTGCCAAGAGGAAGTGGGGCAGGACCATGGGGGAACAGCCAGACAATGGGGTCCAGATGGAAGAGGAGGCAGAGAACGGCTGGTCTGGGTGGGGTCTGGGGCCCAGGTGGGCTGCACACCTTCATCCCCTGCCCTCACCCTAGACGGAAAAACACTTTTGCTTCGCCTGTGATGAGCAGGCCCAGGTCAGAGCCTGTTGTCAGGAGGCAGGTGCTCCGGACCCACCTCGCAGCTGGGGTTTGCACAGCCGCTGACTGGGAANCGGGCTGTCACCAGCGGGGGCATCTCGGACCTGCAGGCCCAGCCCCTCCCCTGCCTTGCTGTCCCTGCCGGAGACACAGCCCCCTGCCCACGGCGCCCAATCTCCCTTCAGGCTTCCTGACTTTCTCCTGGACTTGGGAGGCCTTAGGTGTGGGGCCAGGCTCGAGCTTCTCCCCTCGTCTGTCCTGTTTCTGACTTGCTGCTTCAAATGGGATTTCTTGCCGGGGGAGAGTGGCTCAGTGGCCCGTGGGCATCTTTGTGCCCACAGGGCTTTGCCCTTGGTGCGTAGAAGGAAATGACTCAGTTTGGGTTCCCCCAGAAGCAGAGCCTGAGACAAGGATTTTGATTTGAATCATTTATTATGGAGGCGAGGCCAAGGACCGGCAGGAAGGGATATGTGGGGGACAGGGAAGGGAAGGGAGCCAGAATAGGGTGTGTCACTGAGCAGGTGAGCTGCAGTGGGGGCTCTGGTGACTCAGTCGGATGAGCATCTCACTTCAGCTCAGGTCATGATCTCATGGTTCGTGGGTTCAAGCCCTGCGTCAGGCTCTGTGCTGACAGCCTGGAGCCTGCTTTGGATTCTGTGTCTCCCTCTCACTCTGCCCCTCCATCACTCATGCCTTGTCTCTCTCTGTCTCTCAAAAATGAATAAAAATGTTTTTAAAACAATTAAAAATGAAGTGTGGGTGCAGGGGGTGAAATCACTGGAGGTCAGGCTGGAGAGGGGCCCAGGGTCCAATGTTAGAGGCTTTGATCCCAGGACAAGGGGTCAGAGTCAGTCCTCCAGATGATAGGGAGGAAAGCCTCAGAGTCACGTCAGCCTCCATTTGTCCCTCCACTGCCATCAGGGTGTCCCCAGCTGAGCCTACAGTAAGAGATGCTCCAGCCTGCCTATCCGATCACCAGAGAGAGAGAATCCTGAGACCCCCCAGGACTGCGTGTACTGAGTGGTTTTTAGGATTTTAAATGCTTTCTTCCCCAGCAAAGCCAGGCTTTCGAGGGGTTGGTCTTGCGATGGACACAAAAACATCAAACTTGGGACCCAAACCTGGTTGTCTGTTTGAACTTGTACCTCTCTGTCTCAGTCAGCTCCAGATGCTGTAACAAAATACCCCAGACCGGGAGGCTTAAACACTTTGTTTCTCCCAGTTCTGGAGGCTGGGGAGTCCAGGATCAAGGTGCTGGCTGATTGGGTGTCTGCTGAGAGCCCTTTTCCCTTTTGCTGTGTCCTCACACAATCTGTTCCCTTTCTTCTTGGGGTGCTGATCCCATCCTGGGGCTCCACCCTCATGACCTCATCGCCTCCCAAAGGCCTCACTTCCAAATACCATCGCAGAGGGGTTAGGGCTTCAACACGTGAAGTTGGGGGGGGGGGCAGGAACATTCAGCCCATAACACGCACACACGCACACGCATGCTACCTGGCATTGGTTCTGTGGGGTGGGGGCCGTGGAGGCATCAGCTCATCACGATTTATAGAGGATGAAATTGAACCTCAGGTCTATACCACAAACAGATCACCCTACTTCATTCGCCTTTGCTGGCCTGATGCTGGGCTGGAGTCACTGGGGAGATAAAATTGCCCCTCTCCTCTTGGGATGCTGGTGCGGAGGAGGGCTTCCTGGAGGCAGTGAGGTGTGTTGTAGCAGATGTGGGCTTTGGATGATACGGGTCTGGGTTTGCGTTTTAGCTTCAACATATGCTTAGTGTGGCCTTAGACGAGGGCCAAGCTTCTGTAATTCCTTGTCCTCAGAGGAGTGAGCCGGTTCGTAACACCTTCCTCACATAACGGCTCTCCGCTGTCGCATCTTCTTGTCCTGCCTCTGCTTCTGCGAGCACTATTTCGGTGACTCCTCACAACTAGCCGGAAAGGGAGGCAGATGAAGAATCAGAGGCTCATGGTGGGAGTGGGGAGTGCAGTCACCTGCCCGGGCGCACAGCCTGGGCAGGGGAGGAGGCTCGAGGGGGTGGGGTCAGCCATTCTGGAGAGATCTGGTTCTGGGAGGGACCGGGGCTTATTTCCAAACCCTGGACTCAGGAGGAGTCCCCAGCTGTCCCTTCCTGGGGCCAGAGCCATGTCAGCCTCCTGGTACAGGCTTCTCACCCTGAGAGGGACAAGTTTTCCTGCCACTGACATGATTTGTGGACCCCCGCCGGGCCCGTAGCCCGGTGAAAGCCCAGTACACACAAGAGAAGGAGCTGTCCCCTTGTGCTGCGGGGGTGACAGCCTCTGAAACCTGTCTCCTGGGGGCCCGATACATGCTTGCTTTAGACTGCAAAGCATGGCCAGGTGTGTGTTCACGTGGGTGGTCACACAAGGGTAGAATCTGAACTTCAGCCACAGACTGTGGGATATTAGCAGCACCGACCCTGCTAGTCTGATGGGGGAGACAGAGCCACTGATCGGGAACATTCCAAGTGTGATTGGGGAGAGAAGTCCTCGTTCTCAGGGAACTCCCGGTCTGATGGAGGACTCAAGGCCCCTATCGCTAGGTGGATAAGGAAGCTGCTAGTCTGAGGGGGGAGACCCAGTCCCACTCCCAGGGACCTGCCAGTTTGATGGAAAAGATATAGTTGCTGCTCAGGAGGAGACCCTCGTCTGACAGAGGGTCCTCGGAGGGCTCTCCAGCCTGATGGTGGAGACTCCCGGGCTGAAGTGGGAGGTAAATCCCTTGCCCTTGGAGCACTCCTAGTCTGAGAGGGGAGGCAGGACCCTCAACCATGAAGAGACCTAATAATGAGACACACAACAGAAACTTTTTTTTTTTTTAACAATGCTGACCTAATTACAGCGCTGCTGAACCACTCAAACTCCTCATTTACGCGTTCCTGGGGAAATGGCAAATAGCAAGAATGTGTAAATTGAGGAAAATTAATATAATTACCCGAGCTATTTCTTGTCATCTTTTCATGTCAACAGAAACCACAAACCTTTCCCAGTGAGAAGCGTGGCCGTTGCAGGCTCGTTCCCCGAGGCAGACAGCTGGGTCCCCTCCCCAGGGGACAGGTTCCTACAGGTGCGAAGGGCACCTGGGAACCGGGCCCGCCAGGTGCGCCAGGGTGCACGGCGGACGGGGCTCTCTGGGCCTTGAGTCGGGAGATGCGGTTTGAGGTTTGGCTCTGTGACTGGTCTGTGCCGGATTCCCAGGTCCCTGCACCTCTGGGAGCTCGAGTCCTGCCTGATCGTAGCCCAGGCGTGCCAAGCCCTCTTTCGGGTCCGGGCACCGTGGTAAGTGCCTTGTGCCCTTGATCACAATGAATCACCACAAATACTCCCAGAAGGTTTTTTCCTTACCCTCACTTTGCAGATGAGAAGACGGGCACTCAGGAAGGTGAGTCACCCAGGAAGGTGCCAAGGGTCACCCCGCCTTGGAGAGGACCCCGGGGCTACAGCCTTAATGCCCACACCCTTAACCCAGCCTCGGCAGTAAATCAGGCCCCATTCCCTGGCCCCGCCCCTCCGCTCTGCCGCCTGAGGCCCTGTATGCGAACAGGTGCACAAGGGCCGATACAAGTCACAGAATGTTTGCAAACCCTCAGCCTGGGTCTTTTTTTCTGGAACGTGGGGATTTTAACAGCATTGTGTGCACGGCTGTTTTGAGGATGAAATGAGTTAATTTACGTAAAATACGCAGAGCAGCTCCTGGCCCCCTCCAGTGAGCCCTTGTAAGCTTGATTATTATCATCACATGCAGGAGACCTGCCAGGTGTCTGTATCCTTGATGCTTCTCTTTAGAGTGGTAAATGCCCGGGCCTGCTGGGCGTCTCTAGTACCTTCTTTAGAGCAGCATAGCTCTGCTCCAGCCAGCGTGAAGAGCACAGCGGTCTGTGCAGAAGCTTCTATCAGTTCTGCTGGCTCAGGGCGCGCAGATGCCCGTGCTGCTCATCAGACTTTTTGGGAAAATAATGACAAAGAGCAGTCACCACGAGGCTGATAAATAGGCATCCTCTTGTGGGCTGTTTAATGGGTCCAGAAAAGAGACTGCGGATGTTCACAGAAAACAGGCTTTAGTCTGAGCACGCGGCGCCTCAGAGGTTTCATCCAGTCACCAAGTGCCTCCTGCTGGCCGCTGCGAGCCAGGTTCCAGGCAGGGACCTGGCACCTGGGCAGCCAGTGAGGTCACGCGGTCCCTGGGGGCGGAGCCTCCAGCCTCATGGGCAACAAAGGTTTGAAAAGATGAGGCCCGATGTGCAGGGAGGAGAAAGCTGGTCTTGGGGTTCTCGCAGATGTGAAGTCTCGCACTCGCCCCGTTGTAAGGGCGACTGTCCCTGGTCCCAGGCTGCGTGTCCGGGAGCTGATATGTGGGCAGTGCTCAGCCCCGGGCCTGCTCACTCCGTGCGAGGGTGTCAGTGTCGGGCCTGAGCAGCAGCCAGCAGGTCTGGCTCTATGTGGGCGGGGCAGGGGAGCTTCCTGTTCCAGGGCCCTGTCTGGAGGGAAGGGAGATCCAGGGTGCTCAGCGGCAGATGGAGCTGGGCCATGTCTCCTGGAGGCCTGCACGGAGCGCTTCGCTCAGGAGCGGCCGGAGAAGGCCACCTTGCCCACAGGTATTGCTGGGCCCACGGGACACCAGCCGTTGCACTGTGGCAGTTACCCTCTAGGGCCTGGCGGTGTTGATCTCTCTACTTGGATCAGAGGGGGTTGAGGAAGGACAAAGAAGTAAGATCTTCAAACACACTGCCCCAACGATCGCCCCTAAAACGGCTGCCCTCTCCTCAGAAGGTTAGGGGGTTAAAAGGTCCAGCTTTAAAAACAAAAACAAAAACAAAAACACAACTCCACAGTGGCACCACTGTGAGGTTAGTGCCTGTTGGCAAAGCCAGGTCCAAGGGCTCCTGCTTCTAGAGATTGGGTGCCTGTGGCTCAGGTGTGGCCGGAGACCCCCGAGCTCCATTCCAGAAGGTCTCCTGGGTTCTTTGCAGCCCAAACCCAGACACGATGGACAGACACAATCTTCTTCTCCTGTTGTTTCAGCTAAATTAGGTGACCAGGTCCTTTTCTTTGGCAAATCCGGGGACATTCATTTGCATGCTGCTTTGCATAAATCAGGGAATCATTTGCATCCATTTGCATGTTTCTCTGGATGTGAGATTCAAGGGGCCTGAACTCAGTGTGTGTAAATGAAATAAGTATGTTGAGTCCGACTCCTCCAAGTTGGCCGGAAGCCCACAGGCTGGGATGAAGGAGCTCGGAGGGCCGGCAGTCTCCGGGAGAGGGTTTGGCCAGGGAGGGCTGCCGCTAGCTCCCTCCAGGGATGCTTGGGACTGAGGGGGGAGGGAGAACTTTGGGCACCTGGATACAGAGGATGGGGTGTCCTCCACTGGCCAGAGCAGACCGTCAAACAGGTACATACAGTGGGCAGTGATGGAAACCCCCCCACTGTGTCATTATTCAAGTACCTACTATGTGCCAGGCACCGTGCTAGACTTTTCACAGTTTGGCCCATTTTCGCCTTAGAGCCTTATGAGGTGGGTAGTTATCCAGCCCTTCTTAGGGAGATGAAGAAATGGAGGTGTGGAGAGCTAAGGTGAGCCATGCGAGGCCACATGATTTGTCTTGGAGGTCCTGGACTCAAATACAGGCCAATTTATTTCCAGAATCTTCCAGCTCTGGTTAGGGAGAATGAGAAACCCAGGTTTTGGCAGCTCCAAGAGCATCTCTCTCTCTCTACCAGACAGAGGCCCTCTCCTCTTTCTTTCCTGTGTTTCAATGGACTTTCCCCTGAGGAGGAAGCCATAGGGCACCTGTGCCTCAAGAATGGCTTGGTTTCCATAGCAACAAAGGTACAACAACCTGTCACAGGCTGCCCCCAGAGGCGGAGTGGTGGGGCACCTCTCTTTGAGGGAAGGAACGAACTTCAGCCCCTGGCATAGACTGAATACCGAGCAGGGTCCCCATGAGTGGTTCCTGAGTTCATTCACAGATGGATGGACACACATCCCCGTTTGCCACTGTCTGCCCCACCCTCCCGGGGGGAGTGGTTAAAGATGGTGAAGATTCTAGGGGCACCTGGGTGGCTCAGTGGGTTAAAGCATCCGACTTTGGCTCAGGTCAGGATCTCATGGTTCGTGAGTTCGAGGCCTGCATCGGCCTCTGTGCTGACAGTGAGAAGCCCGCCTCAGATCCTGTCTCCCTCTTTCTCTCTGCCCCTCCCCCCTCAATAAATAAAGAAAAACAAAAGATAGTGAAGATTCTTTGTCACTTCCCCCGTTGAGAAGCGGAGTTTATTTACCTTCCTCTTGAGTCTCGGTTGGTCCTTATGCTTTACCGAAGGACTATGATGAAAGCGACCCCGCCCGTCGGCCTGGTACCATCTGCGTTTGCACCTTTGGGAGCCCCGGGTTGCCATGTGAGCAGTCCAGGTATCCTGATGGAGATCACAGGGACACACCTGTGGAGACAGGGCCTGAGAGAGAGCCCTGGCCACGGGGGCGCCACGCACACCACTGAGCCATCTTGGACATACAGCAAAGATTTAGGATGCTAAGTTTTGGGGCGGTTTGTTTCCTGACCACACGCCTCCTCCTCTTCCAGTAGTAAAAGCATGCTTTTGGGGGTGCTGCTTCCGTGGTGGGGTGCCGGTCACAATCAGACCTGGTCCCTTCAGTCACAGAGGTGGGTTGGGACCCAGGTCCTGTCAGTATAATGTCTCACCCCCCTGGGCAGTAGTCATTGGGTAGAGAAGGGCATGTGTCTCTGGAGAGGTCAATTGGGACCCTTCCCTTGGCTTTATATATCGATGCTGCGGGAAAGCAGCTCTGTTTGCTCTGAGGTTGCCAGCCCAGAAGCTGTCTGTGGTCGCATTCCCGCACCCATCCCTGCACCCATCCCTACACCGGCTCAGTGTGGAAGGATCCTAGCAATGGTGGGAGGGGAGGAGGGTAGGGAGGAGGGGAGCCAGGGACAGAAGAGGCGGTGGGGTGACACCTTTGGGTTCTCGGCGTCTCTGGGCAAGCTCTCTGTCTGGACTTCCTGGTTTCATGAGCCAATGCATGTTTTCTTTCCTTCAAGCCGGTTTGAGTTGATTTCTGTCACTGGAACTGATGGGACACACATCATACTGACTCTCTTTCCTTGCTTCATCAAACTTAGAAATAGTGACGGCTGCTCTGTGCCTTTTCTTAGAGACTCGGTTCTCCTGGGAAAGGGAAGGATAGGTGCAGCTGCTCTGTCCGAGGCTGCAGTGGTGCCAGGGCGCGTCTCTCCATCCTCTCACTGACACCTCCCCGCCCCCAGGCAGCTGGCTTCCAGGGGTGTGGCTTCCTGACCATCCTGCAGGGAGAGAGCAGGTCCTGGATCTCTCTCCCTCCCTCTCAGTGCGGCAGAGCGAGGCAGAGACCGGCGGGGAGGAGGGAAGAGGGGGAGCAGGGAGGCAGGGGAAATCCCATTAATTTTTCCAGTCCTAAATCAATTTAATAGGAGCCTCCAATGACTCTGATTTGATTTTTCATTTTCAGTATTACAATTATCAGCTGATGTTACCGGCAGCTCAGGCTTGAAATGGGCCAGCGCAGTAGAGGCTGTCAAAAAGGGAAGAGTCCCAGATTACACCAATTACCTAATATTTCGCTAATTAGACACCCAATGCATCTCTCTCATTTACAGCAAGGAAAAAAGAATCCTTCACACTATCATTGTCATTCTTCTTTGCCGATCAGAGGTTATCACGTACCCCAGGTTGGGGATCTTGCATCTCAAGGAGAACTTCCCGTGTTCAGGATCCTGTGTCCCCAGGATGCTTCCTCGTGCAACGTCCAGGAACCCTGCAGCCCACACCTAGTCCTCGCTGTGCTCTGGAGGATGGAGCGCGGGTAGTTCTGTGCGCTCAGCACCCCCAAGGACGGAAGTGTGCGGGGAGCAGGATGCATGGGGAGAAACTTCAGGGGTCCTCAAACCAAAGAGTGGGTGACTCAGAGGGGGACCCAGGGAATGAATGGGGCTGGGAAGGTGTCCAGAGTCAGACACTTTCCTTCCCCTTTACAGATGGGGAGAGGGTCTCCAAGAAGGGGAGGCTTGGCTAAGGTGTTATCGATAGTTTGGCAGAGCGGTGCCTGAGCCCTGGATCTCCTGATCCCTGATGTCACAGTCCTTCTGCCCGCCCCCAGAAGCCAGTGTGTGCTCAGCGTCGTTTAAGTCTCCGGTGCAGCCGTCTCGATCGGCGAGCAGAGCTGGCTCGGAGAGCACCCGGGACCATTGGATGTGTCCAGGCACTGGTCCAGCCCATTTCTCCGTAGACTCATAAGTCCGCACAGCTGACCTTCCTTTGCTTTGGGGTCAGAAAAACTGGGTTCGAATCTTACATCCACCCCTTACTGGCTGTGTGCCCTTGGCCAAATTCTTTAACGCTTTGAACCCCAACGGGAGCAAGAAGTCCAGAATGAGAAGGGGCTAATGAAAATCAGGAGTTAATAATTTATGCCAAAGAACCACGTTCCCAATGGACACACAAGGTCAGTGCGGGGTGGGGGTGGGTTTCCACTATTTAATTTTGGTGATATAAATAACTGCTACTATTTACTGAGGACCCACTATAAATTGCAGGCACAGGTCAAACGTTTTGCATATTTTACCGCATTTAATCGGTGCTAGGAGGCAGGATTGTCATGCCCATTTCACAGCTGAGAAAACGGAGGCTCTCAGAGGTCAGGTGATTTGATTCCTGCAGCAAAAGATAAGATAGCCCCCCACTCCCCAATAGCCCAGGGCCTTCAGCCTTCAAAGGCTGAAATAGATGGGCAGGGGGGTGGGTGGGAGGGCAGGGGAGGGGCAGTGAGCCTGGGAGGGAGGTGCTGCCCCACAAACCCCTCCCCCCTCCCCAGATCCGGGTTCCTAGATCTCAGGTCTCAGGGCAGCTGCTCTCAGAAGCCTGGTCAGCTCTGCTCTGCTGAACTTCATTATCTTTATCAAATTAATTTACACAAGCCAGTGTGGCCACCTAATTAAGACATTTCCCAGGGCCCTGTGCCGGCTGCTTAATGAGGCAGGAGCGGCTGGACTCAGGCTCACAGTGTCCTGGGTGAGGAGGGGAGGAGGTGTCAGAGCGTGACCCGACCGCTGTGGGGCTCCTCTCCGCCACAGTCCAGGGCTGCCGGTGACGACCACCGGTCACGCCATCCATCCCCCCGCGGCGCGCCTGCTCCTCGGGAAGGAGGGTGTGCTGTGGCCTGCAGGCCCGAGTTCCTCGTGGCTAATTTTGTAAGTGACTGAGATAAGACTTTCCTTTTTGCCTGATGAGGGGTCAGCCCTGCGGCAGAAGGCCCCGGATTTGGTTAATGAACTTCTTTTCTTTCTGGAAATGAGATATTTGAGATGGGAGGGGCGGATGAACCCATTCAGAGGCTGTCACTTTAGGTGAGCGAGGGGCTGTCTGCGGGAGGCAGCTCGGGGGCTGACCCGCTGGTCAGGAGGTGGGAGGCGTGGTGGACAGAGAGTCAGGGATACATCCTAGATTCTGGTTCCGGCAACTGGACAGAGTGGTCAGCCTGGCCATTCATTCATTCGTTCATTCACTCATTCATCCAACACACACACGCGCACAATTACACACATACACAAGTGGCTCATCTATATGCCAAGCCCTGGGTGCCAGGTAACTGGGGATAAAACCATGAACAAAACAGACCAGATCCCTGTTCTCACAGAGCTGACATTCTAGTAACATTTAGTCTTCACTAAAGAGTTGTTGTAAACATTTAGGAGATCTTGAGCCGAGGGTTCACTGAATCTTAAAATCAGAGACTCTTCACTGTCATTTCAACTTCCATGAAGTGAGTGCTGACTTCCTGCCAGGATCTCATTCAATCCTTGCGACCACCCTGAGAGGTGGATTCCAGGGTTATCCCCATTTTACAGACGATGCCACGGAGGCTTTGNATCATGGTTAACTTCCCCCGGACATGCTTGAACATCCCAGAGCAGCCCGTGTACCATGGACAGCACCTCTGTGGCGCATCTTGAATGAGGTGGTGCAGCCCCACTTGGCTCCCTGTACATCCTTATCCTGATCCTTGAGCCCTCAAGGCCCCTCCTCTCCTGCTCCCCTTCTTCGTCACTGCACTGCCCCATCGCCTATGTCTCCAGTGGGCTGGCTGCTGCTTTTCTCGTTTCAGCTGGGATCTTGTAGCCGGCATCTCGCTCCGCACCTGCTGGGTCTGCGCATGTTGACTGCAGGGCTGACTGTAGGGAAGGAAGAGGTGGTAAGTGAGAAGTCCCCACGGGTGAGGCTGGGCAAGAGTTCTCTGGCTGGCAAAGAGCTGGCCGGTCTGCAGGGAAGGGGGCGAGGGAGAAGGCTGGGGCCGCCTGCTGATGGAGCAGCCAGCTCTGTGCCAGCGGCGGAGACTCGACCAATGCCCCCCCTCCTCCTATTGGGGTGTCGTCCCATTGGGATCCCTCCAGCTAACGTAGGCTCCCTTCCCACTGATTTTTATAGCATTGATGCGTGTCTAAAATTGACAAGACTTCCTTGTTCACTGGTCTTTCCTCCTCTGGAATGTAGTCTCCGGGAAGGCAAGGGTCTCACCTTGTTGGCTGAATCTTCAGCACCTTTGAGCACTTTTGAGGGCTGGGTTCCTTTTTTACCTGCACAGAGGAAGAGGCATTTTCTTTGAAAGAGGGAGAAACACCTCCCCACCCCCTTGACAGTGGTACGTTCTAGATGCGGGCCTGCTTCCATCTGATCATTTCAGAGCAAATGATTACAAACAAAACAACTGACGGGCACCTGGGTGGCTCAGTCGGTTAAACGTCCGACTTCAGCTCGGGTCATGATCTCATGGCTCATGAGTTTGAGCCCCGCGTGGGGCTCTGTGCTGACAGCTCAGAGCCTGGACTCTGCTTCAGATTCTGTGTCTCCCTCTCTCTCTCTGCTCTTCCCCAGCTCATGCTCTGTCTCTGTCTCTCAAAAATAAATAAATGTTAAAAAAAATTAACAACTCTGAGGACTGATGGATGTGGGGGCGGGGGGAGAAGGGCACAGAGAGGGGCACTTGTGGGGATGAGCACTGGGTGTTATATGGAAACCAACTTGACAATAAACTATTTGTAAAAAAAAAATTAACAAATCAACTGAAGCAATCATCAGTGGGGCCAGATCACCCCTTCTTTCCACCTCATGCTCAATGCGGTCTGAGCCTCCTCCGGCCTGTTCTGGGCAAGCCCCACCCCCAGCTATGACGTCAGGGTGGCCGGCCCCCCCTCCCGGGATCCCGGCCTGATTTGCCTTTAAATTTTATAACCTTGTTTACGCAGCTCAAGGCCCGTGCATTAAAGACCACATATGCTCCGCTGAACATTTATGGCTGCAAATGGCTCTCAGCGTGGGCAAGGGAGGGAGCTGGGGTGGAGGGGGGGCCTGCTGGCTCTCAGTCTCATTCTCCCTCTCAGAAGTCATGCCTTAGCTAAGTCTTCTTTTCTTTCTTTCCTTTTTTAAAGTTTATTTATGTATATTTTAGAGAGAGGAAGAGAACACACACACACACACACACACACACACACACACACACACACACGAGTGGGGGAGGGGCAGAGAGAGGGATAGAGAATCCCAAGCAGGCTCTGTGCTGTCAGCATAGAGCCTGACACAGGGCTCGAACTCATGAACTGTGAGGTCACGGCTTGAGCCGAATCAAGAGTTGGACACTTAACTGACGGAGGCATCCAGGAGCCCCTCACTAAATCTTTTTCTTGACCCCATCACTCGGTTCAGCAGTTACCCATATGGCCCAAGCGGCCTGTGTCTGGGCACTGTGCTAAGTGTCAGGGTAGAGGTAAGCATGACATCTGCCACTGTGGCCACTGGCCATGAAGGCTGGGTGAGGGGGGTCGTGGGGGGTGGGGTGCAGCCACGCTGGTGTGTGATTTCAGGCAAAGCCCCACAGAAAATGACCTCAGCCTGATCCCATAGGGGCTCTGGACTAGAAGTTAACTTCAGAGCCAGTCCTACCGGGGACCTGTCTGTCGCCGGGCAAGGGCTGGCCTTGGGGCTGGAGGCTCCCAGATGGCTCGGCTCCCTGTAGATGTGGGCTAAGTGGCCCCACCTCTGCCGAAGAGCTTCAGGTGTGGACAAGGAAGCAGTCAAGGCCCCCGTGGGATTCCGGGAAAGCGCCCCACAGGCTTCCCTACAGGGGTTGATGAGTTCACAGGCAGGTGCAAAAGATAGGTGACCAAGACAATGCTTCGAGACCCTCGTGGTGGCTGATAGAACCCGCTGGTGTCTGTGGGCGCTCGGACCGTCCCAGGCCGTGCGTGGTGCCTGCCTCCTGACGCCTTCCAGGGATGCTCCATGGCAGACACTGATAGCCTCGCGTCACAGGTGAGGCAAGTGCAGAGAGGTTAAGCCACTTGCCCAAAGGCAAACAGCTAGTCGTAGAGCCAAGGCTTGAACCACAGAACCTACCTCTTTTAGTTATTTTGGAACTTTCTGGGCTTCCAGAACATTCCTGTGAGGAAGCCCTTAACTCAGCCTGGGGGGAAGGTCAGGGAAGTCCTCCGGTGGGAGGGGGGGTGCCAGGGAGCAACTTCCTGGACCCTGGTTTTCCTGGTTGGTCAGTCGACAATTCTTCCCCGAGATCCACAAACATGCCAGGTCCTGCTCTCGCCCCGGGCGGACAACTGAGCAGAGTGCTCGGAGGGTCGGCCCTCCAGGAAATGTGTGTCCTCGACTCGGGTCCTGGGAGGGTGGCGGGGCGAGGGGGCCAGGAGGCCAAGGGGGCAGTGAGGGTGTCCCTGGAGCCTCGCGG
>NW_027532008.1:10363574-10369251 GCF_008692635.1 Crocuta crocuta | reverse complement strand
CTCCCAGGCTTGCTGTGGGGGGGGGGACCCCGAGCCTTAGGCTGTTGTTGCTGGGAGTCGTCGTCACAAGAGTCCCGTGGTGTCGCTTTGTCCTCTGCGGTTTCGGGTGAGGGAGCCGTTCTGAGGGGTGGGGGTGCTGCCCGGGAGGGCAGAGGGCCCTGGGGTGGACCCGTGGCTGTGACGAGGCCGAGGAAGCCCGACAGGGGAAGGGGCGTCAACTCACATTGCTTTTAGAGACACTGAGTGTCTGCAGGGATGTCCCCGTGTCCCCGGTGGCTGCAAGAAGGGGAGTGTCTGGCCTCACTCCCCCCCCCCCGGTGCCTCCATGTCCAGGGAAGCTCTGCACCCCCAACCTTGTCAGACACTCAGGCCTTGTGGGGAGGTGCCGCCGGTCTCCCCTTTGCAGTGAGTGGGAGACCAGAGTGTGGGGTCACCCAGGAGGGGCCAGGGGCGGGGCCACACTGGGTTCTAACATGGGTGCCGCGTCCGGCCTGCTGGGTGTGGCCAGGGTCGGTTAGGGTTAGAGGCTCAGTGTCCTCATCTGTGCAGTGGGCACCCTCGCCCCTCAGGCCTGCTCCAGCCTTGCCACGAGGGCAGGGTCCCCTGTCTCGGGGCCTCGGGGCCAGATGTGGGAACTGAACACCGGCTGACACGGTGCAGGTGCCCCTGCGCAGGGCCCGAGGGACAGGGAGGAGGTGGGCACCTGCCTGCCTGTGTTTTCCGGTTCTGACTAGGGGCCCTGAGAGGGAGGCTCCTGGGGTCGGGACTGGGCACCACTCTGTCTGATGGTTTGCAGGGCCCAGCGGTGACTTCCCCGCACCTCAGTTTCTTTGACAGAGGTGCTAGGCCACCAGGGCGGTTGTGATGCCTGTTTCCTGGTGTCCCAGGGGAGGGAACCTCCCCCGTCTCTCATTTCTGGAACTTTCCAGGTCCCCCCGGGTCTCCTCTTAGCCCCTCCCCCACCCCGCATGGTCACAGTGTCTGCACAAGAGTTGGGGTGAATGGGGTGCTTGAGGTCCCAGGCACAGGGGCCTCACCCAGGGGCCAGAGGCCCGGAGCCCCTGACCCAGAGGCCTTGACCCCTCACTCCCTGTCTCTTGCCTGCTGTAGCCCCCTCCCCACTAATACCCTTGGCCATTTGCTTTCTCCATTTTCCCCTCAACCTGTAACAACCATCTAGCGTTATGTATGTGAAGCCCCAAGAGCAGTATTGCCAATGCCGATGCTGTGTGATGCCGATGCCGTGTTGCTATTTGCCTCTACACCACAGTCCTGTCTGCTCGGGGGCAGCCTTTGCCACTTTACCCATCGGGGCGTGTCACAGGCCATTGGTGTGTCTCACCAACAGGAGTGCCAGCTTACAGGTCCTGGGGTCGGACAGATCCAAGGTCAAATGCAGGTTCCACCACTGCCACTGTGGCCCCGGGGCCTTTGACTGTGGCTGGGGAGATGGAAGACACCGATTGGCCCAAGCCAGTCGGGCCCTCCTGGGACCAACCGTGTGGCCAGGAAATTAGGCCAATGGGTGGGAGAGGGAAGAGGAGAGAGAATGCCAGGGAAGCAAATGACAAATAAATGCCCACCTCTCCCTTCCTACAAGACAGGCATTATTCCCCCCATTTAATGGATGCAGAAACTGAGGATCGGAGCAGCCAGTGACAGGAAGGTGCTCTCTGGGGAGGGAGTGTTCCCACGGGGCACACGCACTGCTTAACAAAGGTCATGTAACCCTAACACTCTGGCTTTGCCAAAGCTCCCCTGAACAGCTCACCCTGGTAACCAAAGAATGCACATGGAGATAGCAAGACTCGAGGCTTTGGCCGTCAAACTGGCTCAGGTGGACCAAATGGTGTTCTTCAAAGCTGGGGGGTGAGGAGTGAAGCAGGCTGTTGGTCCCTGGCTGGTGGAGTAGCGACAGGAACGAGCTTTCTGGAAGAGAGCGCTTCCGTGTTTTGACTTCCAGCAATTTTGCTTCCAGGGATCCATCCCTACGTGATGGGAGACAAGACCCCTCAGTAACGATCGAGGAAGCTGTCCCCGGCCGTGTTTCCTGCAGCAGACGGAGACCCAGTAACACCTTAATCTCAAATTTTTATACCTATTCGTCTTTGTTGGTAGGTAGATACCCTGTGTATCAACGGCAGCGTGCCATAAATGCAACCCTCTCTATTGTTCTAAATCTGAGCTTAATTTCTGTTTCAAGTTTCTATTTCTTACCAGGGGCAGAAGCCTAGTGTCTTTTGGCCCAGGCCTCTTTCCCCCACTGGGATGTCCTTGGTCTCATGCAGTGGTTAGTTCATGGTCCATTGAGTCACTGCCTGTCCCCTCCCCGACCCCCATTCCTGATTCCACAGGCTCTCCCGGCCCTGTGGCCATTATGTGTGGGGAACACTCCCTCTGGGGGATGAGGGACCCGCAGACAGTAAGCTAGGCTTTCCGCCTGGACCCTGTAGGCAGACATCTCTCCTCTCATTCTGTGTCAATGTAGTGAACTTGGAGTCTCTCCGCCTCCTTGGGAGCGGCAGCGGGTCCTCTCTGTCTTCCATCCCCATACAGCCCTGTACGCAGCTGCCCGAAGGAGCACTGGCTGGAGGGGTGGGGGTGGGGGCTTGGAGGGTCTGCAGAGGCACTGGAAAGGGGTTCTGTACTGCCGTCTCTGCCCCGCCTTGTCATCCCCTGTCCCCTCACCAGGCCCAGGGCTACCAGGGGGGTACTCCGCTCTGCCAGGGCTCTGGAGCCTGAGACCACAGCCGGGCTTCCATTATTTTGTGTCTCTCTCCATGTGCACCTGTTCTGTTCCAGGCTCTGTCCTAAGTACTTGAGCATCTATTTGGTCATCACAATTCTATGGAGGAGGCATTGTACCCCGCCCCCCACCCATTTTACAGGAGAGGAAACAGAGGCTCAGAGAGGTGAAGGCACATACCCCAGATCACACAGCTGGGAAGAGTGGGACCAGGGTTGGCAGCCGGACCTCTTTCTTGCTGCACCCACCCATCGGCTGCCTCATACTCCCTGTCCCTGTAGCTCAACCTTCTGGGTCGGCTCTCCTCCGCTGTCCCCATCCTCCCCATGGCTGGGCCAGACTCCTCAGTGGCAGGCAGGAAGTGGACTTTTCAAGGGAGGAAGCCATGGGGGGAGAGCCTGGATTGGAAAGGGGGAGAGGTGAGGGGACGTCAGGAGTTGTGCCAGGCAGGGCCGCAGCCTCACCGAGTCCCGACCCCCTCCCCGTCGTGCAGCCCTCAATCCTGTCTCCCCATCCCCCACCCTCGCCCCTTAGACTCCTAGAAGGGGCTTCCCGTCTTAGCTAGTCTAGGCTTTCAACAGAATCCTTGGAAGTAGTGAAGCCCTTTGTTAAAATGACATCTTACATGGAGCCCAGCTCATCAAGCAGATAAAAAAAAGCGAGTGGTCTGGTGGCAGCTGGGGGTCAGGGTCAGGGCCCCACCTTCTCTCCCTCCCCTCCAGCAATGCCCTTGATGCCACTCCAGGGAACTTTGGGGTCCCAAGGAATACACTTTGGAAACCCCTCATCTCAACCATACCCTCCCTTCTTCAGCAGACGGGGTGAAGGAGGCCCCGGGAAGTCACGTGACTTGCTCAAGGTCACCCGGGGAGTCAGAGGCTGAGGCAAGGCCTGGACTGCATGGAGTCCATGGTGTGTGTCCTCTGCGCCCTCTATGCCGCCGGGGGGCTCCACACAGCCTCCCCCCGCCGCACTCTGTAAGATGCCCTATGCAAATGCCATGCGCGCCCCCGGTGCCGTGTTTGCTCAAGGCTGCGGAGGCTGGCGCTTCCAAATCCTTATCGCGAAAGCCGGGATCGTCCTTCTGGGCTCTTCCCCCACCCAGCTCTCCAGGCTGAGATAAGGGGCATTATCTGTCTCTGAGAACGGAGCTTCAGGAGCAGCAGAGGTAATAAATGGTGTTTGCTGATCAGCACCGCGTTCCCCTGAATCTCCTTGAAGAAAAGACACAGAAATAGCTCAGCGGGCCCCCAGTGCCCCAAGACCTGACTTTCCCTGGAGATGGGAGGACCAGGCGACGTGAGGCCCTGGCAGACCCAGGCCTTTGCTGGGCCCCCTCCTCAGTGGGAGCCTGTAAGGAGACCCCCAGCAGAACTACAGGATGAGCCGGGTCACCGGGTAGGGAGAGTCCCTAGCGCCCAGTTAGCATCCAGGTGGCTGTGTGTTAAGTCTCTGCGGCTTCCTAGGCCTCAGTTTCCCCATCTGTACGATAGGCTTTGGCCTGAATCAGTGCCTCAGTAGCTCAGGAAGTCCCTGTCCTGTAATTCCCCCACCCCAGCCCCCATCCTGCATGCAGGTGAATCCTGTGGGCTCCCCGGCTGGCCGGGCCTTCCTCTGCATGCCCAGGGACCAGTTTCACACTGCAGCCTTCCTTCTACCTCCCATGGCTCACACCTGCTTCCCTCCTGGAGGACTTACTCTAAAGGAAGCCTGTCCTTTGTCAGCAGAGCTGCCTTGCCCAGCAAAGGGCCTTTTATCTCTGTGAGCAGGACTTCCTGCCGCATCAGCAGAAACTTCTGGCTGGGGAAGAATCGGGCTCCAGCCCCGATGGGAGGCATCAGGGACCCTAGCCTCTTGTCCTCTGGAAAATCAAGGCTAGAGCCGGCTGCAGGAAGCTGGCGTGCTTGCATGGCTCCACGGTTAAGGGCGTGGGCTTAGGAGTACAATAGCCCTGGCCTTGAGTTCTGGCTCTACCTTTTACATACTGGGTGACTTTGGGCTGGTCGCCTCATTGTCATAGGACTTGGCTCCCCTAACTGGATCATGGGGGCTAAAAATAGTGCCTAATTAAATGATCAGAATGGTTCAAGAAATAAATAACAAGTATAAAATATTCAGCACGTCACCTGAAACATGGTAAAGACTGTTGTGATAAATCAATTGCATTAACAACTCCGATTTTTCAGTCTCTCTTGTATCTATGTCCTTTGCAATGAGACCTTGCAGCTGCCCCAACGGGCAGCGTCTAGACCCCCTCCCTTGTTCCTGGTCTGGCTTCGCGATCTGCTTTGGCGGAATGGGAGCGACACCCCACCTGTTCCGCGTCTAGGTCTTGTGCGTTTCGCCCGCGCTTCTGCCTTTGTCACCAGAGCCTTCCGCCCTGCCCCCGCCTGGCTGCCCCCCGAAGGGAGACACACAGAGAGGGGCTGCGCTGCCCTGCTTGTGCTGTCTGCAGCCAGCCAACCCCAGCCACGGGAGCCCGCCCAGCCCAGAGCCACTCGACTGACCCACAGACTCGTGAGCTACATAAACGCTTGTTTTAGGCCACTGAGTTTGGGATGGTTTATTACACAGCAGGACTGTGGGACCAGGTATCACTGACACAAGTATTTGTATGATTAGCCTCAAATGTCACAGGTAACCCCATGGACCCACTTGCTGTGTGGCTTTGGGGAAAAGTCATATCTTGCTGAGCTGGGTGTTCCTGTTTCCTAGATGGCAGCAAAGATGTCCAGGGCTTTTGTGGTGACAATTGTAGCTTAGATGGTGGACTTTGGTTTAAACCTAGCTCCTCTCCTTCCCTCTTCTCTCCCCTACCACCCCTCCCTCTTCCCTTCCCTTCCCTCCCCTCACTCTTCCCTCCCTTTCCCTCCTTCCTCCCTCCCCTCCCCTCCCCCCTCTTCCCTTCCCTCCTGCCCTTTTCTCTTCCCT
>NW_027532008.1:10282988-10363540 GCF_008692635.1 Crocuta crocuta | reverse complement strand
CCCCCTCCCTTTTCCCTCCCCTCCCCTCCCCTCCCTTCCCTTTTCTCTTCCCTCACTTTTCTCTTCCCTCTCCTCCATCCCCTCCCTTTTCTCTCCCCCTTCCCATCCTTTTAAAATCTTTGCATTGTTATTCATCACAGGATTCTTCACTACTTAACCCCTGATCCTGAACCTGCACTTGACTTGTCTGTTCCTCAGGTTCTTTCCGTGAGACCATCTCAAAAGGACGTTTGTGAAGATTAGAACTTGCATCAAAGGCTGAACTTACATTGGGGGCTTGGCACACACGAGGGCCCTGCTTCAGTTATCTGCTGCTACTTCACCAAACACCCCCAACTTAGAGGTTAAAACAATTGTTTACTGTGCCTCTTGACACTGTGAGTTGATGGTTTTTTCTGTTCGGTCTGTTCCTGGTAGGGTGACTGAGGCAGGGCACAGGTTCCCGGGAACGGGACTTCTCCGTGTTCAAACCCGAAAAGTCCCTGGCGAGCTGAGATGAGCAGGTCACGGCTGCTGCCCGTGTCCCTCCTGCGGCTGCAGCCGGCGGTGGGCTTGCTGTCCCGCCTGGGGCGTCTGGGATGGCTCCACTCACGTGGTTGGCAGGTGGTGCCGGCTGGGAGCTCAGTGGAGGTTCTGTGCTGGGGTTTCTAGGTTCTTCTCCATAGCCTGGGTTTCCTCTCAGCCCAGGGGTCTCAAGGTAGCCTTCCAGGAGGGGGTATTCCAAGAGAAAAGCCCCAAAGGGCAAGCACCTATAGATGGCGCTTCTGCCTGCTCCGGCTTGTTTGTGTCCCGCCGCCAGAACGAGTCACATGGCCTACCCCAGATTCGGTGCAGGAGGGACAGGAGTATGAGCAGGAACGAGGGGAGCCGTGGTCCTGGGTGGGGGGAGGGGCGCTGGCGCACCATGCGCTGGGAGGTGGGTTGGGTGGTTGCTGCGATTCTTACAGATACGGTGAAAGGCCTGGATTGATGGTCTCTGAGGCCCCTCCCTCCAGCTCCCGTGTTCCGTGACCCAGAGGATGAATGACTCGCCCAGGGCCACACAGGGAGGAGGGGGTCAGAACGAGATAAATCACGGAACTCACATAAGCAGCAATATCGATAAAGCAATCAGTAACTGAGAAACGACAGAAACATAAAGCATCATACATCTGAGCATTTGTCAAGAGTTTGAAGTGAGGCCGGACCAGCGCAGGGCGAGCCTCTCTGTGTCAGCCTTACAGCAGACAGTGAAGTGCAGGGAAAAGAGTCGGGGGGCCTGGGGCAGGGGAGGGGCCCCTGTCACACAGATGCTAGCCCCCTTCCCATAACTGTGCAGGCGCCTCGCTGGAGGGGCTCTGTTTTCATACTGAGGCTCAGAGAGGTCAAGTCACTTGCTCAAGGCCACACAGCTAGGACACGGCAGAGCAGGGATTCGAACTGGAACTGTCTGGTTGCAAAGCCCAGGGTGTGGTCTTGGAGCCCAGCTGCCTCTGGGCTTCATACCGTAGCAGCCTTTCTCTAGGAGGCTGGACCAGGGCAGGTAGTTGGTGCTCAGGTGGGCCCCAGCCTTCTGCCCCTCCTCTCTGAAATAGAAGGAGGCCACAAGGGACCACACCCAGTGGGTTTGCAGGTCAGGAAGTCCCAGTTAATTGCATTTTTCACCCCAAAGGCCCTTCTGACCTGCAGTGGTAGTTAAGGTACCTGATTGGTAGTTAAGGTCGGACGTTGGTTTGGGGTAAGTACCCTACCAGCTGTGGGAATTTGGGCAAAGACCTTAACATCTCTGGGCCTCAGTTTCCCCAGACAGCTGTAAGGATGAAAGAAGGGACGCACAGAGACCCCTGAGCCCGACGCCTGACTCCTGGTAAAACCCCTGTAAGGCTCGCTGGCGTCCTGGACTGAAACTCTGAGATCCTCCCAAGCTGCGGAGGAAGGAACAGGTGTGACAGATGACCTCTCTGGCCTCTTCCAGACAGGATTCTCCCTGCAAGGCCCAGGAAAGCGGGTGCAGACATGCCTGCCTCCCCCCGCCCCCCACCCTGCACCCCTCTAACCGCCAGCAGCAGCAGACGATCAAAGAGGAAACGTGAGCAAAACGGAACGGCCGGCCAGAGGCACTAGCTGTTGATTTATTCTCGGGAAGGGCCTCACGCTCCCTGGAACAGTGACCTCTATTAATGTTGACGCGTTCAAAAGCCGCATATTGGGATGCAGCGCGCCTCTCCTGTCCCTTTAAAGACCCTGCTGTTCAGTTTCAAAGACCCTGGCAGAGCGTGAGTCGTGTCTGGGAGCGCAATTCCTCAAGGAGGAATATTCCATCAAACGCTGCGTGATAAATGGGGGCCGGAGCTACTGTAGACACTCACTTTGGACAAGCAGCCCGGCGCTGGAGACTTCGCTAGCAGGGATAAAAGGAGATTCATTCCAAACAGAATGGCTGAACAAACAGCCGGCGCCTGTGTGCGTTTCTGCCGCCCCCTCCTTCTCCGCAGCCTCGGCTCCCCCTCCCCCTGCCTCCCCCCCACACACCCCCACCCCGGCCCGGGCAGAGCCACTGGCTGGGGCTGGGGGGACCCTCTGTGTGCTTTGCACCCACCATCTCATTGCACATCCACCGCTTGCGGCCTGGGGAGAGTTACTGTCCTTCTGCAGAGGCACATGAGGCCCAGAGGGTCGGGGACTTGCCTGAGGTCACACAGCCTGGTAAGCCAGGAGCCAGGAAGCGGGCTCTTTAGACTCCCTACAATACTAGCACTGGATGAACTCTCTAAGGCCAGCAGTACCAACCCATGGCACTTTGCAGTGGGGACCGAGAAGCCCAGATGGGGGACATGACTTGCCCAAGGTCACATGGCCAATTCGAGAAAGAGGAATTTTCTAGGAGTCCGCAGAGAAAGGCAGTGTAGCTTCTGGCCCATAGTTGGCACTTCGTGGATTAAGTCCATCTCCTTCACTCTCTCCCTCCCCTTCTTCCTCCTCCTTTCTGTAGGCAAAGCCAAGGGGATGGAGGGGGATGAGAGCAGAGGTAGAGAGAGCCTCTGGGCTCACAGTCACACAGCCGCCCTGGGTAAGAGTCTGGCTGAGCCTCCCTTTCATATGCACAAGTCCTGTGGATGAGGGTTGGCTGTGGAGAGAGTGTTGGGGGCCCAGGGTGGTGCTCTGCTCCGTGGGCTCCCAGCAAACGTCGTGTGGCTTCCTGAGGGCTGGGCCCTGGGCCCTAGGGAATCTGGGGTTGGTCACTGCCGCCCTGGAGCCTGCCTTACCTGCTCTCCCCTCTGGAGATGGACACAAGGTCTAGAACTGACTTAAAGTACCTTCTACGCTGCCTCATTGCTCACAAGAGAACATGGTGGGGGGTTCGGGGGGCTCCCGCTTGTCCCCGAAGGGCTGCTGCTGGTCCCTGCACGCACACCCTGCTCCTCCCTGCTGGCCCTTTCTCATGCTGCTTCCTTTGGGACATTTCCCTCCCTCCCTTCCTGCCTGGTGCCCACCTCCAGGGCTCCGCCTGGCCCTTAGCCTGGGCCGTGCCCCTCCTCTGGGCCCCTGCAGGCCCTGGGCTGGCTTCTCCCAGAGCGTTTGTGGCTGGGCAGTGATGCCTAGTCCCCATCTCCTTGGCTGGACCATGGGCATCTGGGGGCGCATTCCCCTCATGGCTCCAGGGCCTGGCACACAGTAGGTGCTCTGTAAATACTAGCGTAACCCCAATGGGTTTGGGAACTGCCAGTCCCTAGCCTGCACCTGTCCGTGGGCATGGGTTTGTGAGTGTGAGTGTGTGTGTGTGTGTGTGTGTGTGTGTGTGTGTGTGGGGCTCCCATCCCAGGTTCTTTGGGAAAAGGCCCAGGAGTCATTGTTCAAGGCTCACGGTCCTATAGATACCTCTCCTGAACCCCCTGCAGTGAATAGTCCTTGGGGACCCAGCCGGGGTCAGGGCCGGGTCCCTCTGGCCTTCGTTCATCACACCTCTGGGCTCCCCATCAATCCCACTCCTAATGTGCCCAAGGATTGATATTCTTTCTTGGCCTGGCCGAGGGCCGGATCGATTCCTGTCTTAAAGGCACCAGCCTCCCTTCAGAACCATCAAATGGGCATTCTGTGGAGGCGGTTATTTAAAAATACGGTACCTTTCATTTTGTTCTTGACTCAGAAATATTGCAGGCACTCACTTATTGACCCTGGGAGCAGGGCGGTGCTGCACTTGGTGATTCCAGTGGATTATCTCATTTCATCTCCCCATGGCCATTGAGATGGGTTATTATGACCCCCCTTTGGGTGAAGGCATGGAGGCTGAGGCTGATGTGGAAGCTTGTCCAGGGGGCAGAGCTGGGGCCGGAACCCCATTTATCTGATGCTGGATGCATTTGCATAATGAGGACCTGACTCAGCTGGGTCATAAGCTCACCCGCCCTCCCCACACCCACCAAGGGTCAGGGGACACCCTCAAAGCCCCCTGTCCTCCGCTGCCTGCCTTGCCAGGGCCATTCGGGTGCTGTGGGAGTCTCCCTCCCTGCTCTGCTTCGTGCGGCCTCCTGCCCGCTTGATTGCAATTAAGGATAAGAACCACTGAATAGGGCTCAACTGGCTAATTAATGACTTTCTCTTGCTCCAGCCAACTGTGGGGCCACAGTGCCTCTGGCCCAGGGTGAGAGAAGCCTCTATCAGGCTGCACGCAGCTCTCAGATTTTCCCTCTTAGACAAGAAGACACAGTGATCTCACTTGCTGGCTGCCTCCCATCTCCGTCCCCAGCTGCCGCTGCCAGGGCCTGCCACGGCCGTCTGGGATTTCCCGAGGCTGGGCCTTCCCTTCAGAAACANGGGTGAGAGAAGCCTCTATCAGGCTGCACGCAGCTCTCAGATTTTCCCTCTTAGACAAGAAGACACAGTGATCTCACTTGCTGGCTGCCTCCCATCTCCGTCCCCAGCTGCCGCTGCCAGGGCCTGACGGCCGTCTGGGATTTCCCGAGGCTGGGCCTTCCCTTCAGAAACTTCCTGTGAGATGCTGGGCTGAAATCTCAGGGCTGGATCGGCTCCAGGGGTCATTGGGTGCAGTCCCCTGTCCTCGTGTGCGGGGACCGACCATGTTGCCTTGGAAGGGATGGCGCTCTGTTCAGCCTTGTTTAGGGTGGTGGTTGTAAGATCCCGGCCACTGCCACTGCTGGATGGTGGGCTCCTGCCTGCAGAGCCCGGGGCCTGCGATGGACCTGGGGCAGCACATCACGAGCGAAGGACAAAGTGGAAACACCCAGGATCCTCTCTGGTGGCTGGTTCATTTTCTCTCCCGCCGTGGAGGCCATGAGGGTCTACTCTGGTGAGAGGTGGGTTTGGATGAAAGGGACCTGACTGGCCCTGATGCTAAAGGGAGGAAAGACACCCAGATCCTGTAACACGGGGGGGCTCAATGCAGCTCAGAGCGTGGGGTCCAGAGTCAGACCGACCTGTGGCGTCCTGACTCTGCCACTCGAAGCCAGTATCTGTGGACAGGGGATTTGACTTTGTGGGGTCCACGTCCTCCTCTGTGAACTGGATGTAGCACATACGTCATGAGTTGATGGAGAGGAAGTAAGTGAGTCTATCTGTGTACGTGTGTATCCCAGGCCCGGGGCCGATGGCGGGGTCATATAAGCGTTTGTGCTGCTGATTCTATTTGATCTTCATATGAGACTCCTTCGAGAGGATCAGAGATGGGGGGAGTAATTTGTCCAGGTCACACAGAGAGAGAGAGCTCCAGGCCCTACTTTCCTGTGTGGTGCTGGCTCCCTGGAGGGCCGGGGTCCCAGGGCTCTGACTCTCCCCTTTGTCTCTGATGCATCAGAGACAAGCCCCATCACCTCTTTGGGGCTCAGTTGTTCCGTCGTTAAGATGGTCACATTCCTTTTGTTGAATGATGGCAGATGGCTGGATTCGATGGAACGGATGGGATGGAAAGGGCCCTCGGAAGCAATCCAGTCTCTCTCTGTTCTTCGTGGTCGCTGAAGCCCAGCGACAAGCAGTTTCCAGAATCACACAGCATCGGGGACAGGGCCAGAAGCAGGAGTTTCCAGCTTCCTGGGCAGGAACCCAAGAGGTGATGCCAGGTGGCCCTCCTTCCTGCTGCGACCTCTGGGTCCTCCCTGGCTGGTGGGTGTGTAACTCCCATCCCACTGCTGGCTTCCTGCTTCTTGCCTCCTCCCCCCCCCCCGCCCGCCTCTGCCCATGGGTCTAGCCAGTTAGAGACTGTGCCTTTACACTGAAGGGTTCCCCTCCCCCCCCCCCCCCCGCCCGCCTCTGCCCATGGGTCTAGCCAGTTAGAGACTGTGCCTTTACACTGAAGGGTTCCCCTCCCCCCCCCCCCCCCGCCCGCCTCTGCCCATGGGTCTAGCCAGTTAGAGACTGTGCCTTTACACTGAAGGGTTCCCCTCCCCCCCCCCCCCCCGCCCGCCTCTGCCCATGGGTCTAGCCAGTTAGAGACTGTGCCTTTACACTGAAGGGTTCCCCTCCCCCCTCCCCACCCACAGTGAGATGGACACTCCCCCCACTCCCCCACCTCCAGGAAGCCGGCATTCTGATGGGATCATCATGGATAAGGTGGACAGGCAGGATTTTGTAGTCAGTTTCAGCAGGCCATCACACACGCCTCCTCTCCTGCATCGGGAGCCTGTCGAAGACTTGGGGCCAAAGGAGGGAGTGCGTTGGAGCCTGCAGAATGCTTGCCTCCCTCTTCCCAAGTCTCAGGACCTCAAGGAAAGACCTGTGGAACAGGCCCCATTGGCAAATGGGAAAGGAAAGATGGAGAGGAATCCCACAGGAAGTAGAGAGAAGTATCCTGGAAATAAATGATGGGCTGCCAGACCTGATAGGGAAGGGGGACTGGAATCCCATCCCAGGAGATGCCTGTCCCAATCCTGCTGGTATCCTGTGGACGCTGGATTGTTGGCACTCCGGAAAGCTAGTGTCCTGGGAGTACTGACATCTCAAGGTCACCGGAACCCCGATCTCCGGGACTGTGAATGCAGCGGTGTTAGCCATCCAAGAACACCGCTGTTCAGGAAGCGTTAAGTCTCCCGGAGTATTAATTCCCTGTGTTGTCGGTACCCCAGGAATAGCCCTTTCTCACCCCCAGGCTCTCAGCGACCTGGCTTTCCTGGGAGCTCATTGCAGGCCTGCTGGGGTCCCCGTGAGTCACCTCCTCCCTGGAGGGGTTTTGGAGATGTACTTCAGAGCATGACCATATCACCCGAGCCGTAGCGTCATCACTGGAATTGCTTCTTAGAGCGCACAACCGGGCCCGCTCTGGAGTTTCAGACTCGGCAGGTCTGGGGCAAGGCCCAAGAATCTACCTTTCTAACAAGTTCCCGGCGACACGGCTGTCACTGGTCCAGGGACCACATTGTGAACACCAGGGTCCCAGAATTTAGGTGCTCCAGGTCCTCGACTCCGGCGGCATCTTGGAATGACCTACGGAGATTTTAAACTGCTGCCGAGGCCCAGGGCCCCACTCGGAGAAATTGATTTCACAGATCTGGGCTGGGGCAGGTAATATAAAAAGTTCTCTATGGGACTCTAGCGTATGGATAAGAGCTGAGGACTGCCAGTCTCAGACAAGCACGGGGGGAAAGGGAGTAAGCAGCAGCCACATTCCGCTCACTGTTCTGAGATGGGGGAGACAAAGGCACACTCTGGTCCTTTGGGGGAGATCCTTGGGCTCAGCTCCCACCGGGAGCCACCTTCCTCATGGAGCTCCTGGGCTGGCTTTTCCTGGATCTGGCACTGCTACGGGGCCTGGTCATTCATCCACCCATATTCAGTAGACATGTATTTGGCACCTACTGAGAGCACTGCTTAGGTTCTGGGGCATACATACCGTTGTGGATGAAATAGACCAAGATCCCTGCCTTCATGAAGCTCATGTCCTAGTTCATAGCATCGATGTTGCAAAGTGTGGTCCGAGGCTGCCCCGGCACCCGAGTGTCTCTTTATTTACACGGACAGCTGGCAAAGTGATGGGACCTAAAGATTGGGCTGGGTCAGGGCTGGGCACAGGGGTGGTGGGATCTGGGCACAAGGGCACTGGGGTCAGGGCACAGGGATGGTGGGGTCAGGGCTGGGCACGGGGTGGTGGAGTCAGGGCTGGGCACAAGGGAGCTGGGGTCAGGGCTGGGCACAGGGGCACTGGGGTCAGGGCACAGGGACGGTGGGGTCAGGGCACAGGGGCACTGGGGTCAGGGAACAGGGACAGTGGGGTCAGGGCACAGGGGCACTGGGGTCAGGGAACAGGGACAGTGGGGTCAGGGCACGGGGCGCTGGGGTCAGGGCACAGGGACTTGGGGTCAGGGTACAGGAATGGTGGGGTCAGGGCTGGGCATGGGGTGGTGGAGTCAGGGCTGGGCACAAGGACACTGGGGTCAGGGATGAGCACAGGGGCGGTGGGGGAGGCTGCCAGCACACCCTCTGGGTGGATTCTCCAAAACCTAGCCAAGAAGGGAGGTCAAGCTGTTTCCTGGGTTCCATCTTCTCTTGGCAGACACCTTGGTTCAGCTTCTGGACTGTGGGCGCCTCGGGGCCATCCAGTGAATCCCTCTGCCCCCAGCCAAGACGACAGCGGGTCTTCCCAGGGGCCAGTCCCTGGGTGGTGGGTCTGGGAGCCCCTTCTGTTTCATGCATGTCCCCTTCTGTTCCTTCTTTGCTTTTGTTTCCCTTTTTTATTTACGCCTCGTCTCTGCTTCTTATTCTTGACCCCTTCTTTCTGCGGTTCTCTTTCCATTCTCTGCCTGCCTGTCTCCATCCCTCCAGGCACAGTTTGGACCCCTGACCCCGTTAGGACACTGGGAAGCATCTCGCACTGTTGGACTTCCCCTCTCTGGCTGCACCCCTTTCCTGGATGAGCATCGTCCAAGCCCCAAACTCATTTGTTTCCCTTCCTCTGCCAGTGGGTGCAAATCTCCCTCCTTGGCCAGGGCCTGAAGAGCAGACTGGAGAGTCCTGACTCTACCCCTCTGTTCAGGCCTGAAGGGGGTGGGGGCTACTCAAGGGTCAGAGTCCCCATTGAGCAAGTTCCCCTCGTGGGGGGGCCAGGAAGCCCAGCCCTCTGGTGTGGTTAGGGCAGTGATGCTGGCTCATCCGCTGCTACATTAATTCACTGAACATTTATTGGCTGCTTACAATGTTTCCGGCACCGAGATAGGGAGATAAATAAACCACAGTCCTTTCCTTAAGGACTCCAGTGAACACCATTCAAAGTGCCATCCATCTACCCTTCTATTCTTTTGTCATTCATTCATCTATCCATTCATTCATTCCCCTAACTACTGCCCTCCGCAGGTATAAGAGAATATAGGGAGGGACTTGAGACCATCCTTGCCCTCAAAGTCCCCCCCCCCGGTGGGAAAGACAGACAAGCAAATGGACAATTCAGGGGCTCTGAGCCCTCACCAGACTCCAGGTCTGGGCGGCCAGNCTGACCCAGTGTGGGGGTCGGGGGGTGGGTGGGAAAGAGGATCTGAGGTCTTGACAGGCTCCTAAGTCTCCCTGAAGGGTTAGGGGCTGCGGCCCAGAGCCTGCTATAAAGTGTGCCCCTTAATACCTCGATGATGGCGTGCATAAGAATGCAAACTGGCTGCCGTGGGGAAGGGGAGGAAATCTATTTCCCAGCTAGGAAATTATTGAATATTTAGGACCCGGAGCAGATCGTTTAGAGGGGGAAATGAATTTCTCTGGCTTCCTCTGGCTGAGATAAATCAGCCCAGATGCTTTCGTGGTTTCATTTACCCCCTCGGAACGGGTCTGGATGGGTGTCTGTGCAACGCTAAAGTCATCTTTCTTCCAGAAGTGGTAACAATTGCTTCCAAAGCCATCGGCTCTCTCTTAGTGCTGGTGTGGCTCCCCTGGTCAGCCCCTGCCCCTGCTTCTGCAGGTCCCCAGGGCCTGCAGCCTAGGAAGGGGAGGGGCAGGGCTGGCTGTCCAGAGCACCATCTCCCTCCTGATAGCGGAGGGCTTGCTGGCTCCATAGGGCTTGGAGCAAGATCCAAGACTCAGCCAATAACAATGGGAAACGCAATCAAGTGCCCAGGGTTGAGCCCAGGGCCTGAGCTGTGTGGCCGGAGGATTAAGGGGTGCAAGATTTAGGTTAGACTTACGGAAGGACTTATTTGTCAGAGGGCGACTGTGGTACTGCTCTCCCTAGGTGATTGGTCAGAGCGCAGAAGACTCATCTATGGGGGGAGGAGGCAGAGGATGGACTGAATGGCCTCTGAATCCTGAAAGATCCAGTGCTCTGTGATGCCCGCATTACCAGCCTGGACGTGTGTTAGACGCCTGCCTTGGCACTGGACGCTAATTTTTCCTTCACAAAGTTCTGTTTTTCTAGACCAGGGCAGACCTTTTTTTTTTTTTTTTGGAAGGAACCAAATAGTAAACATTTTTGTTTCTGCAGGCTGTACAATTTCTGTCCCAGCTACTCAACTCTAAGGTTGTAGGGCTAACGCGGCCTTAGACAGTATGTAAATGAATGGATGTAGTTGTGTTCCAATAAAACTTTATTTATAAAAATAGGTGGTGAGCTGGATTTGGCCCTGGTGTCTTGACTTCTCTCCTAGACCTACTCAGTTGTCAAACTGAGGGGTTTCTTGTCCTTGTCTGTTTTTGAAACAGCTCTATTTCATTTTCCTGATTAGGGACGTCGTGTTTACTTACAGTGAACATTTATATATATTAGAAGGTGAAAGCTGTTGGTAACCCTCCTCCTTCTCAAAAACCAACACTCTGCACAGTTTAGTGTCTATGTGTTTTTATCCTAATGCTGTGGTCTCTTTAAAGGTCATCTCGTGCAGCCCATATTTACCAAGTTTGTTATATTTTGAGTCCCAGGTTGACTCGTGTTGAAAAGAAAACTGAAGATGGCGGCCGACAGATGAATTCAGGGAGATAGGAAGTGGACCAGTGGACCTTTCTTTCTGGAATGTTCCTTCTTGGGGAACTGCGTGCGGTCCTTGGCGGTGTGTGCCGTGCTCCAGGCTGAGGGAGGAAGAGCCAGTGGGTAGAGGGGACCCGAGGGGCAGGCAGCCAGCTCCGTCTGGCCAGTGGGAGGTCTGGGGTCGCTAGGGAGACCCTGGCCCAGCAGTGCAGTGGGGACCCCTCCACAGCCCTGACGGTGGTCTTCCTGGCAGCGGGGGAAGGAATCCGGAGACATACAGGGAGCTGATTCGTTGGCTGCTACAAGGGGTTCTCCCAGACAAGGACGCTGGGACGTGGCTGATGTGCTCACCCCTGGAGCAGCAGGAACGTCCTTTCCAGAAAAACCTTCTCTTGATCTTAGCTCAAGTCACGATCTCACAGTTCACGAGTTCCAGCCCTACATCCGGCCGTGAGCTGACAGCAGGGAGTCTGCTTGGGGTTCTATCTCTCTTCCTCTCTGCCCCTCCCCCACTTGTGCTCTCTCTCTCTCCCTCTCTCTCTCTAAATAAACTTAAAAAAAAGGTGTTCATTAAGAAAACCCCTCAAATACAGGGGAAAGAGCTCCTAACCCTCCCCCACCCTTCGCCTTGAGCAAAGATACACCAAAAAATGGAAGAAACAGGGTACAAAGAGGGAGAGGGAAGTCCGGGCATGAGCAGGGTCCCCATGGTCCCCCAAGGCACCCGAGCTCCCTGGGGGGGGCGGGGTGCAGGGAGCCTGAGTCCCCTTGTAGATCCTAATGCTGTCTGTGCCCTGAGACAGGAGACCAGTCCCCAAACACCGACTTTCTTCGGCCTCGGTTCCACGGAGGAGAAAACGTCCTTTCCCAGCAGTGATAGGATGGAGAAGGGAGCATAGGACAAAGTGCCACCGGGCGAGATGAGTAGCCCCACATTGGAGTTGGGCCAGACTTGTGCCCACCGATCCCTGCTGTCGCCAACACACAGCTTGGCCCTCACTCACTCATTCCCAGTCCTCGGCGTTCTGGGATCATGCTCAGGTCTAATTCAGGTGCGGGGAAGGACCCGGGACGCCACAGTTTTCTGTGACAGGTGGAGCAGCCTGGTGGTGATGAGAACAGGTTTGGGGATCATTCGGGTCTGGGTTCAAGTTCCAGCTTTGTCACTTCCTCACCATAGGCAACTTTTGTCCCATTTGAGCCTCAGTTTTCTCATCTGTGAAATGGGTATAGTGTTAACACCCTAAAGATCACATGAGATCTTGCAGAATGCCTGTAGGACTCCGCTTTTATTCCTTTGATAAGATGTAATTTGGGGACATTAACATAATCATGCACTAAATCTGGGGCTGATAGGTCTGGAGAAATCCCTGGCTATGAACAGTCCGTTTCCCACCCCCCAGGCCTACCGTCCTGTAGAATCTTGAGAGTCTCAATGAGTAAGTCAGATGGCAAACTCCTTGGACAAGAAACTGGACCAGCTTGTTCTCAGCTGTATCTCTGCTGCCCAGCCAGGGCCCGGTGCCCAGGAGGGGCTAAGAGGTAGTTGCAGGAAGAAGGAAGGTATCAAAGATGCCCAGGGAAGGGCTTTCTCCATGGACAGCGTGAGAGGCAGGAACACTGAGCAGTGGCCTCCAGCCCCGCCTCCCCTCCGGTCTCTTCTTGCTTCTCTTTCCCCCGCAGCCCGAGAGCAGATGGCCCGGTGTTCCGCATCACCATGTCACGCCACAGAGTGATTTCAGGTTGGCTGGATCCAATTTGGTCCCTGAGTTAAAAAAAAAAAAAAAAAAAAGAGGTGTAATTAAAAACCAATATCAACAACGGAGCAGAAGTTCAGCTATCACTGTCGATTTTCCACAGGAGCTGGTGATGGGGAAGCGGGCGCAGTTCTGCGTGGTTCTAGAAGCTGGCCCAGTGGCCCTCCCAGAGCCTGTGCAGTTCCGGCAGGGACACCGAGGCTGGGCATCAGCCCTCGCGCCTCTGTTTTCCTCCATGTCCGGGATGGACCGGCTGGGCTTGCAGACAGGCCGACCCCTGTCCCTCTCTGTCCTGCGGTGCCGAATCTCTGGTCNAAAGTCAGACGCTTAACCGACTAAGCCACCCAGGCGCCCCTCTGCACTCCTTTCTCTATGATCCACTGCAGCCCCGCAGCCCCTCTCCCCTGTCCCCCAGCGAGGCTTCCCGGCTACCTGTCCCATCCCACGGAGAGCGCAGGGCCAGCAGTGGGGAGCTGGGTGGGTGCCCGCCCCTCCCGGCAGCTGGTGGGTGCAGCTGTAAACCTGTCATGAGCCCACGACGCTGCGAAATAGGTGCTGATATGCCCTCAGTTTTATAGACGGAGAAACTGAGGCTTGGAGATGAGAGGTGCCTTTGCCAAGGATAACAGCTGGGAAGGGGTTAACTTGGGTGAGGCTGCGTGAAACACAAGGGCTGTGTGGCAGGTGGGGATACAAAAACAGGTAAGGGAAACTCCCTGGTTTCAGAGAGGCCACAGGCAGGATAGGCCTTGCACCGGGTGAGCTGGCTGGCTGAACGGATGTATGGATGGACACATGGACGGATGGATGGACAGACAGACGAATGGACAGAAAGCCGTACTCAGAGTAGGGAAAACCAAGTAGCAGAATGAGGCCGCACAATACCCCCCTTTGTCCTCGATTTGACAGGTGACCAGGGAACAGTCCTCTCTGGCCCCATCACTAGCTTGCTGTGTGACCTCGGTGAGCCATGTAACCTCTCTGAGCATAGTAGTGCCCGCTGTGAAAGGAGGGCTGAGATGCCACAGTCTCCAAATTCCCCTTGGGCCCCAACGTTCCCTGCTTTCCTAGGTCGTAAGATCCGCACTGGAGCTGGAGAGCAGAGGTAGCTGAGTGGTGGCAGTGGTGGACGGAATTTTCATTCTGACTTGCTGAAATTCTCCGAGAGCAGCAATTACAAGCTGGCAGCTGAGAGTTAGACACTTTTGTTCATGCCCATAAATATTATTTTTTCCTTAATTAGCAGCCGGCATTTGAAAATCAGGCAATTTTTCAATTTCCCTCACATAGCAGGGAGGCCCCGAGCTTTGCAGTAAGTCCGAAGGCGTTCAGATCCCAGTGCTGACTTTTTCTAGCTGTGAGTCTTTGGGGGAGAGTTACTGAGACTCTGTGTTGCAGTTTTCTTATCTATAAAATGGGGGTGATAATGGTACCTACTTCGTGGGGTCACAGGGAAGATGAAGTGAACACAGGCGGGGATTTAGAGCAGCGCCAGGAACACTGGCGGAGTTGTGTAAGTATGGTGAAACCTTGCTTTGCGAGCACAGTTTGTTCCGGAAACATGCTTGTAATCCTAAGTCCTTGTGTATCAAAGCGAATCTCGAGAACCATTGGCTCAGTGGTGATCACGTGACATTCGGCGTCACGTACTCCTCATATCGCAAAACATGGCTCGTTTATCAAGTTAAAATTTATTAGAAATGTGTGCTTGTCTTGCAGAACACTCTCAGAGCGGGTTACTCGCCATCCAAGGTTTTACTGCACTGGTTTTTGCTACTATTATATTTTTCCCCGTGTGTATTAGTGCACTCGGGCTGCTGTGACACAGTACCACTTATTTTCTCTCTGTTCCGGAGGCTGGAAGTCCAAGATCAAGGTGCCAGCATGGCTGATTTCTCTCTTGAGGTCTCCCTCCGGAGACTGCAGATGGCCGCCTTCTTGCTGGGCAGTCACGTGGCCTTTCCTGGGTGCACAGGCATGCCTGGTGTCTCTTCCCCCACCCTATACGCATAGGGCCCTCTACTTCTGAACTTGCTTAGACTTACTCGCCTCCTTAGAGCCCAGTCTCTGGGATTAGCACTTCCGCGTGTGAATGGAGGTGGGAGGCACAATTACTAGGAATCAGCCGGAGGGTGGCTTCTCCGTGTGGTCAGCCTGGGGCAGAGGCAGTGACGGGGACATCGGACCTTCTGCCATAAAACGAGGCGAACCACGATGAGCTGGGGCACCCTCATTCTAAGTCCAGCTGCTTCCTTTGGTGACTTTCCCTGCCTCACCCCTGCATTCTGACTTTGGCTTGGAGGACATCTGGACCCAGAGGGACTGGTAGGGAGTTGGCAAAGATGGTACCGGGAGCTGAGGGAGGGAGAGAACGTGGAGATCCAGGACAGCCCGGATCCTCCAGGGTTAAGGCTTCCTTGGGAAAGAACATCCACAAACACCAAGGGAGGGAACCAGCAAAAGCATTATCATGATTAATGTTATTTCAAAGACTTAATTTTTCCCCCTCTTTCTGAACCGTTTGTGTGCTGTTATGCCGGATGCCGTCTCCTGATTCTGAGTGTCCTTCCCGGGGAGTAATTTGGAACAAGGTCAATGTTCACCAGGCAGGCTTCCTCGCCTTTGATACGCCCCCTGACAGCCCTCTGGGGCTGAGGGGCTGTGAGCAGCAGGAGGCAGCCTGATGGAGGAGGCCATGCATCAGGCTTGATGGAGGAGGTGAGGGGACCAGGCTTTCAGGCTGTGACCTCTCTTCACCCAGGGGCAGATGGAGTCTCCAACCCAAGGCGCAGGAGGGAAGAGTCCAGGGTGAAGATCGAGACCTTTATTCTGGCTCTGTTCCTGTTGGCTGGACGACTACCAACTCTCAGCTTCCTCACCTGCAAAGTGGGGACGAGAACAGGATTTTTTCCCTTCTGGATGGCTGTGCTCGCTCTTTGAGGTTTGCACACTTCCCAGACTCGGCTGTGCATGTCCTTCCCCTGGGGCGGGGGCGTGAGACAGGCTCTGAAGTTCTATCAAGTGACTGCAGTGTGAATGGCAGAGGTGGTGAATATATAAGTTCTTAGCCTCATAGGAAGTGCTCCAAGTACGCATCACTTCTCATCGTTGCTGCCACAGCCACTGCCATCGTGTCATCCTCATCAGCTTTACCACCAGCATCAACATCTTTATTATCAGCATCATCCTCACCTGCATCGTGTTTCGCACCATTGCTAAGTCTTCTCTATGCCCTGCCTTCCTCTCGTGCTCCAGAAGAGGTAACCGAGACCCAGAAATGGTTGGAGACTGGGCTTGAAGGCTGCTATGTTTTTGGGGGTTTTTTTTAATGCTTTATTTATTTCTGAGAGAGACAGAGAGACAGCATGAGTAGAGGAGGGGCAGAGAGAGAGGGAGACACAGAATCTGAAACAGGCTCCAGGCTCTGAGCTGTCAGCACAGAGCCCGATGTGGGGCTCGAACCCACACATCGTGAGATCATGACCTGAGCCGAAGTCGGACGCTTAATCGACTGAGCCCCCCAGGCGCCCCAAGGCTGCTATGTTGAGGTAGACAAGAGCCTGGTGGTTGAAAGTCAGGAGACAGATTCAGGTCCTGCTCTGCTAATGAAGCCTTTGAACTTTCTAAATAGACGAGCCCTTAGAGATAATCCAGGCTGACTTCTTCTAACACCTCTAACTTTCGGGGAAACATTTGATGCCAGAAGGAGGAGAAGGTATGGAATGAAGGGCAGAGATGCTGGAGTTGGATAGTCTTGCCTCCAAATGTCTATTCCATCACTTACCGGCTGTGTGACCTCAGGCAAGTCACTTCATCTGAGTCTCAGTTTCTTCATCTGTAAAATGGGATGTGATAGCCAGTTTCCATGATGGCCTCCCGTGATCCCCACTTCCTGGCATTTACACCTTCATTGGTCTCTCCACCCACCTTCTACCGGGCTTGGAGTCTGTGACCAACACAATATGGCAGAAGGGATGGTGTCCATTTGTGAGGCAAGAAGACTAGGTTGTAATAGATTCTGCAGTTCCTGTCTTGGGTCCTCTCTTCCTCTTCTTCTCTCTCCCTCTGTCTGATGACCAGCTCTGGGGGAAGTTAGGTGCCATGTCAGCCCATGGAGAGGTCCAGCCAGTGAGGAGCTGAGGCCTCCCAACGACCGCGTGGATGAGCTCGGAAGTGGATTCTCCAGCCCCAGTCGGGCCTTATAATGAGACGGCAGCCCTGCCTGACAGCCTGCTGCAGCCTCGTGGGAGACCCGGAGCCATCTGGCTAGGCACTCCTGGGTTCCTGACCCTCTGAGGTTACATAAGGTAACGAGTGTTTGTCGTTTTCAGTTGCTGAGTTTTGGAATGATCTGGTACCCATCAGTGGATACATAACACACAGAGATAATGATATCGATCTTGTAGGTTTGTTGTGAGGATGAACTTCAGGTAAGCACTCTGCATGGTACCTGATGCATGATGAAGGCCATGTGAAATGTGACAAAACAGTGACAGCACAAATAATATCACTGACAATGCCCCAGGTCACATAGCAAGGGTGTGACAAGGTTTATGATCCTGTGGCTCCCAGTTTAACCGTTTGTGCCCCCTAAGCCTTGCTGACTTTGGTGGGCACTGAAGGCTTTGTCCAAAAGAAAAAGCAGGGTCAGAGGGTGGAGGGGCAGAAAATGTGATGGCAGCGGTGACGGTTGCTGGGCTTCTGGGAGGTAGAGCTGCCATGGTATGCACGGGGCGGTGCAGGGCTGAGGCACAGGACCAGTGCATGTGCATATGTCTGTGTGTGTACATCTGTGTGCATGTGTACGTGTGCATGCATGTTACACATGCACGTGTACATGTATTTTAAAATACGCAACGCGGGTTGCGTGTACTCACACGTGCATTCATGCATGTGTGCACACATGTATGTGTCCATGCATGTGTGTACACATGTGCATTCATGCACATGGGCATGTGTGTAAAGGGCGCATGCACGCGTGTGTGTATGTGTGTGTAGGTCACCTCTGTAGACCCTTCAGCCCAAGAGTGGCCGCTTATGTGATTTGCTGCTTGCTTTTGGGCTTGCCATCTGAGGAAGGCACAGAAAAACCATGGCAACAAAGGGATAGTTAATGAGCCAGGATGGAGGAGGCCAGGATCCCGGGTATCTCTGAGGCCACAAAAAGACAGGTTTGGGGGGAAGATCCACTGGGGTTTGTTTCCCCGGTCATGTGAGGCTTCTTTGGTACAGTGATATCAGAGAGGGTCTGGGTGGGGGTTGAGCCCCTGACTCTCCAGCCCCAGAATTCCGGAAGCACGGGGCCCTCAGTGCCCAAGAGATGCCTCCTTTGGGGTCCTCTGCCCCGAGCGCCTGGGCTACAGATGTTACTACACACACGGCTCCTGCAAGGGTGTCCATGGCTCACATGAGCCTGTGACCTGAATCAGGAGACGTACCAGATGCACTCACTGGAGACACTCCGGAGAGATGGAGGTAACAGAGGGTAAGGGACCTGCCTCAGGTCACAAGCAGGCTGTGACAGAGTCGGGGCAGGGATCCAGCCCTCCTTGCCGGTCACTCTGGCCCAGAACGTGGGCTATGGTGGGTGACCTGAGGTGCGCTGGTCCAGAGGTGTCCTGTGCCTGGGGGCCGCTAGGGCTGGGATCTTCTGCCAGGAGAGCTGGCCCACCCCTGCCCCCTGCGTGGACCAGATGGGCAGCGCTTTCACCCCTCATGTTTCTCACCCTTGCCTTTATCACAGGGAATAACTGGGGCAGAAAATCCTGGGGGAGCACAAAGCCTGCCAAGCCTGAGCCTGGCACCATTTGGGCACCTGGATGCCAAGCAGGTTGGAATAGGATTGGTAGCAGGGGCCTTGGCGGGGGCGCGAACCACTGGAGCAGCTTGGCAAATGCCTCTCCTGGCTCCTGCCAGACCTTCTCTCTTCCCAGCCATGTGCCAAGAACATCTGGAAGAGAGTTTTCTGGTGGGTCCTGGAGCGCAGAGGCGGGTTGCAGGGGTCTCGGTCATGCATTTGCTCACAAGCACCTACTAAGGAAGGGAGAGTGGTGTGTGCCCCGAGTGCCCAGTAGAGCAGGGCACTGAGTGAAGCCCCTGTACCCCCTTTGTTGCACCTCCCATCGCTCCTATAATCTAGAAGCCCCACTTCACAGGTGAGGGAAAACCAAGGCTTAGAAAGTGGCAGAGCTGAGATTTGAATCCAGGTCTCTGTGACTCCCAAGGCTGCCTTTCCCCCCATCACTGAGCGTCTCTCTGAGTGCCCTCTATCCCTACTGTGTCCAGGGGTCGATCTGGAAACTGGAGATGGAGGTAAATGAGCTATGGACCTTGCCCTCACAGCGCACGTAGTTTAATGGATGAGTTAGCTATTGCTAGTATGTCAATGCCACATAACAAGTAGCACTCCCCAAATCTCAGTGGTTTACTAGAAATTACTCCTCTTGCCCAGCGATGAGGCTCTACTTCAGGCTGCACATGGACCATACTTGTCTCTTGCTCTCCTTGTGTGAGTGGCAACTCAGGGTCTGCTTCCCAAGGCTGGGCAGAGACTCATGATGTCTCCTGAGGCTTCATTTTGGAACCGGGACCATGTCCTGCTGCTGATCTGTCAGAGTGAGCTACCGGCCGAGCTCTATGCTGGTGGGAGGCCCTACAGTCACCTGACGAAGGCACGGCTGTCTGACTGCCTCACAGGGAGGCAGGAAGAATACAGTACGATAATCCAATTGTCTGCGGCAGGCAAGACAGACTGGGATGATAATACCATGGTGCATTTGATCAAATCTAAGAAACCATCAACTGTAAGGCACACTGGTAATTTAGGTGCCTCTAAGAAGGAAAAGCAGCTGTCAACTAGAGAGTGTGACACAATGCTTTCTTGGCTCATCATATTTTAATTTTATTCTTATTGAGAGCTATTTGATCCTTGGACGTGGAAGTGATAGCAGTATGAGTGGTGTTGCCCCGGGTTGCTCTCGCACAGGCTCTGACACCTGTGTCAGGACTCGCACTGTCCGAAGAGGCGCTGAGGTGTCATTGATTGCATGACATATGCTGATTTCAGGGACGTTCAAACATGAAAACACGTGTTTTGATTCTTAGAACTGGTGACATTCATTGTTCACTCACTGCGGTGAGCACCTGCTCTGGGACAGACCCTGTGCTCAACATTCTGTGTGGGTAAACTCACTTGCACCTCAGAGAATAAGGGGAACATATTAGCACCCCTGTTTTGGAGACTGAGTGGAGCAAGTCTCTGAGGGATGTGCTGCCTTGCCCAAGACCCACAGTCAGCAAGTGGAAGGCCTGGGATTTGAACGTAGGACAGTCTGACTCCAAAATGGTTAAGGATGTAGACACAGAGACAAACTGCCTTGTTTTCCTCTTCTGTAAAATGGGCATGATAGAGGTAACTACTCCATAGGTTGTTACAAATATTAGAATATTGAAGACAAGGTCAGGCACAGATCATTCCAGACACGCTGGCCACTCTGGGAGTATTTTTTGCCTCTCCGAAGCTAACATCGGTAAAATAAAAGCTACTACTAACTGCAGAGCAGGGAGCTATGGGAACCCAGAAAAGTGGGCCAGTATAGTAGTCCCCCCTTATCCAGAGTGGCGGGAAGGCTCAAGGCACCCAGTGGATGCCTGAAACTGTGGACAGTACCAAACTATCCCATACATATGTACGGTAAGGTTTATAAATCGGGCCCAATAAGAGATGAGCAAAAACTAATAATAAATAGGGCAATAACAATATACTGTCATAAAAGTTATGTGAATGTGGTTTCTCCCTCTCAAAACAGTTGATTGTGTTGTAATCACCTTTCTTTTTTTATTATTTTTTTCTTTTCCAAATTTTTATTTATTTATTCGTTTATTCATTCATTCATTTATTTTAATGTAATGTATTGTCAAATTGGCTTCCATACAACATCCAGTGCTTCTCCCAACAAGTGCCCTCCTCAGTGCCCGTCACCCACTTTCCCCTCCCCCACCCCCATCCACCCTCAGTTTATTCTCAGTATTTAGGAGTCTCTTATGGTTTACGTCCCACCCTCCCTCTCCGTACCTTTTTCTTCCCCCCTTCCCCTTTTAATCACCCTTCTTGTGGCGACGTGAGATGACAAAATGCTCGTGTGAGGAGGGGAAGGAGGGGAACGGCGTAGGCGTGGGACATGGCGCCAGGCTATACTGACCTTCCGGCGGTGAATCGGAAGGAAAGTTATCTGCTTCTGGACCGTGCCTGACTGCGGGTAACTATAACTATCAAAAGTGATGCCGCAGGTAAGGTGGGGGGGGGGGAACTGCAGCTTAGTGATTTGGGGTCTCGTCAAGTTGTTTCATGTGAAGTAAGCAAAGAGCGTGTGATTCACGCCTGTGTTTATGTACTCAAACGTATTTGTTTACCTACTGTGTGGAACATAGTACGCAGATTTGAAAAAAAAATTTTTTTAATGCTTATTTACTTTTGAGGGAGAGAGGCAGAGTTGCATGGGGGAGGGGCAGAGAAGGAGACACAGAATCTGAAGCAGGCTCCAGGCTCTGAGCTGTCAGCACAGAGCCCCATGTGGGGCTCAAACTCACAAACTATGAGATCATGACCTGAGGCGAAGTCAGATGCTTAACCGACTGATCCACCCAGGTACCCCTAACAATAAATGGATTTGAAACCAAAAATTTGGGAGCTAATTAAAAAAATTTTTTTTTAAATATTTTTATTTATTTCTANTGGGGGAGGGGCAGAGAGAGAGAGAGAGAGAGACAGAGAGAGAATTCGAAGCAAGCTCCAGGCTCTAACAACAGAAAGCTGGACACAGGGCTCGAACTCATGAGCTGTGAAATCATGACCTGAACTGAAGTTGAATGCTTAACTGCCAGCCAGGCACCCCATGGGGGCTAATTATTAAAAACTGAGATGTAATTTATCTGCCATGAGATGCACAGACCTTAAATATTCAGTTTGAAGGGTTTTTACAAATGTTTACACCTGTGTGACCACCGTCCCACTCACAATGGAGATTATGCCCATTACTCCAGAAAGTCCCAGTGTGCCTCTTTCCAGTAAAACACCTCCCTCCCCACCCTGTTTTTAAATTTCTGTCCCAGTAAATCAGTTTGCCTGTTGTCCAATTTCATGTAAATGGCAATGTACAGCATGTGCTGGCTTTGAGGCTGGCTTCTTTCATTCAGCATAATATCTCTAAGATTAATCCATGTATCTGTAGTTCCTTCTTTTTCATTGCTGAGTAATATTCTATTTTGTGCTGCTAATCATAACATGATTGTCTTCTCTGCTGCAAGCCCATCCTTCTTGCTGGCCTGGTGGAAATGGATCTGGGCCCTTTAAATTTTTTCCCTGCAAGCCGGCTAAGCCTGGTCAGTAGAGGGCGCTGGGGAGCCCGTGCGGCAGCACAGGGCTCTGCTTCCTGGTTCTGGGCGCCCCCCAGGCTCCTGCAGCTCGTGCAGACCCCAGCTCCTGCAGTGCACGGCCGCCCGCAGCCCCCCCCAGCACCACTTTGGAGGCAGTTCTGGCAGTTTTGACGTGGGGTATCTCTCCAGAGGCGACTTCTGTGGTATCCTCCAGGGAAGATTTCTGGTAAGTTCCCCAGGGTGGATTTCTAGCAAGTTCCACCAGCATGGCACCAGGCGGAGCTTTTGCCATGTGGTGGGTCAGAGCCACGCCCTGTTGCACAAAGTCTGGGTGGTGGCTCTGGAGGGTGTGTGTGTCTTAGGGGACATTTCCTCAGTTTTCCTTGGGAGATTTTTCAGCTTTGGGAGGGGACTCTTTCTTGGGGGCCTTACCTCAGCCTGGGGTGTGAGTTTCTCCCCCCCTTGGGGGGCAGCTATCTCAGACCCACGGTGGGGGATCTGTTGTGGGGGCCTCTGTATCAGCCTTAGGATTCTCTTTGAGACTCTATATCATCTGTCCTAGGTGGGTGGGGGCTCTTCCTTGGGGGCTTTTCCTCAGCTCTGGGAGGGGGGGTCTTTTTGGGGAGGTTCTATCTTAGCCTGACGTGGGGAAGCTCCTCTTTGGGGCTCTGTCTCAGCCCCTGAATTGGGGGGGAGGTCTTTCTTGGGCACTCTGCCTCAGCCCTTGGGGACTTTTTCTCAGGGACTTTATTTCACCTTTGTGGAGTGGGGGAAATCATCCTTGAGGCTCCTGAGGGGATGCTCCTGGGGGGTGGCATTCTTAGGGGCTCCATCTCCACCCAGGGTGGGGTCTCTTCCTCGGGTGGACTGTCTCAGCTCTGTGGGTTTGGCTGTTCCTTTAGCTGCTATTCTTACATCAATTATAATTCTTTATTAGCCATCGCCCCACTCATTCAATCCCCTATTAGAAGTTAATAATTCTTCATACGGAACTGTCTCTGTTGGAATTACTGCGTTGTTTCTTTTTCTTTTTTTTCTTTTTTTTTCTTTTTTTAAAATGTTTTATTTATTTCTAGGAGAGAGAGAGAGAGACAGCGTGAGCAGGGGAGGGTCAGAGAGAGAGGGAGTCACAGACTGAAACAGGCTCCAGGCTCTGAGCTGGCAGTCAGCACAGAGCCCGACGCGGGGCTCGAACCCACGAACCGCAAGATCATGACCTAAGCGAAAGTCAGACGCTTAACCGACTAAGCCACCCAGGCGCCCCGCGTTGTTTCTTTTTCTTGATTAGACCCAAACCAGTATGGAACTGGCGTCAGCAGTGATACGGGGTGAGGGTGGGGAATGGATCTGCAGAGATGAGATTTTTAGACTGGTTTTCTCTGGCCTTGAGCGTGGTGCCGAGCATCTGGCCAGTGGTAACTGGGGTGCTAAGAACCCAAGGCATGGCGTGGCCCCGCAATTAACCAGGCTGTCACCCGCGGTTGACTGAGTGAAGTGCCACGGAGGCACATCCCTTGGGAGCCAGAGCGATGCTGTACTTGACTGTTAATGGCAGTGGTGATGGCTGTAAGGACCGTGGGGGCGGGGGGTGGTGGGATTGATTCTTTTGAGGGCTCTTGAGCTTACAGAGAGAAGACGAGAAGTCCAGGTCCGTTGGCTCGGCTCACATCACGGTCTGAGAACCGGAGAGCATTCATGGCAGCCTTTACCGAGCTCTTGTGTTTTTTTTTTAATTTTTATTATTTATTTATTTATTTTCGCAGCTGCAGGGCTGGTATTGCTGAAAATCAAGCATAAAATAATTGTGCTGTATTGCTGAATTACAACCACAATTGAATTCACATCTTGACAGATTTCTCATGTGAAAATTAGGGCATCGATTGGGGAAGAAAGGGGTCCTCAAACATGGAATGGGGACATCGGTCGGACCCAGGTGAAACTGACTATCTTAGACCCCAAGTGGCTCCAAGCCTCCCTTACAGGTGGTGGTGGCTTTCCCTCCTGTGTCTGAGGATGCTATTAACCCCCTGTTTAAAAACCCTGGGACACAGTGCCAGGGTGGCTGAGGCAGTTGAGTGCCTGACTCTTGATTTCAGTTCAGGTCATGATCTTGCAGTTCTTGAGTTCAAGCCCCGTGTTGGCGTCTGTGCTGACAGCTCAGTACCTACTTGGGATTCTCTCTCCATTCTTTCTCTGCCCTTCCCCTGCTCATGCACACACACACATACTCTCTGTCTTTCTCAAAATAAATAAACTTAATAAGATAAAATTCTGGGATAGGAGTGCCTGGGTGGCTATCAGGTAAGCATCCAACTCTTTAAACATTTTCTTAATGTTTTATTTTGTTTTTTGAGAGTAAGACAGAGCGTGAGTGGGAGAGGGGCAGAGAGAGAGGGAGACACAGAATCCGAAGCAGGCTCCTGTGAGCTGTCAGCACAGAGCCTGACACAGGTCTTGAACCCACAAACTGGAAAATCATGACCTGAGCCGAAGATGGATGCTTAACCGACTGAGCCACCCAGGCGCCCCAGTAAGCATCCAACTCTTGATTTTTTCTCTGGTCATGATCTCGCAGTCATGAGATCAAGCCCCGTGTTGGGCTCCACGCTGGACGTGAAGTCTTACTTAAGATTCTCTCTCTCCTCTCTCTCTGCCCCCTGCCCCCCGCTTGGGTGCACACAGTCTCTCTCTCTCTCAAACAAGCAAACCAACAAAAACCTTGTGATAACCTTGGTGGGGACACATATCTGGAGAGAGGAAGCGCATTTTCCTCAAGACTTACCAAGATGGGGCGCCTGGGTGGCTTAGTGGGTTAAGCGTCCGACTTTCGCTTAGGTCATGATCTCGCGGTTTGTGGGTTCGAGCCCCGCGTCAGGCTCTGTGCTGACTGCCAGCTCAGAGCCTGGAGCCTGTTTCAGAGTCTGTGTCTCCCTCTCTCTGACCCTCCCCTGCTCGCGCTGTCTCTCTCTCTCCTAGAAATAAAATTTAAAAAAAAAATTTAAAAAATTAAAAAAAAAAAAGACTTACCAAGATGACTTACTGTTGTTACTAGACTCTAACTAGGGCCAACTCTCAGCATAGTGGCAGGGACACACTGGGACACCCAAAGAATCTCAAGGCTGCACTCACTATATCAGCAGAATTCTGGGGAACCCATGTGGGAGTGGATTCCCAGGGTTTTAGACCAAGGAAGGCAGGATATAACACTGGGTTGTTTCCTTGTCACGGATGAACTCACTGGAGAGGCCGGATTTGGTTATTAGCATGTGCCGCTGGCTGTAGCTCTAACAGCTTACTTGGCTGATTGGCTGAGATCTGGACCCAACGGCGGCCTACAGTTAATAAAGCTGCAACATCAGCTTTATTACAAAGGGAATCCAGGGGCTCCTGGGTGGCTCAGTCGGTTAAGCGTCCGACTTTGGCTCAGGTCATGATCTAGCATTTGTGGGTTCAAGCCCCATGTCGGGCTCTGTGCTGACAGCTCAGAGCCTGGAGCCTGCTTCTGATTCTGTATCTCCCTCTCTCTCTAATTCTCTGCTGCTCACGCTGTCTCTCTCACACAGAAATAAATAAAAAACATTAAAAAAAATTTTAGAAGAGGGAATCCAAAGGCGTGGGAAGACAGGAATGCTGGACTGGACATTTTGTGTGTGATGCGCACCCCCTCGCCCAGCACTGCTCCACAAGAAGGACAGAGGCGTTGAGAAATCCACGGGTGAGGGGAGCATCCTTGAAATGCTGCCTGGCTTCTCTCTTTTGTGGGCTGGGTGTGACTTTAGAGGCCGCCTCCAGCGAGAGGGGCTCCCTGATTGCAGTGGGTGTCAGGGCATCCTGGAGTAGTGGAGACTGAGGGACGGCACATCACTGCCAAGGATAAGGCGGGCACATCTACCTCAAGGCAGTGAGGATGTACAGGCAATCAGAACGTCGTCGCCTACAGGTATGGGATCTTTGGTGGTGGCGAGTGGGTCCCGGTGTCCCTGGAAATGAAATAAATGGCAGCTTACCAGAGTACTGCTTGATAGACATATAATGTAAAAAGCTCTGGGGTGGTTAGCCCAAACCCGACGTGCATCACCGTGACGGAATGTCTCTGCTTCCCCTCCGGGTTCTGTACCTCAGTCAGTTCCCAAGGCTAGAAAAAGCCCTTGGGAGGCGAGGTCCCCTTGAGGAAGAAGCCTTATCATTTCTTCAAGTACTTAATGTACATATTCCTCCAAACCTCCCCCAAAGGGACCTGGGGCCATTTACCAGAGTGACTGTGCTGGGGAAAAGGAAATACACAGACGGGTCAGGAATCGCTATGCACTGCTTCTGAATAAACCCTGATTTGGGGGGACCCACCGTGCCACTCCGGCCCAGAAGTCAATGTTGGGGCTTATGGTAGAAGGTGATAGAAGTCAGGTGATAGAAGGTGGCGCCTGATACGCAGGGGTCCAGACAGCCCGTGGACCCACCCTGGGTCATTCCCCCGGTTCCTGAACTGAATGATTACATACATAGACAGACTTAGCGACTAACCGTTCTCTCCCCTTTCCGTGTTTATTTTAAATGCACGTTTTGGGAGGTTAACTTTACAATTCTGTCTTTAGGTGACAGACTGTCCTGGGGAACTGTGACGGAGTTTGAGGAGTAATAAATACAGTCAGTGGTGACTTCTGGGGCTGTTAGTTTCATTTGATGGAAAGTGTAAGAATGATAGGTGTGTCTCCTTGGGTGGGAATGCAGAGTGGGGTGCTTCTGGAGATCAATGGGGTGAGCAGGGTTCCTACGGAAGCTCAATAGTCAAAGGGATGGAGTGTGCTGTGCATCCAGGATTGCCTTCTCCACTCCAAGCCCATCCTTCTTGCTGGCCTGGTGGAAATGGATCTGGGCCCTTTAAATTTTTTCCCTGCAAGCCGGCTAAGCCTGGTCAGTAGAGGGCGCTGGGGAGCCCGTGCGGCAGCACAGGGCTCTGCTTCCTGGTTCTGGGCGCCCCCCAGGCTCCTGCAGCTCGTGCAGACCCCAGCTCNGGTGTCAGCCAAAGAGGGATTCTTCTTTGATATGATTCTCTTGGGTTCTCTTTCTTTCTAGTCAGCCCCTTGTTAGTCCAGTCTTCTAGTATTGTTAGTAAGTTTTTATCCGGAACTTTCCGCATTCAGATTCCTGTGTGGATTCTCCCTCCTGATTGGTCACAAAGTGACTCACTCTGTGTGTCATAAATCATTGTTTGTCCTTCCATGAATGTCGGTATTTCCAATTTGGGGCTGTTATGAATAATTTGTGACACATATTCTCAAATGCACCAGGCTTTCTGGACAATACGTTTTTATCTCTTGGATAAAGGCTCTGAATAGGGTTCCTTTGTGAACACAGGCTAAGGGACTTTCGTTGTGCCTAGAAGATGCTGTGGGGTGGCTGGGAGTTTGTGGGTCTGTTTTTTTATTTTATTTTAAATGTTTGTTTATTTTTGATACAAAGAGAGGGAGGGAGAGAGAACAAGTGGGGGAGGGGCAGAGAGAGAGAGAGAGAGAGACGGCGACAGAGAGTCTGAAGCAGGCTCCACGCTGAAAGCGCAAAGCCTGACGTGGGGCACGAACCCACGAACCGCAAGATCACAACAGGAGCCAAAGCGGGACACCCCTTGGATCTGTTTGTTTTTTTTTATAGCAGTGATAAAATTCAATGTGGGTTCTAGAAGGATCTCTTGGCCTTGGGTGAGTTGGGGCCAAAGGCACCATCTCTTAACGCCCCAGAGGGGGGCGGCAGCTCAGCCTGGTGACCTCGTGCATGTGACTCTGCTCCATCATCTCTCTGTGAATCTGTGAAATGGGAATGTTCTCGTTCTTCCCTGCGATGGTGGGTGGGGCTGGATGGGACGATGCCCGCAGGGGCTTGGCACGGGGCCGGCGCGGAGTAGGTACTCAGCGGGCGGCAGCCAACATACCGTCGCTATTAGGTCCTTATGCTTGGACGTCCCAGGACCTCCTGGCACTAACGGTCATGTGACTAGAGGCCCAGAGTGGTGGGAGAGCGTCTCGGTGCCCTGTCCGGAGGCGCCTCTGGACCCAGAAAAGCTGGGGCACAGCTGCCCTTTGCTGCCCGGCGCCTGGCGCTCTCTGACGCCGTCCCGTGCCTTCGCTCGGAGGAGTGGACCCTCAAGGTGGCCTTGGGTTCTGGGCTCTTTGCCCAGCCCCCTGACAATTACCTCAGCTGGCACCCTGCCAGACTGAACCCTGAGCTCCTGCACCCCAGCTAGTCAGACAGCCATGATTAGTCAAATAAAATTTCCATCTGTTGAGGAATTTTCGAGAGTTATTACTGGCTATAAAAGCAATCGGAGGAGAAGGATGGATCTGAGGGGGTAAGTGCCTCTAATTATGTGCAGTAGTGACTTTTAAATAAGGTTGCAGATGTCCTTATCAGAGTGAGCCAGACCCCTATTGCTGTCTGGGCCGGAGGGGGTTGGGCTGGTGGGGATGGGTCCTTCTCTGTAGAGGGAAGAAGAAGAGGGGCATTGTATTGAAATTTGGGGGGTGGTCATTATGGCATTTAGGAAGATCTGAGTCGCAGAGGGCCTAGTATGGTGTCTGGCATACTGCAGGTGCTTAATGCATGCACGTTTCTGTTTTCCCTGCTTCCCTCCCCTGGGGACTCAGCCAGGCTCCTGGATAGAATAGCAGGCTCTCAGGGCCGGGCTGTCGCTGTCACAGACTCTGTGTGAGCTGCGGGGTTGGGTTTGCATGAGGCGCTGAGCCCTCCCGCCTGGCTGTGCCCATCAGCGAAGCCATCTCCCTGCGTGTGCCCAGCTCCTGGGTCCTCCCTGATGGCCTGGTCACTCCATCAGCTGCAGAGGGCACAATCTGGCTTCCAGCTGTGCTGCTGGCTGCATGGCCTGGGCAGGACCCTGACCCTGTGTGGACTCAGTTTCCCTCCCTGTGAGTGGGGATGAGAAGGCTGACTTGTCCAGGCCACAAGTCTCCTCACTCTTCTTTCCTGGTCAGGCCGGGAGAAGGGCCCCGAGGTGTGCACCTTGCTTCAGGCTCCTGTCTCTGAGGGCCGACACCTCTGCGGGGGGTAGGGAGGGGGAATTTTGGGGCTGGAGTAGGCTGAGTCTCTGGAACTCTCCCCCGCCCCGTGATGGGATGGGCACCGAGGAAAGGTGCCTGTAGGCTCTAGGACAGCGAGAATTTTGATGGTTTCAGCCCTGCCTGGGTTTTGTGATATCTGCAGGTGGGTGGTGGGCAGTGGGTGGCAGGTCTCCGTGGGGGCAGCTCCTGTGGTGCTCCTGGGCGTGGCCCCTGACACACGTGTGTGCTCACTGGTGCTCCCCACTTCTCTGTTTCCCCCCTTCTTGGGGGCCAGGATGGGAGCGTTTTACATGTGATGGAACAGGCCTGGGGCTTTGGGCTGGGTGGAGAGAGGGTCCAGCTGGTATCGGGCCTTCCTGTCGCTGTACTGAAGCCCGCGCTTGCTCGCTGAACCGCGCCCTCTTAGGCCAGAAGCTGTGACGGGGGCAGGAGATGCCGGGCAGCCAGAAGCCAGCCCTCCGGGTGCCTCTGGTGGCGCAGGGAGACACCATCAGCAAGCAAACCCAGGCACCCAGTGGTTTCAGACCGTGCTCAGCGCTCTAGGGACCCCGCAGTAGAAACAGGAGGTGTTGTGTGGGGGCGGGGCGTGCGTGCTGGGGTCCTTGGAAGAGCCCCTTGAGCAGATGCTACCCCTGGTTTTGTCATGGTCACATTGTATGCCCCTCCCCCAGGCTTCTTCCACCAACCCCCCCGCCCCCTTCTGGTCCCGGGCATTGGGAGCCTCAGGGAGCTCGGAGCGCCCCCTGGTGCCTCCCTCTGTCCTGGACCCTCTCCCTGGACCCAGCCCCTCTCCGGGCCCCTCAGGCCACCCTGGGAGGAGAGCCTGGTGATTTCCTCCCAAAAGGAGGAGGGTGCTGTACATCCCTCTTCAGGGTGGAGAAGGGGCGTAAGGGGCTGGTCAGCTTTTTCTCTCCCCAGTTCCTCGTTGGCCGGAGCCCTTCTCCATGTGAGGGTTCCCGGGACTTCTGGGTTCGGGCCTGTGCCTTGGGCACAAGAAGGCTTAGAGCAAAATGATCCTTAAAGTCCCTCCCCCTCGCCCCCCTGCCAAGAATGAGAGGCTGGGAGCCTTGGAGCTGAGAAGCTGTAGTGTGTGGAGGGTGGGGAGGCCCCCCCCAGGGAAGATGGGTTTGAGATGGCACTCTGTGCCTCACCAGCTGATGGTCAGTCTGAGCCCCAGTTTCCTGATTGCTGAGCGGGGATGGTAACCTCAGTGTTGTCACCAGGTTAAATGGGACCGTGAGTCCCCCAGGCTTCCCATCATGGTTTTTGATGATGTGCCCCAGACCCAGACGGCAGTGGATGGAAACACAGCCACAGGGGTGCAGCCAAGAGAGGTTCGGGGGGCTCACAGAAGTCCCGGCCCCTTGACGTGTGCATGAGCCTCCGGCTGGCCCTTCCCCTTGGTGGGCGGCTGTGGGGCAGGCCTTGGGGATGACCCTGCGCTCCTGAAGGTCCCTCTGTCTTTCAGCGGCTCAGCCTCGCTAGGGTCCCCTGCGGACCCCCCTCCCCAGGTGTCCAGTCCAGCTCCCCTGCCTTGTCTCAGCCCCGCTTGATTCGCCACCCCCTGTGTGGCCCGGGATCCTGGGTTTTAATACCTGGGTATTTCCGTAAAAATTCTACTTCTCTCGAGGCTGTAGCCTGCAGCTGTGCCGGCCTGGCACCCTGGGGGAGGTCACGCAGAAACTGGTGTATTAATAGTCCCGGCAGCTGCCTCTGCCTTCTGGCCTTCCACGTAGCCTCCTGCATACGCTGTGGCCTCTCCGCTCACACTCGGCACCCCTGCCCGCAGCCCAGGAATGCACCGGACTTTGGGCCCCTGGGAACGGCAGCTGGGCGGACACCAAATGTCAGAGAGAACGCACCTGGGAAAATCAGCCTAATGGAGCCTTTGTGGCGCTGGTGGGTGAGCTGTGAGCCCCAGGGCTGCTGAGTTCTGGTGTGTTCGGGGGCACGGTCATGTCTTTGTGGTTTGTCTGGCCAAGCCCTCTCCCATGAGAGAAGTGGCCATTCTGAGGACACACGCACTGTCTTTACCCCAGCTTTGAAGGCCCTGTGATCTGTCCACTACCCTCCACCCCTGTGGCCTCTGGTTGATGCAGTGAAAGGCCTTGAGCCCGTAAGGTTTGCCGGCTCTATGCCAGGCACTTGCGTGCCTTATTTTATCTCGCCCTCCCAGCAGCCTTGCATGATATTTCTGTGACACCCCTTCAGATGACCCAAGGACCAGCCTCGTTCTGTGGAGTCAGAGGGCAGGGCTGGCTTCCCGGGTGAGAACTTTCTAGCAGTGGATCAGTGGATGTGCCGAGATCCCATTGCTGGGGGTCTGCAAGCAGGGGCTGATGGCCCCTCCATTCAGGAGGATGGAGAGGACCCTCCGCAGCAGGGTGGGACTGGACTGAGAGGGGTCTGGGGGGGCCTCTGCCTTTGGGGATCACAGTCCCCCGAGTCTTGAATTCCCCCCTCCTTACTGGATATAACATCACTGATCCCACTTAACAGGACGAGGCACCGAGACTCAGAAGCGGGCGTTTCTGCGCCCCAATCGCCGGTTCCTCCCCTTTCTCTGCTTGTCCTAGGCGGCCGGGTTCTGAGCAAGTCACCCTGCGTGTTGCTTGGTGGAGGCAGAGTGGGCCATTGGTGGCCTTGGGGGTCAGGAAGAGGAGCTTTGACCCACTCAAATATTTCTCCACTTACTCTGCTAAGCACTTATATTCCCCTGAGTGCCTACTGTGCGCCAGGCCCCGGGGGAGGAGATCTTTGCCCTTGGCGAGCTCACGGTTGAGTGTGGTGGGTAGGGGGCTTTGCCTGGGGTTCCCAAGGATCAGAATGAAGTCCTGGCCTTGCCCAGACCAAAGAACCAGTCACCTGGGGTGGGGTCTGGGCATCTGTGCTTTGTCACAAGTCCCCCCAGGGGATCACGGCTGAGACCCAGATTTAGGAACTGGGGATCCTATCTCTCAGTGGCCAGCTGTGCAGCAGCCAGGGGGCTCCAGGCAGAGGGCAGGTGGGAGGGGTGCCCTTGGGATCCAGAGTCGGTGGGGAGAAGGGGTCACCTGGGGGTACTGGGTGCTCCCCCATCCTGTGAAAAGCAGTAGGCAAAGGGCAGTGAGTCTGGGGCTCTGTGGGGTGAGTGGCAGGTGGCTTCCTACTGTCCTGGTCCTGGTCCACAGGGACGTGGATTTTAGGACTTTAGGTCACTGCTGTGTCCCAGTGACTAGGATGGACTGGCGTGGAAGAGGGGCTCACACTTTGTAGGAATGGCCTTCAACAATAATGATGAACTTCGTAAGGCAGGACAAGCCCTCCTTGCCTTCAGCCACAACCTCTGCTCAAGCTCTATAGACCAGATCCCGTGCTGGACGCCTTGTGTGTATTAACTCATCAGACGCTCCCGAGGACCCCAGGATACAGGCACGATGATCACACCCATTTGGCAGATGGAGAAACTGAGGCTCAGGGAAGTCCCTCTCCGGGGCTGTCTCCCCGCGACCAGTTCAGGTTTCACCTCTGCGGAGGGGTGTGCTCGGAGCCTGGGGCCAGTTGCACACACGCCCTTATCCGTGCTGCCTTCACAGTGTGTGTAGATGTCTTGTCTCCACTGCCCAGGACAGTGAGGGCTGGCTCGTGGTAGACCAGCTGTCTGGACCTGATGCCCATGTTCTCAGCCACTAGGCTTTCCTGCCTGCTTGACAACAGTTGTGAGTTCATTAAGTGACTTCGGCATCGTTTCCCGGGGCCCTGGGGTGAGGCAGAGGTCCCCCAGCTTGCTGTCTCCCCAGCTCCCAGGGAGGTAGCGTCACCCCAGGTTTAGATCAGCTGCGGTTCACGCAGCCAGCCCTCCCGCAGAGTAATTACTATAATTTCCCCTGCATAACCCTCCGCTCTTGGGTGATATTGTGACCGAAATGTGAGAAGCAGAACCCTCCCTGCCCTTGTAATTGCGGCTTCAGAGGCGCTGCTGACATCTCCAAAGGGAGCTGGGGGTCTGAGGCGACACCTTTGAACTCTGGCTTTTTGACTCTGGCTGCTCTGCAAATGCACGCATGATTAACGAGTGGGAGCGTTGATTCTCCGTGTCCCCGGGGCTCTGTTCACATCCCTGGTCCATCCTGGAGCCTCGTGGCAGCCCCCGTGAACTGGGGGGCGGTGCGTGCTCCTACTCGGCCTGGCAGAGAGGTTCCGGGTTCCCCGAAATTGTGCAGCGTGTGAGCGGCAGGGCCTGGCTGCATCGTGGGGCTCCTGTGCTCGCCCGGTGCTTCCCAGCCCTTCTGCCCAGGTGCGCCGTTAGGGAGGACGTTCTGACGAGTCTGCACCTGCCCCAGGTGTTACAGACGAGCAATAATACGGGCAAAAATCATGACCCTGGGTACCGACCTCACCAGACACCCTCCTCCTCACCTTGTAAGTGGGAATGCATTGAACCCCCTGGCAGCCCACCACGGTGATGGCTCCCCAATTACAGATGGGCTCCCCAATTACCTGAGGCCCAGAGCGGGGGCTGACCTGAGGGCAGGGAGCCAGGAGGTGACGGAGCCCAAGAGCCTCTGGTGCCAGCCTTCTAAGCCTCCTGCCGTGCAAATGGCAGAAAGTCAGCATTCCTGAAGACGCAGTGCTCCCCGCCTCCCCCTTCTTCTTTTCCTCCTTCTTCCTCATTAATCCATTCACTTATACGTTCATTCATTCAGCCTTATTTATGGGGATAGCCAAGCATTGTTCTAGGTATCGGAGACTCAGTCTCGTATAGACTTCCATCCTATTCCTGAGCTTCCATTCCAGTTGGGGGAGACAAATCACAAAAGCAGACAAGTGATGACTTCAGGTTGGAGAGCTGTGGAGGAAAATGAATAGAAGGGGAATGCAGGGTGCTGGGAGGGGGAGACTAGCCAGCATGGTCAGGGACCGGCTAAGCAGAGACTGGAAGGACGCATGAGAACAACATGCAGAAGAAATTCTAGGCAGAGGGAACCATGCGTGCAAAGGCCCTGTGGTAGGTCTGCAATGTATGTTTGAGAGCCTGCAAGTAGGTTGGTAGGATGTGCTGCCAGAAAACTGAGTGGGGATTTCGCTTAGGTCATGATCTCGCGGTTCGTGGGTTCGAGCTGCGCATCGGGCTCTGTGCTGACTGCCAGCTCGGAGCCTGGAGCCTGTTTCGGAGTCTGTGACTCCCTCTCTCTCTGACCCTCCCCTGCTCACGCTGTCTCTCTCTCCTAGAAATAAATAAAACATTAAAAAAAAAATCTCTCCTCTTGACCTTTCCTTGCCCAGCTGACTTCAGCATGTCTTTCCCTCACAGCTAACACCTTCCCTGCACTTGTGCTGGCGTGGATTTGCCCACCTCAGTGCGGTGGCCTCTGGGTGCTGCTCTGCAGTGTCCGCTGGGCTGCCCGGTTCCTCAGCCTCCTGGCGCTTCGGAAGCTCTTTGTTCTCTGGATGTTGAATGGAGATCTGTGCCCGCTATGTTTATCCTACTTAGGTGCTCGGTTTCTATTTTTGGCGTCTGCCGAAATACCTGCTTTATATGTAACCGGCTCAGTTACATCTCCTTGTTGTCTTTATTTATTTATTTCCCAAACAAGAGCCGCCGCCCCACCCCTGCGTGGCCCCCTGGCTCTCTGGATCCCGGCGGCGGATACAGGGAGGAGTTAAGTTGTGTTTCTGAAGCAGTTGGCGGCTTGGCCTTTCCCCGGAGGCTTGAGCGTTGCAGCGTGTCTGGCTGTGCCAACGTCCCTGCAGCGAGTCTGGTTCTGGGAGGTGGGTGCACACGTGTATGTGGTGTGAGGTTAAGACAGTCGGGGAGGGGCTCTCTTTGGGGCAAACCGTAGGACGGGGCTCTGGCGAGCAGGACAGGAGGCACTCAGGAGGCGCTCGCAGCACCGGAGGCGGAGCTGAAGGACTAGTTTGCACACGCCAGGAAGAAACCGCTCAGCCTGAGACCTCGCTGGGTCAGGTGGCCCCAGCCAGCTTGGAATGATTCCACAGGACTGGAATTCCGGGTCGGGGGGGAGAGAGGACATCTAACGGGTGCGGCTTTGGCCGTGTGGCCAGTCTCAGTTTGTGTTCAGAGCCTCATGATCAATAGCCCTGCCTGGAGTGCAGTTTGGGAGGGGCAGTCAGCCCTGGAAAGGCGTTTGGGGGTGCTTATATCCCAAGAAGAGGGGACAGCCAGGTGCGTGGCTGCTACAAAGGCCCAGCGTCCCCAGCAAGGATCTCAGGGATGCGCCAGCCGTCCTGGCCTTCAGAGCCCCTCCCAGGTGGAACATTCGAGAATGAGGCCACAGCCCTCCGAGTGGATGGTGGGGTGGAGGTCAGAGCGGATGGAGGATCCCGGGTCTGGAGGAGGTGGCGGCCACGCGGGGTCTTGCTGGGCCTTGAGGGCTGGGTGGTCACGAGAGGCTTGCTGCTCAGGCAAAGTCATGGAGGCCTGGCGCTTTGGGGGTGGGGAGCCGCCGGGGAGTCACTGGTAGGGAGTCAGAGTGTTGTTGGAACCGCAGACTGAGCATGGAACTGAACCCCAAGGAGTTCGGGCTCAGGAGGGTGATGGCGTCCCGCCGGGGGGGGGGAGCCCGGTGGGAGGAGGGCTTTGGCGGAGCACCTACTGTGTGCCTACACGCCGCTAAGCGCTGTGTCGTGGCCTTATTTAACCTTGACAGCAGTCCTACTCCAAAGTACCGCTATTTACCCCTCCTATGCAGAGGGAGAGACGGGGGCTCAGAGAGGTTAAGTGACTTGGTCAAGGTCACACAGCCAGCAATAGCCAAGAGGGAGTTTGATCCCAGGCTCGGCCAACATTGTCTACTTGTCTGGCTTACAGACTCATCAGCTGTGAGGTCAGGCACCTGCTGGCCTGCCCTGGATTTTGGCCCCAATTCTTTTTCTTCCTCCATATTTTTAGGCACCCCTGAGCATGGCTGCGGGCAGGCAGGGGTGGCCAGTGCAGGGGCAGGTTGGGGCGGGTCCGAGGTGACTTTCTCGTTTTTCTCCTCCCTCCCTTCCCCCTGCAAAGAGCTGGAACAAAGCTGGCAAAATTGGAGTCAGCAGAAAAGTCTAATTTTCACTTTAGACACGTTTGTAGCTGACAGATACTAACCTGACCTCTAGACTTTCCCTCTAGACGGGTCTGAGCTGAGTCCTGGCCTGGACTCGGGGACACGAGCCCTGTCATGAATTCACTGTTGCGTTTTATTTAAAAAAATTTTTTTAATGTTTTATTTATTTCTGATAGAGAGAGACAGCGTGAGCAGGGGAGGGTCAGAGGGAGAGGGAGACACAGAATCCGAAAGGCTCCAGGCTCCGAGCTGTCAGCACAGAGCCCGACACGGGGCTCGAACTCATGAACTGTGAGATCATGACCTGAACTGAAGTCAGACACTTAACTGACTGAGCCACTCAGGTGCCCCCACTGTTGTGTTTTAGACAGGATGGTTCTTGTCTTTAGGCCTCAGTGTTTCTACTGGGAACATGGGAGCGATGGTACTCAGGGTGGGGTGTCACAAATTCAAGTGCCTACAGAGGCCCCCACCCTGCAAGAAGACACAGTGTGCAGTGGGCCAGGTGTGGGGGAGCAGAGGGTGCTGGCAATGGGTGGTCCGGCGGCTCCACTTTGGGCTGGCCAGCTGTTGCTGTGTGGGGGCAGCTGTGGCTAGATCCTTGGATTATTTTAAGAAAAGCCTGGCGCTTCTGGCTGGCTCAGTCAGTAAAACGTCCGACTTCAGCTCAGGTCATGATCTCACGGCTCATGAGTTCGAGCCCCGCGTCGGGCTCTGTGCTGACAGCTCGGAGCCTGGAGCCTGCTTGGGATCCTGTGTCTCCCTCTCTCTCTGACCGCCTCCCCCCACCCCCCCACTTGCACTCTCTCTCTCTCTCAGAAATAAACATTAAAAAATTAAAAAAAAAAAAAAAAAGAAACTTCAGAGATCTGAATTGTGCTCCAAAATATTTCAAAATTTAAATGTTAGCAGCTTATTTAAGACATTTTGGGGGAAAAAATTGTGTAGGCCAACGAAAGCAGCTTCATGGGCTAAAACTGGCCTGGGGATCACCCACTGGCAATTCCGGGACCGGGTCCCTTGGGTTTCTTCCAGCTGGATGAGATACAGCTGCATTTAACATGCATATAAATAAAAATCAGATATCTGCCTTCTAAATATATTGATTTATATTTATTGATGAGCCTGATGTTTATCATGTGCAGCTAAACTCAGAAATAATGATGGGGTGGAAATTTCCTGGAGAAGCTTTAATCACAGATTAGGAATCCACGGGCCTGCACCTCTCTCTCCCTCTGGATTACTTCTGCCTCTTATGTCTGTCTTTAATCCTTCCTGTGCAGACACAGCCTGGCCTGGTTTCTATGGCAACAGAGCATGCTACCTTCTTCCCCTCATATATTTGTGTATTTGGAGAGAGAAAAGCGGGGCGGATGGCCTTGACAATTCCCTTGCCCAGACGCAGACCCGGGGACTTCTACTTTGTACCTTTGCAAGATCATGGGCGGGACGGGTTTATTTGAAGCCCGTGGGCAGCCCAAGAGCAAGATTTATTGGCTTGCAGGAATTTTCAAGATCTCTGTTTAGAGCTATTTAGAGCTATTGACTTGATCACATCGGCTACTGTTCCCAGTTGGGAGAGTGCTTGTGGATCAATTCCAGAGTGTCCAGAGAGCAGTTGGCTTATCGGCCCTTCTTAGGGTGGGCTTGGGAAAGACCTTACACAAGCCAATGGGGTTAGAAGAGGGTATGGGGGTCAGAGTGGCCAATGAGCTGAGCAGGGTGGTCTGGTCATTCTCACCATGCACAGTGAAGCCAGGAGGGCCCAGAGATGGGGGGAGGGGGAGATGGCCGCACTGGGGCTGGGGTGCCTGATAACTATCAGTCCCAGGCAGTGACCAGGAAGAAGAGGGGAGTGGGTAAGGCACAGACACTGGAGTCTGACTGCCTGAGTTCGAATCCTGGCTCCATCACTGTGAGGCTGTGGGTCTTGGGCAACTTACTTAACATCTCTGAGCTCCTGCTTCTTTAGCTGTAAAATGAAGACCATAATGCTGACTGCTTCACAGGTTACCGTAAGAACTGAGAAGGCACGTGTAAAATGTATAGAATATAGGTCAGCAAACTTTTTCTGCAAAGGACCTGATAGTTTGGGCAAACTCTTCTGTACGGGACCAGAGAGGAGACATTTCAGACTCATCAAGTCTGCTGTAGTAACTCGAGAGAGACATAGACAGTATGTAAATGATGGACGTGGCTGTGTTCCAATAAAACTTTATTTATAGATCCTGGAATTTAAATTTCATATACTTCTCATGTGTCACTAAATAGTCTTCTTTTCCTGATTTTACCCCCGACTGCTTAAACGTACAAAACCCACCCCTCGCTTGTCGGCCGTGTAAAGGCAGGCAGCGAGTCGGATTTGCCGGTGGGCCATGGTTTGCTGACCCCCGATGTAGGATAATGCTGGTCACAGGTTCCTTGACTATTGGTCAATGATATTACCTTTATCTTCGCCATTATTCTTTTCGTCTCAGGAGAGTGGATTGGAGGCAGGAAAATATTTGGCCCAGAAAGAGAGGACTTGGGCCAGGGGAGGAAGGGTGCATAATAACCACACTCAGGAAGGGAAGATGTTATCCCAGCTGGGGCGAGGGGGGTGGTGGGAATCTTCTGCTATTCGTGGGCAGAGTTGACAGGGAGGTGGATTTCTGGCTCCGAGGCCTCCAGCAGCCTGTTGGAACAGACTGCCTGGGGCACAGTGAGCTCCCGTCACCAGAAGAGCTCAAGCAGAGGCCGGAGCCCTGACACGCTGCTGGGGGCATTGGCTCGCGGGGCGAACAGACACTGCCTGGGGTCTGAGCTGGTCCCTGCAGCTCCGGCCAAGTGGGGGCAGGGCTGGGGAGGTGCTTCCTGTTTCCTGTTTCTCCATGATCCCTTTTCCTAATCCTCCAAGCCCCTTGCCCTCTTCCTTCTTCTTGAACAATCCAGTGATGTGTACGGGGCCAGCACGGCCCGCATTTAACCGGGAGGTCCGGGTGGGGAGGCGTGCTTGCTGGAAACACACGGACTGTGGTCCTGGGTCCCGGTTCCCATCCCAGCTCTGCTGCTTCCGACCTTTGTGCTCCTCATTTAACCCCTCTGAGCCTCCGTTTCCCCATCTGTAAAGGGGACGCATAGGACCTCCCTGACAAAGTGCTTGTTACTGTCTGTAAAATGTCTAGTGTTGATTCCTGGCGGCAGTAGGTTTTCAAACAGTGCTCACTCGTGTCCCCCACAGTCCCAGCCTCTGGTCCCAGGGCGACTGGGTGGCCTGGGGGGGGTGGGGTGGTGGTCAGGGAGGAGCCTGACCTCTGGGATGTGGTCTGTCCACCAGCAGTCTGCTGTCGGACGGGCCCTCCCCCAAACCCGGGGTGCTGGCGTCTTTGGGGAGGGATGGGGTAGGGCGAGGAGTCTGGGCTTCCCACAAGCCAGGGACCTTCTCCACCGAGAGACAGACATTCACCCTGGGCAGGGGTCTGTGGTCCTCAGGGTGACCTCCCGACAGCCCAGAAGGTCAGAGTGATCTTCCTCCTGAACCCGTGGGCCTGGGGGAGGGGCAGTGCCAGGGAGACTAATGGGGTAGAACAGGTGTGTTCAGCTGAGGCGGGCGTGTGCCCACAGGCGGAGGCAGCCCAGGGTCCCTTCCCCTTGTCTCTACTTCGTGTGCTGGGCCCTCTCCATGAGTGACTTGCACGGGGAAACTCATGAATCCTTACAACCACCCTATGACGGCACATAACTGCTACCCCATTTTATGGATGAGCAGACTGAGACCGAGAACCCAGGTCAACCTGCCCGGGGCTACCAAGGAGGAAGTTGGTGAGTCTGGCTTTGCAGCTGCGTCGGACTGCAAAAGCCTCTCCCCTCGACCCACACCCCCATCCACCGTCACCTTTCCGCTGGCACTGGGGTTCACAGTGTGCTGTGTGGGCCCTGGTCATGAGAGCAGCCAACGCTTTTGGGGTGGCTTCTCTGGCCCAGACCCTGGTCCAGGGCACAGGGTAAAACTGTAAATGCCCTCTTACCTTTTCTTAATCTTATAATCCTCACAACCTCTCTATGAGCTATCCCCGTTTCACAGATGAGAAAACTGAGGCACAGAGAGGTTATGTAACTTGTTTGAGGTCACAAAGCTAAATTGCAGAGTTGATTTTAACTCAGGACTCCCCACCGGGAAGCCGGTTCTCTCTCCGTTCTCTTGCCTTGAAACTTGACCGTCAAGTGCTTAGCATATCATCAGACACAGAAGGGCTAATGCGATAAACAAACAACCAAGGCCAAGGGGCCAGCAGTTTGTTGGGAGATTGGTGAGTCTGGACTCACTCTGGACTTTACATTCCCTTCTGTGTGATGGGGGCGCCATCCTCTCACCCCCGCCCTCGCAGTGTGGTTTGCGTATGCGGAGAACGGCCCCTTCTGCTACAGCGGGACAGATGTGTGCCACGAAATCACCGGGCAGTGCAATATGGCACAATAAGACCCACAGGGCTGACGGGAAAATGGGGTTAGGGGTCATACCCGAAAACGTTGTCAGCGACCCACAAAAAGGGCAGGGATCTAATGAAAAGGTCGCCAAATCCTGTCCGTGGTTAGGGTTTGGAAACACACACACATACTAAATACACGNACCCTGCGTGCAGGAGGAAGAGAGGAGCCGTAAGAGAGAAAGAGCCCAGAGAGGAGAACAAAACAGGCTGGGGCGGAAATCGGGAGCGGGCGTTAGGCTGCCGGTGAAGTGGCAGAAGGCAAAGTTACGGGGAAATGAAGTGGAACCTCACAACCGCAGGTGTGGATGGTCAGGGCCGCTGTTCTGTGAGGCGCGTGCGTGTCGTGTGTCCCCAGGCTGCTCCGATCAGCAGGTGTGGTTTGCTGTTCACCCGGTGTTTCCGATGTGTTAGCCAGCGGGGCCTCCGTGCAGCGCTCAGATTGTTCCCGCGTATCTGGGTCCCCCCAGAGCGTGTCTGCGTTGTCAAAGCACGTGTGACAGCAGAGCTGACCACACTTGGGAAGGTCAGGAGTTAGGAGGGGTGGCCGGGTCTTTCCTAACTAGGGACCTCCTTGTAAGGTTTGCCTCACCCTGGAAGATGGCCTTGGCCTCTGCAGTGCGGGGCTAGGACGGTCCCTGGGACCCGGGTGAGGCTGACCCTCCGGTAATGCCTGCCCCTCGCTGACCTCCGGAAGCTGGTGTTTTGGAATCTCAAGGGGCCACCTTGGGGTCCATAGCAGCCCCCATCCCGCCCATGTGTCTGCAGCTCCTTGAACTCTCTCCTGTTGGGCCAGTAAGTCCCAAAGACTCAGGCGCCCCGGGAGCCTGGGGGTGTTTCTGTGGCCGGACTCAGGCGGTCTAAGAATCCGCCTTCCTTTGCTGCAGAGCCCACGATGGGGCCTCCATGTGAGTAATGAGGCCTCGTATGTGTCTCCTCCTTGGAGCAAAGAGAAAAAAAAAAAAAGGATCGCCTGGAATTTATTAGTCTAATTACATTTTCCTAATGTGGTTGACCCCCCGCTCACAGCAGGGCTCTTATCAAAGCCACAATCACACGAGCATTATTGGAGTTTTAATAAGAGTCAATTGGTTATTGTCCTTGCCACGCCGGACACTGTCGACGTAATCCCCGGAGCCCCTTGGGGAGGCGGGGAGCTCGCTTTCTTTGCCGGAAGATTATTTACATTAATAACAAGGATTAGGGGCTTGTTTTATGCGTTGAGGAGAAGCAGAGAATGCCTTTGTTCAGGCGGCTTCCGGCCACCGGCGGAGGAAGTCCAGAGAGCACTGGGCTGGGGGTCAGGGGCTCGCCACTCACCACGCCTTTGCTGTGTGAGCTTTGGGAAGCCGCCTCGCCTCTCTGGTCCCCTGCCATATGGAACAAGGGTTCACGGGTGGTGGCGGTGAAACGACGCCCAGGAAGCACTTCCTTCGCACACAGCAAGTGTCGAGTGTGGGCTGTGCCAGAGATGTGGCGGTCACTGGGCTCCACCTCTATCTCCTTTAGTTTTCTTCTTTTTAAAAATGTTTTATTTATTTCTGAGAGACAGAGCATGAGCAGGGGAGGGGCAGAGAGAGAGGGAGACACAGAATCCGAAACAGGCTCCAGGCTCTGAGCTGTCAGCACAGAGCCCGACGCGGGGCTCGAACCCACGAACCATGAGATCATGACCTGAGCCGAAGTCGAATGTTGAACCGACTGAGCCACCCAGGCGCCCCTAAATGACATTTTCAACACCTTCCCCGCAAGTAACACTTAGAGAGTCTTTGTCTTATAGAAACAAAGTCTGCGCATGGATAAACGATTTTTCTGAATATTGTGAATTCTTGGCCACTCAGTTTCACATCTGAGTGAGCGTGTCCAGGGTACCAGCTTCTGCCCTCCCGGACCCAGCGTGGGGGGCGGTCTCATCCTGTGGAGAAGAGACGGCACCGCAGGGGCTCGAAATTTCCGCTCTCCCGTCGGCTGTGTGGTTTGGCACCATTCTCGACCTCTCTGTGCCACAGTTTCCCCGTCTGTAAAATGGGGATGAGAAGAGGGGCTCTCTCATAGGGTTAGTGAGAGGATCAAATGAGGGAACCCTTGCAAAGTGTTTGGGGCCATGCTTTGCCCCTGCTTCACAGAGGCCGGTCTTGTCGGGTGAACCGATGTCTGAGTGTCTGTTTTCTACTTTATGAGGCGGGGGACACGATACTGACCCCACAGGGTTATTTGGAGGGTGCAGCGCGATTGTGTGGGGGCATCGTCACTGCGGTCTTCTGTTTCCCGCAGTGACCCCGGGGGTGTCTCTTCATTCCCTTTCACAGACCAGGGTTGTGTCTGAAGTTTTCAGAAGACTTTCAGACTTCCACTGCCTGACGGCCTTGGCTGGTCACCAGCTCACACGGCAGAGCCGAGTAAAGGGGTGCGCTGTCTTGTCCACTGCTGTGTCCTCAGGGCCACACGTGGTGCCTGGCACGTAGCAGGTGCTCAGTAAATAGCAGACGGACACCCCTGCCTGCATGGAGCTTACGGGTTGTGGATGGTGATAAGTGGAATGCAGAAAAATGAAGCAGGGGCTGGGAAAATAGGGAGACTGAAGACTATTGAGGGGGCTTTACAATTTTAACTATCCAGGGGTTAGGAAGGCCCACCGGAAAGTGCCATCCGAGTAGAGACTCTAAGGTGATAAAGGAGCAAGGCGGGCAGCTGTCTGGGGGAAAGGGTGTTCTAGCCGAAGGAACAGCAAGTGCAAAGGCCCTGCGGTAGGCACATGCCTAGAGTGCTTAAGACCAGAAGGGAGCACCCCCTGCTCTGACATCAGCTGAAGGCCTCTAGGCCAGAGGGAGGCAGCTGAAAGGAGGCTGAGGAAGACCTTCTTCAGAATCTTGCTGCCAGTATGTCTGTCCCATACCTGGCAACCGGTACTTAAATATATCTACCAGGTCAGGCTCTGCCTTCCCCTTTGACATGGCCTCTAGCCCTCCTGCTTTACCTGTTTGTATGCAGGAGGCCTGGCCTTGGAGCCTGGGGGTGAGGGGAGAGGTCTGGGGGTTCCTGGGAAATGCCTTCCCCCAAGAATGCCGGGAGAGCTGTCCTGCTGGATCCTTGGGGAGGATTTGTCCGGTCAGAGCAGAATAAGTCAGACTCTCAAAATACAGGAGGGCACACAGAGGCCACATGGGGCAGGGGTCGGCCAAGTTCACCCACCAAATTAGAGACCTGGGACTGGGGGCTCAGTCAGTTAAGTGTCTGACTTCAGCTCAGGTCATGATCTTGCGGTTCGTGGGTTTGAGCCCCGCGTCGGGCTCTGCTGACAGCTCAGAGCCTGGAGCCTGTTTCAGATTCTGTGTCTCCCTCTCTGTACGCCCCTCCCTGCTCGTGCTCTGTCTCTTTTGCTCTCAAAAATAAATAAAACATAAAGAGAGAGAGAGAGAGAGAGAGAGACCCAGGACTGACATCAGGCAGGAAGTCGGGGGCCCAAGGGGTCGAGGTGGATGGGGACAGAAACGGGGTCCCCTACTGATTGGCCCCTGGAGCCTGAGTTATCTCTGCCTGGCAATGGAGGGAAGAGGGTTGGCTCTTAGGCTGGGAGTGACCCTGAAGTTCATTACCAGCCCTGGACTGGGGAGGTGGGAGATTCTAGAAGGAAGTCCACACAGAGGTACCGGAGGCCAGTATATCCAGCCAGGGCTCTGCCATCGGCATGAAAAGCTCAGTGGGGACTCAGCGGTGACACCCAAAAGGAAAGCTTTGCAGGCCTGGACCAGGAGTGGGCTGTCCCCCGCCAGGGTCCCCCACCACCAGTGAGACCTACATCTGCTGGCCACTCTAGACCTCATCCTGATTCAACACAAAAGGTACACCACCCCCGCCCCCCGCCCCCGCCGTCTCCTAGCTTGCCTCAACTCCACATCCCTGTTTGTGTTTGAGAACTTCTCTTTTGGAACTCCATGAGGCTTTCTCCTTGCGTCCCTCCGTCCCTCCTTCCGCTTCCCTCCCCACACTCACCTGCCCTGGGTGCCCTCAGGCTGGTGGCGCAGACCAGACCAGGGCTAATGAACCCAGCATGGTGTGGGGAGGGGAGGTCTTAGAGCTGGGAGAGGAGATTCCCAAAGGTAGGGCAGTGTCTGGTCTACCTGGGAAAGTCAGGGAGGGCTTCCTGGAGGAGGCGTCACTCAGAGAGAGTACTGGAAGAGAAGCAGTTATGCGGGAGTCTGAGGTGGGGTGGAGGGAAGGGCATTGCAGAGGTACAAGTGGGGGAGTGCAGGGCGTTCTGAATGACTGCTGTTAGTCTCTGAGGGCTGAGGGGGGCGTGCCAGAGAGGGGGCTGGGCAGAAAACTCACTGCAGGTCTCCGGAGACTGATTACACTCTCGCGACCCCCTGAGTATCCACAGGGTGCTGGTCACAGCTTGTCTGCTGCTCTAGGAGCAGGTGTCATAGTCTGCACTATGAGATGCCCAGGGACAAAGGTTGGGTCACTGGCCCAGGTCACGTAGCCTGTAAATGATAGGATGGGATCGGCACCCTTTAGTTTCTTCCCCTCAACCAAGATTGGAGTCCTGCCCCTGAGGGCCCCAGGGAGCCATAGCAAGCTCTAGAGCTGTGGACAGGAGCTTGTGGTGAAGGCCAGCAGCACCAGGATGCTGGGCAGGAGGGGACGTACCCAGGAGGCCTCCCTCCTGGCCCTTCCACTGGGCTCTGGCGAGAGCACTGCTACGGATTCTCTGGGTCGATGGGTCAGATTGCTTGGTGCCCCGAGCGGGCAGCCGGGGCTTGTGTGTTGGTCCTGAACTCTTCTTCCCCCTGTCCCGCGGCCCTCTGCTCCCCCGGGTGCACAGGCAGCTCGTGGAGGTGGGGGAGAGGCTCCCTGCCGCTCCCCCACCAGGAGCCCGGGCAGCGGGGTTCCCCCAGCGCCCGACTCCCCAGGGCAAACCCCGCTTCCCTTCCACGCTGCTCTCTCCCTTCTCCCTGCCGTGTGTCCCCGATGGCCTCATTTCCCCTCCCCGGCGGCCGGTGCCATCAATCTCACACATGTTCTTCCGCTCAGCTCCCTTGTAAGGGTTTTAAATAAGACTGGTTCTAGCACCCATCCCTAGGGGGACCTTGCTTTTTATGCTTTTCCTTCCCGAGGGACTCATTTGTCCCTTTTCTTTGTTTTCGGTTCCTAAGGCAGGAACCTAACCACGCAGAACAAGCCCATCGCCTAAAAAAATGCAAATAATGTGCAAGTCGTGCTGGGTCAGAACCTCCAGGAAATCTAAGGTACCACGTGCTGCTTCTTGAGGAAACTCTCAGCCTCCCCGGAGCGCCGACCGGAGTTTGTGGTGGAGGCTGCCTAGGAACACCACCTTCCCCGCCAGCAACCGCTGCGTGCCCAGCATCCCTCGCCTCCTGAAATTCTTTACCCCAGGGCCCCAGGAGTGTGTCATTCCTGCTCCTCAGTGTGTCCCGATTCTTTCACTCGGGCCACCGGATAAATGCGTGCCCAGAGGTGGAAGGCAGCCCGGTGTCGGAGATCCTTGGCCGGCGATAGCGGGTGTGGGAAGGTGCGTGCACCCGGTGCGCCCGCTCTGACAGATGGCCCGCTGCTAACCGGAGTCCCGGGCCGCGACTGGGCGCGGTGGGAAGGGATCTGGTGATTGATTAGTGATGCCTGCCATGGCGGTGAGGGAGCAGAGTGGTGGTGTTTGTGCTAGAAGGTTCCTTCTGGGGCTGGGGGGTTTGCCTCTTGCCTTTGCCTGCTCATCAGGCTGGCAGAGCGGGTAGTGGTGCCCTGTGGCTGCAGGGGGGAGGGGCCGCGTGGGAGACACGTTGGTCCCAGCTGATTTGGGGAACAGTTTAGACATGGCTCTGTCTGGAGACACATGCTTATCCAAGGGCACGTGCGTCAGCATCAACAAGCCGGGGCGGGAGGGGGGCGGGTAGGGTTGTGTCAAGGTGGGGAGGCTGAGGCAGCTCTGGGACATCGGGGGGAGCAGGGAGGGTTTGCCCAGGCACCAAGCCTTGAGATTCTTCTAGTCATGGTGCAGAGGGCTCGCTCTGTCCTTGGTGGGGCTCACGGGGCAGAGGCGCTGCAAGGCTGCACCATTGCGAGGGGAAACCCCAGGATGTCTTCCAGGCTCTTGGGGAGCAGAGGGCAGGTAGGCGTGCAGGGCCGGGTCTCACCAGAACCCATGAAAGGCACCGTGTACAGTTGTTCCCACTGAGACCCTGGATCCTTCCTGCATGAAAAGTACAAGTGGCGCCTGGTTGGCTGAAGGTTTATTGTGTGAAACTGACTGCTGTTTCAGGGAAGGGCCAGCTTCTGGTGCAACAGTAATCCCAAGGCCCCGGGATCTTACGAAGCTGAGGAGTAGGGGCGCCTGGGTGGCTCAGTCGGTTAAGCATCTGACTTCAGCTCTGGTCATGATCTCACGGCTCGTGGGTTTGAGCCCCGTGTCAGGCTCTGTGCTGACAGCTCAGAGCCTGGAGGCTGCTTCGGATTCTGTGTTTCCCTCTGTCTCTGCCCCTCCCCTGCTCACACTGTCTCTCTCTCTCTCTCTCTCTCAGAAATAAATAAAACATTAAAAAATTTTTTTTAATTAAAAAAACCCCCAAAGCTGAGGAGTAAAAGGAAGAGCAGCACGCTCAGGGTCCAGTCTGTATTCCAGTCATGCGGCTGTGCTGTGGGTTTGCTGTGTGACTCTAGGCAAGTTGCCTCCCTACTCTGTGCCCATGTTTCTTCTCAGTAGAACAAAGGGGAATGACCAGAGAGCTAAGGCCTTTTCTGCTCTGAGTGTGGAAATGGGGGGTGGTGCGTCTGATGAGCCGCAGGCGGGTGTGTCTGAGGGTTGGAGGCTAGCAGTGGTGGTGCATCAGGGGTCCCCCTCGCAGATGCTGATGGTGGAGGGGGGGGGGCTGCCGGAGANCGGCTGGTTTTGCCTGGAGGTGGGGGAGACTCACGGAAGAGCCCCCGCGTCCCGGGCGCTCCCTTCTCTGCCCCTCCAGCCCCAACATGCCCCGAGGTTCCAGCCGCACTGAAAGATTGCAGCTTCCTGTGGGATTTCTCCTCTGGGCATTTGTACCCGCTGACCCCTCATTGCATCTCCCTTTCCTTCCTTGCCCAGCCTTTCAGCCTCAGCCTGGGTGGATCTCCGCGGAAAGCTGTCCCCCACTTCTGCCCTGTGCCTTGCACTTGCCTTGAGTTAGTCCACCCCTCCTGCCCTGCCCTGCACCTGCCTCTCCCGTTAAATTCTTTGCCTTGCCGTCTGGGTGTGACTGCTGTCAGCCTGTGAATTCACAAAAGTCCCTTTTACTTTCTGCCCTGATCCCTCATCATCGGATCCTTGAAAAGAGACGGTACTCTTGTTAGTCAGGCTAGGCTGCGCGTGCTGCATTAATGAATACGTCTTGAAATCTCAGTGGCTGAGAACAAACGAGCCTGGCTCTTGCTCATGCACAGTCTGGGATCACTTGGGCTCTCCAGGATGGCTGTCTCCCACGGTGTAGCCCAGAGCTCCAGGGGGGATCCGTGCTCCTCCCCCATCTCTCCGTGAGGCCTCCGTGGCCGCTGCTAAAGGGACAGCCCGTGGAGATGGGCCTGTGCCTTTTAGACGCCTTTGCCCGGGACTGACGTCCTCTGCTCACACCTGGCAGGCCAGAACTGGTCTCAGGGCCCTGCTTGGGGCCGGGAGGTTGGTCTTCCCTGGGCTGGGGAGAGGGGCCTGGGTCTGGCCGAGCATCGGGGACTCCGTCACGGTCCGAGAGTCAAAAAGGATTAGAACTCCTGGTTTTGAGACTGGCTGTAGCCAAGATGTGGCATTAGCCTCAGAATGCCTCCCATGGAATTTTGCAGATGGTGGACTAGAGGGAAGAGAGGGGAGGGACCTCGCCCAAGGTGGGACCTACTGTCTGCAGGGGGGCCGGAAGTGGACCCCGGTTCTCCTGGCGCCCGGGCACCGTTCCTTCTCACTTCCTGTCCCGATGCTGTCGCTTGGACCCCCCACAGCCTCATCCCACTGTGCGAGGCAGGCGGGGGTGGGGCGGCATCGCCAGGGCTCTTGTGAAATTATTTTAAGACCTTGGAAAGCAAATTAGAATTTCAAACCATCCAGCCCTCTTGAAAGCAGACCGGGGGTGTGTTAGAAGTAATTTAATTTTTACTTTGTTTTATTAATAGGACGTGGGAGGGGAGGGAAGGTGTGAGATGTGGCGGAGGGTACTGGCGGCAGAGCCCGGCTTGATGGAACAAATCTCGGATCAGGAACATTGGAGAAGAGCAGGGGTGGGGGCGCCCTGAGGCTGAAGGGAGGGGTCCAGGGAGCATGTGCAGACCGAGGGACTATTGCTCAGATCAAAGAGGATCTAAACTGGCGCCTCGGGTCCCTCTGGGATTGGGCGCTATGTGTGTGTGTCTGTCTCCCAGGGCTGCTGTTATAAATGACCATAAACTTGGTGGCTTCAAACAACAGAAGTGTCTCCTCTCAGGGCTCCGGAGGCCGGAAGTCTGAAATCTGCAGCGCTGTGCTGAAATTCAAGGCGAGGGCAGGGCCACGCCCCCGCCAAAGGCTTTATGGGAGGATCATTGCTGGCCACCTCCAGCTTCTGGGGGCTCCTGGGGGCTCCTTGGCTTGTGGCCACATCCTCCCACCCTCTGTCTCTGTCCCCTGTTCCCGTGTGGCTCTGTGTCTTCTTTTCTCAGGACCCCAGGGACTTAGAAGTCATTAGATTTAGGACCCAACCAAAATCCAGGACGATTTCATCTTGAGATCCTTAAGTAATTACATCTGCAAAGACCCTGTTTCCAAGTCAGGTCACATTCTAAGGCTCTGGCTGGATATGAATTTTTAGGGGACACCCTTCAACCCACTACAGGGGGACCTTGGTGGGTGGGCCTCAGGAGGGCGCACATCACCCAGATCCATAATAAAATTCACTGTGTATGTTTTCCTCTAGAAAGACGCACAGCTTGCTTTGATTTGTCCAGGGATAAGGGACAGCAGTCTCGCAGGTGGGACTGTTAGGACAGAGGACAGGTCACAGGAGACCCAGGCAAAAGGGGGGATCTGGAAAATGGGGCACCAACCGAGCTGGCTGGAACACACAGGAGGTGGGCAGAGGCCTGAGGTCCTACCTCTCAGGAGTCGCAGGCATCTTTAAGAATATAAAGTTTTCCACGGGCGCCTGGGCGGCTCTGTCAGTTAAGCGCCCGACTTCAGCTCAGATCATGATCCTACGATTTGTGGGTTTGAGCCCCGCACTGGGCTCTGTGCTGACAGCCAGCTCAGAGCCTGGAGCCTGTTTCAGATTCTGTGTCTCCCTCTCTCTCTGCCCCTCCCCTGTTCACGCTCTGCCTGCCTCTTTCTCAAAAATAAACAAACACTTAAAAAATTAAAAAAAAAAAAGAATACAAAATTTTCTAGATTCTTCCCCAGAAAAATGTCCACCGTGATTTCACACGGCTGGTGTACAATCCCAGGGGCGTGCTCTTCCCCCGCCCCAAAGCCCACCCCTGGAACCCAGAGACCCCGGTTAGCACCCTACCAGAGAAGAGGTTCAGTAGAACAGAGTGGAAGGAAACAGAGCAAAATGTCATGGATGGTGTGTACAGCTCAAGCTGGATTCCGCACTCAGGAGGCCGGGGCAGAGCGGCTGTATCTGCTTATGGTCTGAGGATTATAAGAGATAATGTGGGTGACAGTGTTCCCTGGTTTTAGAAGCTAAAGTACTTATTTCGTCTTTTTTTTTCTTTTTTCTTTTTTTTTTTGGTTAAACTGTACAAAGCCATATCTGTTCATGGTAGGGAGAAATGAGGAAATGCAGATAAGCACAAGGAAGAAAATCCCTTTAATCGCCTTCCCCAGACAGCCTCGGCGACCGCCTTGATCTATGACCTTCCGAACCCTTTTCTCTGTATTTTATTTGACACCAAAGGGATCATAATACACGTAATAGCGAAGCTCACATTTTCACCTAAAATGCTTAATACCTTCTCGTGCGAAGAAACGCTCCTTTAGCATCTCTATGGGCTGCACTGAGTTCTGCTGTCTGGATGGTTCCGGAACTTCACCAGTCTTCTGGTGTGGGATGCGTTGCCCTGTTCCCTTTCCTTCTTTACAAACAACTGTGTTGTGAACATCCCCGTAGCGTCTTCGGTATCTCTGCTTCTGGAGGCGGGCAGTGTGTTGTAAATCCTAAGGCTCAGAGCGCATTCCTGAGGCACCTGTCTCAGAAACCATTCTTTGGCGTGGGATCTGTGTTTGGGGGCATGGGGGCGCCTCGGCGGGGAGGGCGACACTCCAGCTCTCCTGCTTTCTGTGATCCTGGCTGGGTCCCCCGGGCAGATCGTGCCTGGGGGCTCTCTGGGAAGGTTCGTTATTTAAGACATTCATTACTTGGGGCGCCTGGGGGGCTCGGTTGAGTGTCCGACTCTTGATTTCAGCTCAAGTCACGATCTCACGGTTTGTGAGATCAAGCCCCATGTCAGTGTCTGTGCTGACGTCATGGATCCTGCTTGGGATTCTCTCTCCCTTTCTCTGCCCCTCCCCCGTGCCCTGTCTCTCTCAAAATAAATAAACTTAAAAAAAAAAAAAGACGTGTGCTGGGGACGTCCGTGGCGTCCTGGGGCCTTGGCACACAAGCGTTCGCCCCCGTTTTAAGGGAAGCTCTGTTTTTGGGGGGATATGCGCCCCAGGACCTATTGGCCTAGAATTCTGGAATGACGGAGCTCTTGGCCTGGGCCGTTGGCTGCAACGTGGGGCTTCCGAGGGGGGCTTGGGCCCCCCTGTGGGTCTGAACAGGGGTCTGTCCTCCAGTCACTGTGCAGATGGTTTCTCGCTCAGCGTGTCAGGCCCTGTGGTCTTGCATTTGAGCCCCTCCCTATGTGCCTCGGAGAAACCTTGGGAAGCTGGCTGCACTGACCCCTGTGGGGAAGAAAAACATATCATCTGTTGGGAAGAATGATTCATAAAAACCCATTTCCCCAGGAGTTGTTAGTATTCAGAGATTGAACGTTCTTTTTGTCTGCATTTCTGAGCGCAGTCTAGAATAGTAGGAAAGAGATGGGGCACTCCCCACACCGCCCACCCTGCCGGGCACTCTACCGAATGCTCTACACACGTGAACCCATTTATACTCCCCATGAGATTAACACCATGCTTCTCCCCACTTTATGGATGAGGAAGACTGAGACCCAGGGAGGCCGCACCGTGTGTTAAGAAGAGTCGGCTGTGGATGAGAGAAGACACAGCCTGGTGGTGGCGGCCGGTGGGCAGTGCGCGTCAGGTCGCCTGCTGGCTCTGCGATGGCTGAGCCTCTGTTCTCTTCATCTGTGAGGCGGAAGTTATCCCTGCCGTTCGGAGGGTCTGTCCGTCCCCACGCAGTGCCAGCCCCGGGCACTCAGTGCATTCAGCAAACACGCGGCAGGGCAGTCTCAGCAGAGAGGGTTCCTTCTGCAGGGTGCCAGTGCCGGAGGACGGCAGGTTCTGGACCCGCCCCTTCCGTTGGGGGGGTGGGTGAAGGCTCCCATCTGATGGTTGTTGCAAAGGTTGTTGGGAGTTCGCATGTCCATCTCCTCTCCTCCTCCTGGTCCCTCGGGGTCTTAGCAGTCTGTCCCGGGCTGTGACCGGATGCCTGCAGGGTCCTTGTCCCGGCCGCACAATGGCCCCAAACACTTTTTTTCTTTAAACAGAGCGTGAGTGAGGGAGGGGCAGAGAGAGAGAGAGAGAGAGAGAGAATCCCAAGCAGGCTCCTTGCTGTCAGCACACAGTCTGACATGGGGCTCGATCTCACAAACCATGAGATCATGACCTGAGCCGAAATCAAGGGCCGGTTGCTTAGCAGATGAGCCCCTCAGGCGCCTCCTCAGATACTTCTTGGCTGGTTTGTACGGCTATTCTTCATCCTCACGGTCATGTCTTCTAGTTCTTGGTAGGTTTTTCTCAATTCAACCTTTTATCTCTTAACTTGATGAGTGTATTCGTTTTCTCTTGCTGCACAACAACTTACGACAGAGGCAGAGGCAGGAAACAGCACGCATGTACCGTCTCGCTGTGTTCCGTGGGCCTGGGGCCCAGGCGTGGCTGAGCTGTGCCCTCTGCCCAGAATCTGAGAAGGCTGCTGTCGAAAGTATCCACTGGGCCGTGTGCTCAATGGGAAGTTTGACTGGGGAAGACTCGCCTCCAAACTCATTCATGTGGTTAAATGACCGAGGGCGTACACCCTCTCCTGGCTGGCGGCCGGGACTGCCCTTGGGTCCTGTAGGCCACCATCAGCTCCCAGCCGGTGCCCGCAGACCTCTTCCTTGTGGTGCCCTCAGGAGGAGACACGGCGGATGAGTCCTTCAAGGCCCCCAGGAGGGCCTGTCCCTTCAGCCTGCGAAGGCAGAGCCTTCCAGAATGAACACAATCCCAGGAGTCCCTTTGCAATGTTCTGGTGTCTGGAAGCAGGCCACAGGCCCCACCCCCGTGCAAGGGGAGGGGGGATACACAACGATGTAGATCATCCGGGGGTCACCTTCAGGCATGTCTGCCACCCTGAGCTTAATAAGCTTATTTAAACAGTATAAAATAAGAGTAATTAGCTCAAAGCACTTCCCTCGGAGTGAAGAATATATAATCAATTTTGGCTATCAGATCTCTGTTTTGCTTTGTAGTTCCGGGCTGTGTTCTGGAGAGTTAAGGGTGCCAGATAAATAAGGTATTTAGCTTCTTGTTCGGAAATTTGTTTGTTTTTTTCTTGCCTGAATTATGTGAAGTGAGAGGAAGAGTGAAGAAAATCGGGGATGAAAGTGCGCGGGAGAACAAGAGCGATAAAGGGCAGCGGGGAACGCGTAGGCTCATTTCCTTGGCGTAGGTGTGCCGATGCCTTTTTACAGACAGTTTTACATAAATGCGTAACTCTTATGTTCCACATTTTAGCGCATATAATTTTCCTTCAGTCTTTTTAGCCTCTAACCTTCCTTCGGCGTCCCCATCTCCCCCCTTCTCCCAACCCGAGACCATCTAGTCTAGATGTGTCATATTTTCCTTTATAGTTGCACCTAGACATATGGTAATGCTTTCCCATTCCTAGATCATCTCTCATTCAGCCACGCCCTGAAGAAACCCTTCGACTCGGGGAGCTGCCGTCCCAGCAAGTTCTTCTTAACGACCGTGTAATATTCCAGAGTGTGGATGTACTGTCATTGGTCGGTTCCCCTGTTGACTGTCATTTGTATTCCGTCTGTTACCAGAGTAAGCAGCATGATGATATAATCTCCATACGTACCCGGGTACGGCCTTAGATCTTCTTTCTCTGGGGTGTAATTCTAGGAGTCGAATCGTGCAATGGGTCAGAAGGTTTGTGTGCTTTTAATTAGAAGAGCTCTTGCAGCTTGATTTCCCCAGAGGCTTAACACTTCACATTTACCCCGGAAATTGGAGAGTTTCCCTTTCCCTGGATCCGCCAGCAAGAGTCGTCATTGGCCTTGTTAGTTCTGACCAAGTCGAGAGGTATCGAATGAAATCTCATCACTGCTTTTAATTTGCATTTCCCGGACCAGCAGTGGGTCCGAGAGGCTTTTTATCTGTTCGGCTATTTGGACGCTCTCGCCTGTGAATTGCCTCTGTAGATCCTTTGCTCGTTTGTCTGCAGGGTCTTCCATCCCCTTCTGGTGGACTTGTTGGCATTCTGTGTTGTGTAGATATGAACCCGGTTCCGGCCTCTGCAGAGCGCTTCTCATGTTGTCTGTTACTGTGTTTGTTTGTGGTACCTTTTGCCCGGCAAGGTTCTGAATTGTTGTGTGGTGAGAAACGCCCCTGTGGCCGTCCGTGGCTTCTGGGTCTCCATCCAGAGTTGGTTCAGAAGGCTTCCTCACCCAGGGGCACCTGGGTGGCTCAGTTGGTCAAGCATCCGACTTTGGCTCAGGTCACGATCTCACGGTTCGTGGGTTTGAGCCCCGCGTCGGGCTCTGTGCTGACAGCTCAGAGCCTGGAGCCTGCTGAGTTCTGTGCTTCCCTCTCTCTCTGCCCCTCCCCTGCTTCTGCTGTCTCTCTCTCTCAAAAATAAATAAAAAGCATTAAAAAAAAAAAGAAGAAGGCTTCCTCATTCCTACAGTTTGCTTGAGATTCAGGACAGTTCAGTCTCACAGACACTTGTCGTGCATATGATCTGGGCCAGGCCCTCAGGACGTGGGGTAAATAAATAGTCCCACCCTTCAAGGAGCTCAGTGTTGCCCTGAGCACAGCCGGGCAGGGCCTGGGATGGCCCAAGTCCCCAAGAAGGTCGCCCCCTGCTGGGGACAAAGTCATCTACATTCCATGCTGTGGGGCTGCCTTAGCTGATGCTTGGGGAATGTGGCTGAATTCGCCAGGTGAGGATGAGGGTGTTGAGGGGGAAAGGACAGCAGGAGGGTTTGTCCTACTGAGGAGTCCCACAGAGGAAGAGGTGTGGCTGCAGGGGGCGGGGGAGGTGTGCTGCGGAAGGACCCGGAGCCCAGGTGTCCGGTCAGCGGAGGAGGAGAGCGTGGAATCTTCCGTCCTTCTTGGTGCATCTGTGGTGGGAGGGGCCGACCGGCCTCTGCCAGCTACTCCCTGGCGTGCCTCGGGCCACCTCTGAGCTGTGGCCTCCAAAGTGGGCTACGTGGGTCCCCGGGAGAGCGTGAGAAGAGCCCCAGAGCACAGGAGGCAGAATCAGAACTTCTTTCCCATTGACATCCTCACCCCCCTCCTCTGGAGGCGTGTTCCGGTATATGTTTGATGATGTACATAAAGTGAGGAAGGCAGTGCATGTTTATGATTATAAACAAATGCTTACAGGGCCGTGTGCACCATCAGACCATCAATACAAGGGGATGGGCTACTTCAGCCGCCCCAGCCGCCCCCACGAGTGAGGGGCCCCGTGTCATGGAAGAGAGGGACACTCATGTGGGGGGGGCAGGCCAGGGAGGACGGGTGCCCAGGCGGGAGTGACTTCTCCTGGGCTTCCGGAAGGGCCAGCTGCTTCTCGCTTGTCCCCACTCCCATCCCACTTACATTTTTATTTGAGCCTTTTTGTTTCCTTCAGAAGGTATTTTATAATTTGCGGTTACTTCATCTGTTTCACTTATTGCCTGTCTCCCCACGGGACTGTCTGCTCCTCGAAAGCGGGCACCGGACGTTCCCGTCTTTGGTGTAGCCCCGGCATCTAGTCAGTGCTTGGCACAGTGGGTGCTCATATCTAGCTGCGGCATAACGAGTGGAGGTGTTTGTTAGCCCATACGGAGTGTTTCCCCTGCCCTCCGACAGGAGACGTCATTTTGTAGCCGAGAAACTTAGATTCAGAGAGGGCAAGCTATTTGTTGAAAGTCACTCAGCTGCTTGGGTTCAGGAGGAAGGGAGCCAACGTGTTCTGAGTGCCTCCTAAGTGAATGTCTGGTCCCCCTGTGCCTCGATGTCCCCTTCTTGGCTACAAAAAGTAAACCAAGATTCAGAGGCGTGAAGTGAATGGCCTGAGGCCGCTCAGCTTCGAAGTGCCAGAGCTGGGATTTGAACCCAGGTCCGTTTGGGTCCCGAATACTATTTCTTCCCACCACTAAAGGATAGTTCCTTTATTCTGGGTCGACTCGGGCCTGGTGGCCATGGGGGGGCACATATGGGCACACACTATACGGTGGGGTCCCCAGCAGACACCCCCATGGGCGGTAGTGGGGAGGTGGCTGGGTCGGGCCGCCCGATGGTGGGCGCTGGTACGCGGGCACCAGGCCCCAACGCCCCGCTGATTTGCCTGCCTGACGAGGCGAGTGATGTTTTATGCATGGCACCTAATTTGGCCCCGGCAGTCTCTGGCTATATTTAACACCATTAATCATTATTGTTGGCTCCCAGGGGGATGGATCCCTGATTAGTGTCAGAAACACATCACACGAGGAAGGGGCGGGGGAATAAGAGCTTCCTCCACCCTGATCCCAGCTACTGGAGCCGAAACGCCTGCTCGCGGCACCCTCCTCTCCGCCATGTGGGGGCTGCATGACTCCGGCCTCCTCGGCGTGCATCCCACTCCTCCAGCGCTGGGCTGCCGCCAGGGCCCCCTCAGCCCCCTGGAACCCCCTCTTCTTTGACCCAGGGCCACGTGTAGCTCGGCCAAGCCGGGACCCCTGCCTCAGTCGGAGTACAAGAAAGGGCTGCCTGAGCACTTATTAGGCTCCTACTGTAGGGAGATGTCCCTGCACAGGGCCTCACCCACCTTGTCCCCGTCACACTACCTCTCATCTTCCCAGAGGATGGGTTTTCAACCGTCTTTGATGAAGAGGAAGCTGAGGCCCAGAGGTAGGTTTCATGGGCCCGGGGCCGGTTCCATCCAATGCGAGGGAACAGCCGGCATTTACAAATAATTCCTTGAGGGTGTGTGACCCTGTGGCTTTGCTTCTTGGAAGCGTTTTCTGTAGCACTGGACAGGGGAAAGGGCCTGGCCTTTCTCCAAATCTAATGTAAACCTGCGTGGAGACCAGGGATCTGTGTCCCAACATTTATTCTCTGACCCCTTCGGGCTCAGGTGGGTGATGGGGAGGAGCCCCTTCTTGCGCATCCCCTCCTTCCCTCGCTCGCCCTGTCCCCACCTTTTGGTTGGCATCGGGGACAGTGGCTCTCTGCTGAGCAGCGTGTGCCCTTCTGTCGTGGAGGCGGCCTCCCCTTGGCTTGGCTATGGGGCTTTGCCAAGACCTTCAGCAGCAGTAAAGGCGGGAGAAGGTGAGGACATAGGACCCCGTCCCGCCATCAGTCGTCACCCAAGCCGGTGGCAGACTGAAGGTCGAGGAGAGCCAAACAGACGTCAGCGGGGTGGGAGAGGAGATGGACCCAAGGGACAGGTCCGTGGGAGGACTCCGTTTCTTCCGCTGTGGGAATCGTCAAGTCCAGCAGCTTCCCTGGGGAAGGGGCTGACCTTGAGGGGCCCCTGTTGGGGGAGGGGTTTGCAGTGGCCGACTGGGGCTCCCTCACCCTTGTGGACGTGGGGCTGATGCATGTGACACCTGCTGTGTGCACAGGCCCTGTGCAGAGGGCTCTGTCCCCGGAGCTGCTGGCTGGGGAGTGTTACCGCCTCATGGGTAAAAACGGAAATGATTTTGATGTTTCCGCTTCCTGCCCTTAATAGGGATTTTCAAGTTCTCCTTTCCTGGACCTCAATGCCTTTGACAGTTTTCACCATTTTCTGGGCCCTTGCAGTTATTAGAACATCATCCGATCTGTATTAGGACTTCAGACCTCATGTTCCGTCTAAGGCTTCCTTCCCCAGGTCCTCAGGAGGGGCAGAAGGAAGGCGGCTCCCTCCTCAGCAGACTGGGCAGGTAGGAGAGGGTGGGGGGCCATCTACTCTCGTTTGGGTTGGTTCTGGGCACTCTGGGGGTCCTGCTGTTCCGATGACACCTCCAGGTCTGTGTTCCCTGATAAAACTCCCATTGCAGGGCGCCTGGGTGGCTCAGTCAGTTAAGCGTCCGACTTCGGCTCAGGTCATGATCTATGGCTCATGGTTTTGAGCCCCGCACTGGGCTCTGTGCTGACAGCTCAGAGTCTGGAGCCTGTTTCAGATTCTGTGTCTCCCTCTCTCTCTGCCCCTCCTCCACTCCTGCTCTCTCTCCCTCTCGATAATAAATAAACATTAAAGAAAATTAAAAAAAAAACACTCCATCTCTTTCCTATGTCCCCTCTCCATGGCCAATGCTCTGCTCTCTGCAGGGCTGACCTTCTGTGCACAGTATGTGTGTGTGTGGGGGGGGGGGTTGGTGTTCAGGACTGGCTCTGCAGCCTCCTGGTAAATCCGGGCAGGGGACAGGAGAGGGTGGTCTGACCCCAGCTCTGGGCAGTACCTTGTCAGCTCTTTCCAGAATCTGAGAGCATTTGGCTCTCTTTCTCTCTCATTTGGCTTCAGCCATAATTCCAGGGCACCAGGAAACACCCCACCTATACTGGCTACATGCAGATTTCTCTTGTTGTCTCCTTACAGCCACTCTGTCTGGTTTAGGGGATTATTCCCACCACGGGTGAGGAAACAGAAGCTCCAAGAGGTGCAGTCACTTGTCCAAGGCTGCTCAGCGATGGACGGTGGATAAGATTTGAACCCAGGTCTGGCGCACCTTAAGGCCCTCGCATATGAGCCTGGATTATGGAGTCCAAGTTCCTGGATTGGAATCTCAAAGTCTCAGCTCCGCCGTTTCCCAGTTGTGTGACCTTGGGCAGAGTTCCGTACCTAACTGCCTTTGCCTTAGTTTCCTCATCTGTAAAACATGGATGACAATTAACAGGGTTGACAGGAGGATTACGTATGTTGTACCTTAAGACCCCTTATTACATTTGCCACCAGGTCTGTTGCTGGCATTGTCCATTGACTTCACTGCTTCTTCTGTGTCCCATAGGAGAAGTGCCTTTCAGGCCTCAAAGCCTGGGTAACAGATACTGAACTACTGAACAACCAGCAGTCAGTCACCATGAGTTGTTTCCCCTTTTGCTTTGGCTGCTAGGAAGCTCAGTCAGATGGCTGCAAGTATATAAACCTTCCTGGTCTCCTCTTATTTTGTCTACTTTTCTCTTTGCTGTAATTTTTTTTAAGCCACCGTGTCTTACTACCTACTCTCTGAAGTTACATAACATTTTACTGCTTGAAACAGACTGATGTTGCCATCAAAAGGGAAGCCAAGAGCAATGTAGGCATCCTAGAAAGTTGCTCTTCCAGATGGTGCCTAGTCCTTCCCCCTCAGAGAAAAGGGTGTTTGAAAACTGAGCCACTCTTGTGGGAGGGAGTCGGTGAGCAATACTAGAAAATCCCTTTAATCCTTTGAATGCTAAGGCAGTAGGACAATGCACTGATACGGTCTGCAAAAGGAGGATTACCTCATAGCTTCCCGTATCAGCCTAAAGTTGATGCAGAAAAGCCAAATAAGCAATAATGTGGAGGTGGGGTCCATCATGGCCTGGCATGGGGCCCACAGTGCTGGGACTCAGCCTTCCTCTCTATTTCTGGTATGCCATAGCTTCTATTCCCCAGGACCCTCCTGCTCCCAGATGGTTACTGGAGCTCGCTGGCGTGCCTGCATTTCAGCCAACAGAAGGAAGGGAGGAAGGACAAAGAAGGGCATTGCTTTCTCCCATTAAGGACACTTGCTAGAAGCTGTAGATAGAACGCCTCCCCTCTTTCTCCCCCGTTGACCAGTTTTACAGCCACGCCTAGCTTCCAGGGAGGGTTCATCCGTGCAAACTTGGCTTTCTCCGAGCCTATTTCCTTCATGCTAAACACACCAACCACCTTGCAGTGCTCTTAAGAGGATTAAATAAGAACATAGTAAAATATAACAGGTGTTGTGTAAATGTAAATTTCCTTCTATTTTTAGTTTTCCCTTCCCTCCATTACTTGGGCTGAAGAGGGAAGCTTTAGCTACACAGGGAAAGATTTAGGAGCAATAAAAAAAGAACACTCTTTGGGAGAAAATACTGGAACACACACACGGGAACACTGGGGTAACAGATTCCCTTTGGCTCCGATCAGTGAATCTATAAAGGCTGTAAAACAGAAAGTAAGAAACAGAGCCGGGGTCCCGTGTTGATCACCAGAGGTTAGATGTGTCTGGACCCAGTGAACTTGGAAGGGTGGTATCTGCCCTTTGGTTCCTGAACACGGCCGAGACTGCCTTCCCTCTGGGCGCTCAGTGCTGGCACGGGCACACCTGGGTCTTTTCCAACTTAGGACGAGGGTGGGCAATCCCAAGACTGCACGCCAAGCAAGCTGGCACAGGGTGGAGCCTTGTGCAAACTCTCGTTCCCCTGACGCCCACTTCCTGCCAGGGCCAAGCCCTCAGGAGCCCCTCTGGGGCCTTTAAAAGCTGAGCCAGTAAGTGCAGGAGCCCAGCAGGCAGCTGGCTCTGCTCAGCGGAAGCTTCTGGGCATGTTGCTTTCCAGGGGGTGCCTCACCAGGGCGAGGATGTTGAAGTCAGCAGTGGGGCAGCATGGCCTGGGCCCCCCCACTTCCCAGCTGCCGTGGCTACTGAGCATGCCCAGACCGACGCTGCTGGCTACGGTTTGGTTCCCTGGAGGGTGAAGGGGAAGAGGAGGAACAGGAAGTGGTTTGGGTGGGCTTTAACTTGATGGAGGGGTGGGGATGGCTCTGTGTGTGTGTGTGCGCGTGCACGCGTGTGTGCAGGCGTGTGTGCATGCGTGTGCAGATTCTGGCACAAGGGGTGCTAGGACTTTCCAGCCTCCAGGCTCACACAGCTACCATGTGGCTGGTCCAGGATTCAATTTCCACATCCACTTGGCTTCAGGCGCCAATGGTATGCTTCTTGACCTTGGCTTCTAAATTCTCCCAGGTGGACCCTTCACCTGAAAAGATACTCTAGAGGTAGCCTACTGAGTACTGAGGTTTAGGGGCAGCTTTTGGGATAATCGCCTTGTGCTCCTAGAGTTAGCTCGTTAAATACCCAGCTGGGAATTTCCAGAACGGTAGAGTTGACACCTCTCCAGCACTCCAGCGGGAACAGACCAGCCCTGAGGGCTGGGTGGGTGGGAAAGTCCACCTTGGGCAACGACTCTGCGCAGTCCTCTCCAGGCTGCAGCCAGTGGCGGGGGTGGGGGGGGCTCTTTTGGTGCCCCTTAGAGCAGTAGCCGTCACTGGGGGGCCCCACCCTACCTCGCCCCAGGCTTATAGCCCCACTGGGAGCTCCTGTTGCTCAGTAGCACATGGTTTAGTGGAAAGAGAGCAAGCTTCCGACCAGACTGGGCTGAAGACCCGAATCCCTCCTGGCCAGCCGGTGGCCCAGGGCAAGTTCCCCAGCAGCTGCATAGGCAGAATGGCTGCAGCCACCTCCTGGGACACTGAGGGACCCCGGAGGTGCCGCTCACGTGCCCAAGCCCTGCTGGGACAGATAGGTGTTTGGTCTGCAGGAGCTGTAAGTCCTAATGCCGGGTCGCCTGGCTGTCCTCGGAGACCATGGGTGCTGACAGCTGAGTAGGTCTGTTTGCCGCTGAGCCGAGCCAGCACCACGCTGGCATGTCCTGCGCCAAGTTCCGCGGACGTGAGTGCCCCAGGGAGGAGGGGTCTGGAATCAACATGTGCGGGAGATGTTGCATTAAACGGGCCTTCCTCTCATCCTCTCCACAGAACGCCATGTAGTGTGCGGCCCTATAGAACATTCTGGAAGCCCGGGATCTGGGCATGGTGCTAGCGGTGTTCCCTTCTTACTGGCTGTTTGTAACCTCTCTAAAGCTCAGTTTGCTTATTTGTGAAAGTGGGAGAGGGTCCCTGGCGTTCTGGGTAGCTAGCTGCGAGGTAGGTAAAGCTGTTGGCACAGCACTGGGCATACAGTGGGGGCCCAGGAAGCAGTAACCATTATGACCAGCAGAAGGGGGGTGTGAGGGGAGGGGAGGAAGTGTCAAGNCCTAGCGGCAGATTCACAGCCCAGCTCCTTCCCCCACCCCGACTCTGCTTTAGGGGCACCTGGGTCCTCTCCGGATCTCAAAGAATTAGCTAATTAGGCTGGTTCTTGCCTGGCAGGCAGAGGTCGTATCGGTTTGTGATTCCGTGAAATGTGCGGCGGAGCTCAGCCGCCTTCATCAGCCCCCGGCCCTGCTTCTGTCTCGTCCTGAACGACACGGACTCGGGGCTGGTACCGCAGGATGGAGCACACGGCCTCCCCGCCCTCCTCCCCAGGTCGCCTTCGGGGAGGGCGCGGTGCCCAGGGAGCTCACGGTCAGGTTCAGGTCGGGGAGCCGCGCAGCGCATGCGCAGTGAGGACCGGCAGCCGGGTCGGGGCTGCGTGCAGGGGTCCCCCTGATGCCGCGAGGCAGGACTGGGTGGCCTCTGGCGCGGGGAGGGCCCGCTGGCTCTCAGAGGCACCCTAACAGCTTACCTGGTGGGCGCTGAGCCCAGGGAAGGACCTTCAGCCAGCAAACGAGGGAAAGAGAGAAAAAGAAAGAGAAAGACTAAGATTGAGACTGAGATTCGAAAGGCCCGCAGAGTTTACTCGGGGCTCTGGCTTCCAGATTTGTGAGTCTGAGCCGTGCCCTAATTTCTACCAGGAATGATTGAATCGGGCATAATTGCCTTGCACTCATTCCTCACATGCTTTCTGCGTGCCAGAACTAGGTTAACTGAAAAAAAAAAAATCTCCTATTTTTGTCCCTCAGGTAAGGCAAGTTCACTCATTCTGTCATTTGTCTGGTCAAGCCCCCTCTCTGGTTTCACTTGCTACAAATCTTTCATCGCCAGCCCGGCTGTGACGCCCGCCCTCGGGAACGCACGTGCTGTCCCTGATACGTGGGCATCCATGTACGATCTGTGGGCTTTCGGGCTAACCTAGGTCACCGGTATCGTGCTGCTGCTGAGCTCGTTTTATTTGCTAACCGTTTCGACTCAGCCCTGTCTCAAAGTTACATCTGCGGCTGGAATGACCAGGGACAAGCAGGCTGTCCACGGATGCGTCCAGGGCTCTGTCTGTCCTTGAGGGCCACCCACGTGGGGGACATCTCCAGGTTCTGCTCCGCAAACAAGGCTTCAGGCGATGTCCTTGTAAAGGCCCCATCGCCAGCCGGGTGAGGGGGTTGTTTCTCTCGGGGTGTAGACCAAGGAGTGGAATGTCCAGGTTGCCCCAGACGACCTCCCAGAAGGTTCTACCTGGCTCTTTTCCACCAATAGGGCTGGGAGCATCCTTTCCCGCCTTCCCTCCCCTCTCTCCCTACATCCCCCTGCATCTGTTGGTCATGTTTTAGTTTCTTTTTTTTTTTTAAATGTCTTTTTTTAAAATTTATTTCTAGGAGAGAGAGAGAGAGACAGCGTGAGCAGGGGAGGGTCAGAGAGAGAGGGAGTCACAGACTGAAACAGGCTCCAGGCTCTGAGCTGGCAGTCAGCACAGAGCCCGACGCGGGGCTCGAACCCACGAACCGCGAGATCATGACCTAAGCGGAAGTCGGACGCTTAACCGACTAAGCCACCCAGGCGCCCCGGTCATGTATTAGTTTCACTCGTCTGGTACATATGGGGCATCTTGCTTTACTGCAGATGTTGGTGAGTGAGGTGTGGTTCAGCACCTCTGTCTGCTTGCTGGCTGTTTGGACTGCGTGTCCCTGAGCTGGCTAGTCATACGCTCTCCCCATTTCTCCCTGCATTGGTCTGTGTTCTCGTGCTGGTGGGTCAGGGCTCTTGTCACTTGTAGACATCGCCGGGTTCTGTCATTGTGATAACGTGTCTGTTGAACACATCTGTGCTTTCACAGGACAGAAATCGATCACTTGTATGCTGTTCCATCTCTCCCGTTTTTTTGTTTTGGGCCTTAGAAATCGTGTGCACGTGTGTGTTTTAAAAGCCCTTTCCTCTACGCCGAGGCCAAAAAGATTCTCCGATGATTTCTCCTCTTAGCTCTCATAGTTTGACTTTTAAAATTGAGGTCTTTGATCTTTCTGGGTCCTGTGTTCTCTGCACTGTGTTATAAGTCAGTCCCATCCTCCACCCCACCCACCGCCCCATCCACAATTTAGGCTTTCTCCTCTAGTTTAGGGACCACCTCTATCAGGGCTCAGCTTGGCACACAAAGGAGGTTCCTATTTCTGACCTCTCTCTGCTGTTCCGCTGTTCATCTGTTTTTATATGAGCATTACAGCTGTTTTATTACCACTTCTCTGGGACAGCTCTTCATTCCTCAGAGTCCGGAGACTTTGTTCTTCTTTTTCAAGACTGAGCAATTTTCTTCTTCCAGATTAGCTTGATCAGCGGCGCCTGGAGGGCTCAGTTGGTGAAGCGTCCAACTCTTGATTTCAGCTCAGGTCATGATCTCACGGTTTGTGAGTTTGAGCCCCGTGTGAGGCTCTGCAGTAACAGTGCAGAGCCTCCTTGAGATTCTCTCTCTCCCTCCCTCTTTCTCTGCTCCTTCCCTGCTTGCTCTCTCTATCTCCCTCTCAAAATAAATAAACTTTAAAAAAGAATACTTGACCAAATTCTGTAAAAAAAAAACCTGGCTGTAATTTTTATTGAAATTGCATTAAAACTTCTGGGTTAATTTGGGGAGTTGACATATTAATGATGTTCACATGACATTTATATATCACATTTTTTGGTCATGTGGTAACTTACAACTTCTCCTTATACAAGTCCTGGGCATTTGGGTCAGTTGTCAAATAGGTTCTATCTTTTCATTGATGACGTGAGTGGCGTGTTTCACTGGTTACTACCAGTGCGGAAGAATGCAGTTCATTTTTAAGTTCATTGAACATTGAACATGTTTCAACCCTGTTGGGCTTTTGTTCTATCAGCGCTGACATTCTTATCTTAAATGTGAACAGTGATAGTTTTCTCTCTCTTCTTCCGATTATTTTGTGTTTTATTTCTTGTCCTAATGCATGGGCCAGCACCTTCAGTGCTGTATGGAAAATGTAGTAGCGGTCAGAGCAGGCTGCTGCTGCTGCTGCTGCTGCTGCTTCTTCTTCTTCTTCTTCTTCTTTTTAAGGTTGTTTGAGGTCAAAGAATGATACCATTTTATTTTTTTTTTTAATGTCTCTTATTTTGAGAGACAGAGAATGAGCAGGGGAGGGGCTTAGGGAGAGGGAGACACAGAATCGGAAGCAGGCTCCGGGCTCTGAGCTGTCAGCACTGAGCCTGACATGGGGCTTGAACCCACGGATTGTGAAATCATGACCTGAGCCGAAGTCGGATGCTCAGCCGACTGAGCCCCTCAGGCACCCCCGGAGTAGGCTTCTTGCCTTATTCCCAGTATGAAAAGGAAGAAGGCTAAGAGTCTCAGCTAAATATGGCATTCACCGTAGGTTTTATGATGCAGCATCAATCCGGCTAAGGAAATTCTCTTCAATTCCTTGTCGAGTTTGTAAGCATAGATGTTAAATTTGACCAGAGGTGTTTGTCAATCTGTTGTTATAATTCTTGCGCTTCTGAGCTAAACCCTACTGTGTCTGAGAGTAATTATAAAGTTCTATGTGCCAGTCTGTGTTACAGGAACTTTATAAGTATTAACTCAATCCTTCTAACAACTCTGAGTAAGGCATCATTTTTTATCCCTTTCTTAGATGAGGCCAGGGAAGGCACAGAGAGGCTCATTAACTTGCCCAGAGTTGCACAGCTTGTCAGGCCCAACTCTAGCATTTGTAGGGCCAGGGAAAGAGTATATATGAATAGTCATATATCAATTCTAAATATATAGACAGTGGAATATTACTGAACCAGAAAAAGAGTGAAATCGTGCCCTTGCAGCCACAGGGATGGATCTAGAGGGTAGAATGCTAAGTGAAATAAGTCAGAGAAAGACAAGCACCGTATGATTTCACTCTTATGTAGAAGTTAAGACACAAAACCCATGGACAAAGAAAAAAAGAGCCCAATAAAAGATCTGAGCCTTAACCATAGAGAACAAGCTGGTGGTTATCAGAGGGGAGGTGGGTGAGGAGATGGGGGCCTGGGTGATGGAATTAAAGAGCGCACTTATCATGATGAGCAGTGAGTGGTGCACAGAATTGTTGAACCACCGTATCGTACACCTGAAGCTAATAAAACACTGCATATTAACTCTGTCCTCCATAAAAAGATTTAAAAACTATTCTAAAACAAAAACTCCACTCATACATAAATTAAATTTCTTCTCAATTTAAAAATAAAGTTACAGGGGCACCTGGGTGGCTCAGTCAGTTAAGTGTCCAACTTCGGCTCAGTTCATGATCTCGCGGTTTGTGGGTTCAAGCCCCGTGTCGGGCTCTGTGCTGACAGCTCAGAGCCTGGAGCCTACTTTGGATTCTGTGTCTCCTTCTCTGACTGCCCCTTCCCCACTTGCACTCTGTCTCTCACTCTCAAAAAAAATAATAAATAAACATTTAAAAATTAAAAAAAATAAAGTTATAAAACAAGTTAACAAACTGTTAAATATATTCCGCCCTCCTGCCTGAGAAATCTATCTTGATAAAGATCAAATCTACGAGATACCAAGATCACTGAATTTAACTATTACCAGACATTTCAGTATTCTGTTAGTAAGTCAGAAATGAAGTCATATGTAATTCATAAACTACCTATTTATTCCATAAAACTTCCTTCTCTTGCCTCCAGTTCAGTAAAATAACTAAACTTTATTGTAATCAAGGCTTTCACGTAATTTGTGTTCTATTTGATAGCAGTGAGTTAAAAGATAAAATAATTAAATATTAGGTACAAAGTACACAAAGTTAAACTTTTATGAACTATAAATTAAATGTAAACAAATAAAATGAATCTTTTAAAAAATTTTTTAAATGTTTTCTATTTATTTCTGAGAGAGAGAGAGAGACAGTGTGAGCAGGGGAGGGTCAGAGACAGAGGGAGACACAGAATCTGAAGCAGGCTCCAGGCTCTGAATTGTCAGCACAGAGCCCGACACTGGGCTCGAACCGACAAACCGTGAGATCATGACCTGAGCTGAAGTCCGACGCTTAACCGACTGAGCCACCCAGGCGCCCCTAAAAAGAATTTCTTAAGCTTTCAGAAGTTTTTCATCTGAAATTCAGAATCACCTGAAAACATTAGGAGGCAAAGCGTACATCGGTAAAATTTTTAAATTCGAAATGATCTGAAGCTTGAACGTATCTGCCCTTTGAGAGCATAGTTCCAGCCCTCAACGTCCATCCGGTTGCCAATAGAAATAATTAGTATCACGCTTTTGCCCTTATTACATCTTGATCTAGGCACATTCGGATGTTTAGGGGTCCTGCGAATTGTTCAGCATCTCAGATGTCCCCGAGATGCCACATGAGGCGGCTGTGAAAGCTGGTGTGGCCCGGCTGACTCACGAGCGCCTCTACTCCCAGAGATGGGAGCCTGCAGGAAGGGAGCGAGGGATCCTTCGCCCTGCGGGTGGCTATTGCACGGGGTGGGGGTGGGGGTGCTGGAGGAGGTTCGAGATGTTGGTTAATTTGTCTTTCCTCTTAGCAAAGCGCTTCTGCTGCCCAGCGCCTCCCACGCCTGCAAGCTGGGTCCTTCTGGACCCCAGCCTTTGCGCTCAGGTGGCCCCTTGTTCCTGTGACTTTGAACAGGAGCCTCTGCACAGGCTGCTCTGGGGCCTGAACGGTGTTGGTCGTGAGGGCAGGTGTTGGGCTATGTGGCCGAGTGACCAAGGATGTGCATACGCACGCATGTAGGTGTGCATGTGAGTGTGCGTGCGTGTGCACACAGACTTGCCGGGGTCGGGGGGAATTATGCGGCACGCAAGGAATGGATGGGTCCTTGGCCTTGGAATGCAGACTGTCTGACCTGAGCTGACCCATGCTGCCTCTTCACCAAGTTGCTTAATCTTGACGCTTGCCCTGGTTAGCTGATACTCTTTAAAAAAATTTTTCTGTTATTTNGATCTGAAGCAGGCTCCAGGCTCTGAGCTGTCAGCACAGAGCCCGACGTGGGGCTTGAACTCATGAACTGCAAGATCCTGACTGGAGCCAAAATCAGACGCTTAACCGGCTGAGCCACAGGCGCCCCTGGTTAGCTGCACTAACCTGGTTAGTTACATTCACTTACGTTCATGAGTGCAATGGGCTTACAATTTTCTTTGCTTGTAGCATCCTTACTCCATTGTGGAACTCACATGATACCAGCTTCATCAAATGAGTTCGGGGCTCTTTTCCTATTTCCTATAAGCGAGGGATAATCCATTGGGTAGAGCTCACCTCTGTGCTCACCTCTACACTTACCTGGGGTCACGGCCCTCTGGGGGGAGGCAGTTATCTTTAATTACCATTTCAACTCCTTGAATGGTTTGTTCTCAACTTTTTTGCTTCTTCTTTTACCAATGTTGGCATTTTATATTTTTCTGGACATTTCTGTTGGTTTTCAAATTTGTGACCTGCCCAGGACAGCATGGGGCACAAGTGTGTTTCCCTGGCCGCCCCTGGGGGTGCTACCTCGGTCTTGTCCTCTGGGCTGCAGTTTCCCCGCAGGGGCCAGGCCGCTGCCAGCTCCTGGTGGCTTCTCTGGGATTTCAGCATCGAAGGTGGTGTCCTGTGGTCCCCGCAGGTCAGGGTCCTAGCGGTGGTGGCTGGAGGTGGCTCAGGAGCCAGAGTTCATTCTTGAACTTGTCAGGACCTTGCTTAGTCACTGTGTCCCGTGGGGCCTCGGGGTGGCTGGAAGTGGGTGGAGAGAGTCACACGGCATTGGCATAGAGGCTCCACGGGGAAGGGTAGTGACGCCCCTTAGCCGTGATGAGTGATAAGGGAGTGAGCAGGGGACAGTGCATGCGCACGGTTGTTCCTGATTTAAGCCATTTGGTTCAGCTGAAGGCCTCTGTGATTTTAGGGATAGAAGCTCAAGGCAAGGATTTTATTTATTTATGTATGTATGTATGTTTATTTTTGAGACAAGAGAGAGTGCGAGTGGGGGAGAGGCAGAGAGAGAGGGAGACACAGAATCCGAAGCAGGCTCCAGTCTCTGAGCTGTCTGCACAGAGCCTGATGCGGGGCTTGAACTCACAAACTGCGAGCTCATGACCTGAGCCGACGTCGGATGCTTAACCGACCGAGCCACCCAGGCGCCCCAAGGCAAGGATTTTAAAGCCAGGGAGATTTGTGTTCAAATTCCAGTTTTGTCAAATTCCCGCAGTATGCCTTTGGGAAATTTTTCTGTCTTCTTACCTATAAATTGGAGAATCAGATATGATCCTGACCTCACAGGGTATGTGTGAGGCACAGGTGAAATAATACATACAGCATAGGAATTGCGTGTCTGTTAGGGATCGAACCTACCCAAACTGGCTCAAACAAAACAAGGACATTGACTGGCTCAGAGAACTGAAAACTCCAGGAGGAGCCTGGCTTCAGGAGCGGTTTGATCCAGAAGTTCATGACATGGCCCACTGGCTCCATTTCTCTGGGTTCTACCCTTCTCCACAGGCCCACTTTATCCTCAGGCAGTAGCCCTGTCATGTCAAGGACCGTGGGAATTTCAGATCTGACATGCGTATGATAAATAGCAGAAAATGGTTCTTGGGGGCAGCCCTCTGTGATAAGAGAGAAAACGTTCTTTCCCAGAAGCCCTGCGTTAGTGTCTCCTTGTCATTGGCTTACATGGGGTCACTCGTCCTTCCCTAAACCAGTCACTTTGGTCAGGGGGCTGGGACACAGCCCTGAGCTGAGGGTTAAGTACAGGGCGGGTCCAAAGCCAGGTGCAGGGCTGTGGACCAGGTGGGGAGGCCGCGGTGCCTGCCCCTGATGGTCACGGCCACCTCCTAACCGGCCTTCCTGCTTCCGCCTGGGCCCACTTCCCAACCTTAGTCCAGCGCCAGTGGGGTTCTCCCAACGTGCAGGGGGTGGAGGGGACGAGCTCTCTCATCCCGCTCAGAAACCTGCAGGGACACCAACTTCCTTTACGGTTTCCCGAGCAGGCCCTAGATGCTCTGCACCCCGTGCTCCCCAGTGCTGTCCTCCTTCCCACTGAAAACCACCCCATGCACCTGGGTCACTGCCTTCCAACCACGCTGTGTCCACTCCCACCTGGGGGCCTTCACCCCTCTCTTCCCCAGACGTCAGCATGCTTTGTGCTCTCACGTCTTTGCCAAGCGGCTCCTCCCCGGAGGGGCTTTATCTAATCAGCCTGTTGAAAATAGGAATTTCTTCCCATCTATCTACCCCCTGGCCCTTGCTTCATTTTTCACTGTAGCCAATATTTTATAAAACGAATCTCTTTCCTGCCCCCTCTGGCACATACGCACACACCAAGGGCACCTCCGCGGCCTTCTTGCCCACTGCTCCATCTGCAGGGCCCTGCACAGTGCCTGGTATACAGTAGGTGCTCAATAAATACTTGTCAGAGGTGGTAGCTCTAACCCCACCCCCTCCTCCCACCAGCGCAATGAGCACTCCTCTCTCATTCACCGGCCTTGTCCGAGGACCAGGGCGGGAGGCCCCAGGGACCAGATGTCACCTGGCCCAGTGATCTGTGACGTGTGGCCTGGACATCGGTGTGTCTGCTTGGATCCCGGGGGACAGCTGGGCACCTGCTGAAAGGTGTTGCTTTTCCCCCACCTTCTCACCGTAGGCTGCCAGGATCTCATTAGCCCTGTTTACACGGCCGGGATGTCGAGCGATTAATTTTTAATGGCTTGGTTTATTGCATGTTTGAATGGTTTATTGAGTAATTCCCACATTTAAGTGATTAATTCCCCAGAGTTCAGAACGACTGGTTAGTTTTACATTAATCAGGGTTTCTGAATGCCAAGAGACAATCAATCAATCCTCCCTGCCAGGGAGAGTAATGTTAAAATACCTCAAGGTACAATGAGGTTAAGAAAAGGAGTAATTAAAACCCTGTCTTCCCCTCATGCAAATTTGATGTCTCTCTCTGTCTCTGTCTCTCTCCATTCTGCCTCCCACCCCCAGCCTCAGTGAAGGGACTCCCTGAACCCAGTTACTCCTTGGAAGGATCAGCTCCATCCTGCCCGTGGCCTTCCCGTAAGGAGGTTCAGCCCATCTGCCTCCTGGAGGTGGGGCCTGCTCAGCTCCCTGCCCCCGGGAGGGGGCTCTGTTGAGGGTCCCTGGTTTCTGTCCCCCAGCCTGGGGGGAAGCTGAGAGCCACGTCTGGCCTCATGATTAACTGTCTGGTATCACCTGCTGGCCCGGCAGGTGGGATCTCCCCACGGGAGGCCAGGGCAGGGGGCTTGGGGTGGGGGCTTTGCCTCTGGGCCCTACCACGGATCTCCCGTGGCCTGGTCAGCCACGAGCAGGAAAAGAAACGTGAGCTGCTTTTGCGTCTGTATGAGCTCCTTATGGCTCCTGTGAGCCAAAGGACCACAGACTTCTTGTCTAATACAAGACAGATTGATTACCTTAGGGTTCTGGAAGCTCGGAGCATGGAGTGAGTCTCAGGAGCTAAAATCAGGCTGCGGGCAGGGCTGCGCACCTGGTGGAACCCCCAGGAAGGACCCATCTCCTTGCCTTTCCCGGCGTCTAGAGGTCGCCTGCACTCCTGGGCTCGCAGCCCTGTTGTTGCTGCCTCTCCAGATCTTTCTCTGACTCTGACCTTCCTCTGTCTTCCACACTTAAAGGACCCTTGTGATCTCCTTGGGCTCCGCTGGATAATCCGGGGCTCGTGCCCTATCCCGAGATCAGATGATGGGCAGCCCGAATTTCACCTGCAAACATGATTCCCCTTCACCACATAACCTGACGTGTTTGCTGGTTGGGGGATGGGAACGGGGATGTCTGTGCTGGGCCACCTGCCCGCGGCATCGGGAGGCTGAGAGCAGCGTGGCTGTCTGGTTAGAGGCATGAACTCGGCAGCCAGACCCTGGGTTCATACCCTAGTTCAGTGCTCGACGGCTCTGGGAACTTGGTAAGTTTCCTACCTGTGCCTCAGTCTCCTTGCATAAACGCCCGAGGACAGTGCTGGTGTCTAGCCCACGGGGGTGACCGTGCTCGCGAGGTGGGGAGTGACGTGCCTGTATGACACAGGGACTCTGGGATGTATGCTCAGGGCGAGCAGCAATCAAGTGTCCATATCCAAACGTGGGGATGTAAAAAGCTCCTCAGGACCCAGTGAAAATGTAGATAAAGATGCCGCGTTCCTTCCAAAATGTTTGCAACGAAACCCAGTCATTTGTACGGGCCCCAGATGGAGCCTTGATGGACAGACTTTGGAGGGCCCTTGTGCACGAATATGGTGCAGACCCCGCGGGAGCGAAGACCCCGGGTTAAGAGGCTCCATCGACTAATGGGAGCTAACATGTGGGGGGGTGCTTCTCCAATAGGACAACGAGAAGCACCTGTTTCCANTGGGGACGGAGAGAACAGAACAGGGCTGGAGGCCTGTGCTCTGTGGGTGGGGGTAGAATGCAGCATTGGAAAAGCAGGCAAAAGCTTTGTAGTACAGAGTTGAGAATTAACTGTGGTCTGTTCTGATTTGGTTCAACTTTTTTCTCCACTGGATTATTCCCATCAGCACAAAACCTTAACATATTATTTCTCATCTATTAAAAAAAAAACCCGCCAAGCCCCCTGGGGCCCCATATCCCTCCACAGCTATTGTTATATTTCTTTGCTTCCTTTCATAGCAGAACTCATCAAAATCGTCTATACTTGCCGTCTCTGATTTCTGTACTCCCAGCCTTTCTTTTCCTGAAAGCTTTTAATTTTAAGAGCCGTTCCTACTTCAGGAAGGTGTGAGAACAGTTCAATGCACTCTCAAAGACCCTTCACCTGTATGCAGTAGCCATTATGTTCTGACCACATTTGCTTTGAGTCTTCTATATATACAGACGCTGTTTTTCGCCCCCGATCTACTTGAAAGTAAATTGCATGACATGTTACCTTAAATACTTCTTCATGCATCTCTTTAAAATCAAGGATATTCTCCTTCAAAACCACAATATAGTGATTGAATGCAGGAAATTTAACGTTGAAGATACAACCCATATTCAAATATCCCCATCAATAGTTCCCAAAGAGTTCTTTTTAAAAATTCACTTAAAAGATTTGCATTGCAGTTAAGATTTACCCTTTCTTGTGAGTGGCTCTAAATTTTGACAGATGCACACAGACATGTCACCAAGATATAATCCAGTTCTATTGAGCCCCCCCACCCCAAGTTCCTCTGGGATCCTACATAGTCAACCCTTTCTACCAGCCCCATGCCCTTGGCGATCACTGGTCGGCGCTCGGTGTTTACAGTTTCTGCCTTTTGGCAGGATGTCCTAGAAACTCAAACTTCCGAATTTCTCTGCAGGAGCCAGAAATTCTGGTTTCTTGCACTTCCCACGTTGGTTTTGGAAGTCATCGATACTATCATACGTAGCCATGGTTTTTCCTTTTTACTGCTGACTCATTCACCGTTGGATGGACATACCATTGATTATTCATTCCCCAGTTGGAGAACATTTAGGTTGTTTCCAGCTTTGGGTGGGTATAAATGCTTTTGTGTGAACATAAAATTTGGTTTCTCTTAAGAATAGGGTTGCTGGGGGCGCCTGGGTGGCTCAGTCGGTTAAGCATCTGACTTTGGCTCAGGTCATGATCTCACAGTCTGTAAGTTCGAGCCCCGCATCAGGCTGTGTACTGACAGCTCAGAGCCTGGAGTCTGCTTCCAATTCTGTGTCTCCCTGGCTCTCTGCTCCTCCCCCGCTCACGTACCGTCTCTCTCTCTCTCTCTCTCTCTCTCTCTCTCTGTCTCAAAATAATAAACATTTAAAAATTAAAAAAAAATAGGGTTCCTGGGTTGACTGGTAGGTGGGTGTTTAACTCTGTACGAAACTATCAAGCTGTTTTCCTGATTGAATCTTTTTATATTCCCATCAGCAGTGTAGGAGAATTTCAGTTCTTCAAATCCTTGCCAGTAGCTGGGATTGTTCTTTTTCAAAAAAATTCAAGCCTTTCTAATATGTATGCAGTAGCATCATTGTGGTTGTACTTGGCATTTCCCTAGTGACTCATGACGTTTAGCATCTTTCTGTGTGTTTATGTATCATCCGTACAGCTTCTGTGATGAAGTATCAGAAGGTTTGCCCCTTTTTAAAATGTTCATTTTTTTATTATTGATTCTTGATTGTTCTTTATATATTCTGGATAGAAGTCCTACGTCAGAAATGTGATTTGCAAGTAATTCCACCGGTCCTGTGGCTAATGTTTTTCGTTCCCATAGTGGTGTCTTTTACTTATTTATTTGTTTGTTTATTTATTTTAATGTTTTATTTATTTCTGAGAGAGAGAGAGAGAGAGAGACAGCATGAGCAGGGGAGGGTCAGAGAGAGAGAGGGGGACAGATAATCGAAAGCAGGCTCCAGGCTCTGAGCTGTCAGCACAGAACCCAACGCGAGGCTCAAACCCATGAACCGCGAGATCATGACCTGAGCCGAAGTTGGATGCTTAACCAACTGAGCCACCCAGCCGCCCCTCCCATAGTGGTGTCTTTTAAAGAGCAGAACTTTGAAATAGTGATAAATCCAAAATCTTTCCTTTGGTGGGTTGTACTGGTGGCGTGGTATCTAAGAGCACCTAGATGTTCCTGGATAAGGTCACAAGATTTTCTCTTATGTTTCTTTCACAAGCCTTATAATTTGCGGTTTTGTCATTGCAGTTTGCATGATCTTATTTCAAGTTAATTTTTTTGTGTTAGAGGTAAGGAGTGGGTGAGCTTATTTTTTTCACCCCAAAGAGAGGTTCAATTTGTTTCCAGCATTGTTTGTTGGAAAAACTATCTTTCATCCCTGCAACGCCCTACCTGTCATCTTGCCAGAGTCACTGGCCATTTTTGTCAGAGCAGGGACTCCGTTCTTTCCCACTCATCCGTGTGGCTACCCGCACGCCGATATCATAGCGTCTTGATGACTGTGGATTTATAGTGGGTCTGGAAGTCAAATAGTGTGGGTCTTCCAACTCTGTTCTTTTTCAAAATTCTTTTGGCCATTCTCATTCCCTTACCTTCCTGGATACATTTTAGAGATAGCTTGTTGATACAAAATAAATAATCTGGGGATCTTGATTGGGATTGAATTGATAAATCAGTTTGGGGAGAGTTGACTTCTTTTTTTCTTTTTCTTTTTTTTTAATGTTTATTTTTGAGAGACAGAGCACGAGTGGGGGAGGGACAGAGAGAGAGGGAGACACAGAATCCTAAGCAGGCTCCAGGCTCTGAGCTGTCAGCACACAGCTTGACGTGGGGCTCGAACTCACAAACTGTGAGATCATGACCTGAGTGAAGTCAGACACTTAACTGACTGAGCCCCTCAGGCGCCCTGAGAGTTGACATCTTAGTGATATCCCTTCTTCTCATCCATGAACACAGCATCTCTCTCTATTTATTTAGGTTTTCTTTGGTTTCTTCCATCAGTGTTTGTAGTTTTTGGCATATTTTATGACACATTTTGTTAGATTTATGCCAAAGTCTTTTACGGTTTTTGATGCTATTATGAATGGCACTGTTTTTAAAATTTTGATTTCTAGCTGTTCATTGCTAGTACATAAAATAGAACTATTTTTAAAATATGGAACTTGAGGGGTGCCTGGTTGGCTCAGTCGGGTAAAGTATCCAACTTCGGCTTGGATCATGATCTCTCCATTTGGGACTTCGAGCCCTGCGTCAGGCTCTGTGCTGACAGCTCAGAGCCTGGAGCCTGGTTCAGATTCTGTCTCCCTCTCTCTGACCCTGCCCCCACTCATGCTCTGTATCTCTCTCTCTCTCAAAAATAAACATTAACTATTTTCTTAAGGGCAGCTGGGTGGCTGAGTCAGTTAAGCGTCTGACTTTGGGTCAGGTCATGATCTCACGGTCCATGAGTTCGAGCCCCGCGTTGGGCTCTGTGCTGACAGCTCAGATTCTGTGTCTCCCTCTCTCTCTGACCCTCCCCTGATCACACTGTCTCTCTCTGTCTCTCAAAAAAAAAAAAGTCAAAAAAAATTTTAAACTTTTAGAAAAATTAAAAAAGAGATAATTATGCCTTCTGTAAATAGGGGAGTTTCTTTCTTTCTTTGCAATTTCTATGCCTTTTCTTTCTTTTTCTTGCCTTATTGATCTGGGTAGGGCTTCTGGTTCATTGTTGAATAGGAGCCGTGAGAGGTGATGTCCTTACTGTTCCTGATCTCAGCAGGGAAAGTTCCAGTCTTTCACCATTATCTATAGATGCCCCTTATCAGGTTAAGGAAATTAGCTTCTGGTCCTCGCTGTTGAAACTTTTTGTGGTGACTGTACATTGGATTCTAGCCAATGAGATAGTCATGTGGCTTTTCTTCTTTGTCTGTTACTAGGTCGAATTCTATTGACTTTAAAATATCGAGCCAGCCTTCTGCCTCCGAGATATACCCCATTTAGCCAATGTGGCTTAGCCTCTTTATACATTGCTGGATTTGCTAACATTTTACTGAGAATGTTTTTGTATCTGTGTTCACAAGGGATTTGGGTTTGTAGTTGTTGGGTTTTTTTGTAATATTTTTGATTTGGGTATCAAATCAAAACGAGTTGGAATGCATGCCCTCCTCCTCTGCTTTCTGGAAAGATGATGTACGACTAACTTTGCTTCTTCCTATGGTGTTGGGAAAATTGACCCGTGAAGCCAGTGGGACTGTCATCTTCTTTGTTGGAAGGTTTTTAAACTAAAAATTCATCCCTTTCATTGTTATGGGGCTATTCAGCTTCTACAGTTCTTTTTGAGTGAACCTTGGTAGCTTCTGTCTTTGAAGGAATTTGTTCACTTCACCTACATTGTCAAATTGATAGGCAGAAAGCTGTTCATAATATTTTTTTTTCATGTCTGTTGAGTTTGAAGGAACGTCCTCTCATTCCTGATATCAACCCTCTGTGTCTTTCTGCTTTTTTCCTCCCCCCTTGGTCTGACTAGCTATTTATTAATTTATTGGTCTTTTCAAAGGATCGGCTTTTGGTTTTCTTGAGTTTTCTCTATTGGTTTCCTGTTTTCAAGTTCTGTGATTTTACTCATCATTTCTACCCTCTGCTTGCTTCGGGGTTAAGGCATGCTTCTCTGGTGTTCTGAGTTGGAAGGCTAGAGTTATTGACTTGAAAGCTCTCTTCTTTTTTTAATATGAATATTGAATGCTATAACTTCCCCCTGAGCACTGCTTTACCTGCATCCCACCCATTTTGATAGGTTATATTTTAATTTTCATTTCAAAATATTTCCTGAGTTTTTTTTCTTTGACCCATGCGTTCTCTAGACTCATAGTGTTTAATTTCCAATGGTTTGAGGATTTTCCGATATCATTCTGCTTTTGACTTCTAGCTTAATTCCTTTAGGATAAGAGAATATGATTTTCATGACTTCCATTTTACATCTGTTATGGTGTGTTTTGTGGCTCATAAGGTGGCTTATCTTGGTGAATGTTCCATGTGCTTTTGAAAAGAATGTGTGTTCTGCTTTTGTGTAATGGAATGCTTTATAAACATCGGCTGGAAAATGAGCAAAGATATGAAAATCCTCAATAGCCAGCTTGGCTTCTCTACTTTTTCTCTCAATGATTGGGCAAGGGATCGAAGCTTCCAGGTTGAATGGTGGATTTTTCTATTTCTCTTTATCCATCTCTTAGACTTTGCTTAAAGAGTTTTGAGTACCCGTTTGATGCACATATGTTTAGGGTTATGATGACATTTTGGTGAGCTGACCTTTTACCATTACACAGCATCTGTCTTTGTTCCCAGCGATATTCTTTGTTCAGAAGCCAACTTTGTCTGATACTAAGGTAGCTGCTTCTGCTTTCATTTGATTCATTCTTACATAGTTTATCTCCTTCTCTCCTTTTACTTTGAACTAATCTTTATCATTGTATTTAAAATGGATTTCTTGGAGACAGTCTATAGCTAGGTCTTTTTGTTGTTATTCCAAACTGACAGCATCTGTCTTTTCATTGGCATGGCCTGGGACATTTTATTTTAGTGTAATTGTTGATATGGTTGGAAATAGGGTTACTATTTTCATCTCCCCCTCCCTGCTCTGTGCTTCCATTTCTCTGTTCTGTCTTTCCTGCCATGTTTTAGATTATTTGAATGTTTTATTTAGTATTCCTTTTTACTTTATCTATTGGATTTGGGGGCTTATCTCTTGGTATTATTATTATTTTTTCATTGCTTGCCCTTGGGATTGCCATATTTATACCTATCCCCTAACGGTCTAATTAGAGTTGATATTTACACTTCACATAGCGTGTAACATTTGCAACCACCAGGGCCCCTTCTCCTACCTCGGAGGGGTTACATGCATTACATCCGCAGGCATTGGAAACCCCAGCACACGTTGTTACAACTTTTCCGCTTTCAATGGCCATTCCCATTTTTAAGAGGAAAAAATAATTGCCTGGCCACATACCAAATCTGCTATTTTCACTCTGGGGTTCCAGATTCTAGCATCATTTTCCTTCAACCTGAAGAGCTTTAGTTAACATTTCTTAAAGAATTGCCGCAGGGGGTGAAGTTTCTTGGTTCCCCTTCGACGAAGAATGTCTTATTTTGTCTTCATTCCTGAGGGATACTCTTGGTGGGTATAGAATTCTGGGTTGACATTGCTTTCCGATGAGAAGTCTGCAGTCAGCCTCATTGTCGTCCCTCCGTCTACATAACGCTTTTCCTTTGGAGGCTTTCAACATAAAGCAAGAGGAAAGCTTGGTATTCAGTGGCTCACTACACTGTTGTCTACACGTGTTTTGTTTTTTAAGTGGATTCTCTTCAGGATGTGCCGAGTTTCCTGGATTGGCAGAATTATGTCATTCACCAAACTTGGGAAATTTTTAGCCATTATTGCTTCAAATATTTTATATTCAAAAATCTTTTCAATGTTCACTTATTTTTGAGAGAGAGAGAGGCAGAGAGAGAGGGAGACAGAATTGAAGCAGGCTCCAGGCTCTGAGCCGTCAGCACAGAGCCCTACACGGGGCTCGAACTCATGAACTGTGAGATTGTGACCTGAGCCGAAGTCGGACACTCAACCGACTGAGCCACCCAGGTGCCCGGCTTTAAATATTTTTTTTTTTTACTGTACTAATCTTCATTCCTGTGGGATTTCAGTGACATGAATATTAAACTTTTTTATATAGTCCCATGGGTCTCTGAGGCTCTTTTTATTATTTCTTTCCTGTTTTTCAGGTTGGGAAATTTCTATTGATATCTCTTTTATTTACTTTTTGAGAGAGACAGAGAGTGCACACAAGCAGGAGGGGCAGAGAGAGGGGGGGAGAGAGAGAATCCTAAGCAGGCCTTGAACTCAAGAATCATGAGATCACGACCTGAGCTCAAATCAAGAGTCAGTAGCTCAACCAACTGAGCCACCCAGGCGCCTCCTATTGATATTTTAATTTCTCTTATTCATTGCTCTGACCTTCGTTCTAAGGCCCACAGAATTTTTTTTTTTTTTTTTTTTTACAAATTCCAGCTATTATGCATACCTCTTGGTCCTTTTTATGGCATCGTCTTCTTCTCACTGAAAGCACATGTTGTCCATTCGCCTCCAGCCTGTCTACCTTTACAACAGTGGCTCGGACGTCTGTCTTTAGGAATCCCAGCATCCGGGTCAGCTCAGGGTTGGCACGGGTATGTTGAAGGGCCGGTCAGTCACATTTTCCGGATTTTTCGTGTGTTGAGTCATGTGGGTCTCTGTGCGGGGCGTCCTGAGTGTCATGCTGTGATACCCTGTGTTCAGTGACACTCCTCTGGGCCGGCTTGCTCGGTCCGTTCTGTTGTGGCGGCCCAGCCGGGCCCAGGCAGCACCGGGTCTACCTCCGTAGGTGGTGGTGCCAATGTTGGTTCAGCCCATAGGGCCTTTCCTCCGCTCCTTTGGGTTGATCCCTCACCTGCACAGGTGAGCCTGGGCTCTGAGCCAGTTCTTAACCCAGAAAGAGGGGAGTCCCTCCTCTGCTCTTCTTCCCACACTCTCTGACTTACAGAGGCCCCCCTTCCTGATCTCATGGCCAGAAAGACAGGTTTTCTCTTGGTCTTAGCTGTCAGTCACCCAGTCCGGAAGCCCCGCTGGGCACCTGCCTCGCTCCAATGCTGTAAGAGGAAGGGAACTAGAATGGCCGAGAACCTGGCCTCTAAGTTTCCATTCTCTTTAATCTGCCTGTTTGGGTTCTCTTTGGCTTTTTGCATTAAAAAAAAATTTTTTTTAATGTTTAGTTATTTTTGAGAAAGAGAGAGTGAGACAGAGCATGAGTGGAGGAGGGGCAGAGAGAGAGAGAGGGAGACACAGAATCCAAAGCAGGTTCCAGGCTCTGAGCTGTCAGCACAGAACCTGATGCGGGGCTCGAACCCACAAACTGTGAGATCATGACCTGAGCTGAAGTCGGACGCTTAACTGACTGAGCCACCCAGGCGCCCCTGGCTTTTTGCATTTTATCTGACATTGTTAGTTATATACAGTGGCAGGAGGGGCCACAGTGGGCTTCCTCCATCCTGACCAGTACGGGAAGCCCACAACCATCTTTATGGTCATTTTGTCCCCTGATCCAGGATCAGAAAACCTACATCATGTTGGTGACTCTGTCCTGCAAGTTTGAACGCTTAACATTTCTTTTGTTATGGACACCGCTGATGTTTGAGGAACAGGACCCAGTTTTGTGGAACCCGCCC
>NW_027532008.1:10280212-10282895 GCF_008692635.1 Crocuta crocuta | reverse complement strand
CTTTTGCCGAAGCTACCGGTAACTTCTGTGTTGCCAAATTCCACAGATATTTCCTTGGTCTTCATCTAATTTCTCTCTTCTTGAGATACTTTCTCTGCTTGGCCTCTGAGCTGCCCCGCCACCCCCTTGGCCATCCCATCCCATCCTCTTTGCTGGCTCCTTCTCAACACCCAGGCCCTAGACCTTAAATTACCCGCATGCACCGCTCTGGATCCATCCCAAGTCTTCTCGTGAGTTCACCCATCGCCAAAACTTGCAATTTCATCCACTCAGTAAGTTCCAATTATATCTGCAGCTCAGACATCTGCAGACTCGGCCTCCAGACAGCGTCACGCGTGCCCTGCAGGCTTCACAGACTGTTAGCACATCTGACATGAACTTCCCGACTCCCTCCCTGCCCCTGTCCGGCTCCTCCTATGGTCGTCTCCACCTCGGTGAGCGGGTACCTTATCCTTCTGGCTTTTCAGGCCCCAGATCTTGATGTCTTCATTCTTCTCCCGGTTCCGCACTCCACCATAACGGCCCTTCCTAAATCCATCCCGATCCGACCACTTCCCACCTTCTTCGCTGCTGCTTCCGTCACGCAGGCCACCACCACCTGTCACTACTTTTCCACCCCCTGCTTCTACCTCTGCGGTCTCTTCTTCATATCCGCCCAAATGCTGAGTGGGCGTCTGGAGTCAGATCATGTCCTTCCTCTCTGTTCATCCCCCCTCCCCCCCACGTGCTTTCCCACATCTCTAAACAATGCAAAGGCCAGCAAGGCCCACACACGGCCTCCGGCACCCTTCCCCTCGCCCACTACATCCCCACCACCCTGGCATCCTGGCTGTTCCTAGAAAACATCCAGCAGTTTCTTCCTCAGGGCCTTTGCACATGCTGTTCCTTTGGCTTGGATGCTTTTCCAGAGAACTTACTTCAGTTCTCTATTCAGACGTCACCAGATAGAGGCCTTTTCAGACCGCCCCACTTAGAAAACACCACACCTCTGTGTACCTCATCGTCCTTGTCCCTCTTACCAGATTTTACTTTTCTTCATTGTACTAACCCTCCCCACTGCCCTGGCGTGATATTGATCCAGTGCTTACTGACAGTCTTGCTCAGTAGGATGTAAGAACCAGGAAGGCAGGGGCCACTCAGTCTCCACGACTTCTTGGTATATAGTGGGTGCTTGGTAGAAACTTGTGGAGTAGACGACTCGGTCAAAATGCTGTTGAATACGTAGGTTTTATGTCTGTCCTCGGAGCTGGCTCCTTGGGGATCACCCAGACTCCCTTTCTGTGTTATATGGTCCAGGAGAGGAATGGCCCACTGCCTCCCTGCCTTCTGCTCCCAGGCCAGGTCACCTGGGCCACCAGCCTGGAGCCCCCCTCGCAAGCATCCTGATGCACAACCACAGTGGGGGGCATGTGATCCCGGATGCCCGGGCCTGGGAAGGGTCACCGGTCCCCCTGCCTTGTGATGGGGGGAGCTGGGGGCGGAGCCCACTTCCCGGAATGCCCCCCGGGCCCGCCGCTCCCCGTCCCTGGGTGACTCAGTGTGAGGAATCCATCACGCAGCCTGACAGCCTGCTGGGGAGGAGGCCGACACCTCGCTCCATCTCTCTCCCCCCGTCTGCGCTCACCCCCATCTGGTGTCAGAGCCATTTGAAGACGGTGCAGCCTTGTCACTGCCCTGAGGTTGGTGGTGGTGGGGAGCCGCTGGCCCGGGCCAGGCTGGGGCCGCCCTACCCCATAGTCACGAGCTGCCCAGAACTGAGGCAGCGCATGTAGCTGGTGGGACGCCAGCCCCAGAAATAACCTTCGGGCTGACCTGCCTTCCTGGATGTGTCTGTCAGGAACACCCACGCGCATTCCAGGCACCGAGTCTGCTGTCTGTGCGACAGTCCAGGCTGCAAGGGGGTTTCATGCGCCTCTGTGTGTCCCCGCGTCCGCTGGGTTCTCCCTCAACGTTTTTTTCTAAGTGTATTTATTTTGAGAGAGAGAGAGAGAGAGAGAGCACGAGCAGGGGAGGGGCAGAGAAAGAGGGAGACAGAGAGAATCCCAAGCAGGCTCCACACTGTCAGCACCGAGCCCAATGCAGGGCTCGAACTCACGAACTGTGAGATCATGACCTGAGCCGAAACCAAGAGCCAGACACCCTCACCCGACTGAGCCTCCCAGGCACCCCCAACACTTTTTTGCTTAGAGTAACAGTCACCCCTTTTAGTGTTGAGTTGCAAGAGCTGCCACGTGCATCCAGTGGGGTGCTCACCCCCCACCCAGGTGTCGCGCGGTTCCGTCCCCCACCCAGGTCCTGCCGTGAGCCCTCATGGGCGCCCCCGCTCTCCACCTCCAGCTGCTGGCAGCCGCGGATCTGTTTTCCGTTCTCATCATTTGCCTTTTCCAGAATCACCACGGGACTCGAATCACGCAGTCGGTGCCTTTGGAGTCTGGCTTCCTTCCTTCAGTGCCTTTGAGATTTCTCCGTGCGATCACGCCGACCAGTCACTCGTTCCTTTGTGGGGCTGACTCTTAGTCCACTGGGCTGTTTATCCGCTCCCGCTGAGGGACCTTTCGGCGGTTGCTGGGGTTTGGCGATTATGAATCGAGCAACTATTAACGTGTGCATCAGGTGAACATAAGCTATGGTTTCCCTTGGGGAAATACCTGGGCGTGGGGAGCCTAGGGGCGGCGGGTGCAAT
>NW_027532008.1:10276622-10280077 GCF_008692635.1 Crocuta crocuta | reverse complement strand
GGGTGCAATTTAACTTTATAGGGGGAACTGCCTGACTGTTCTCTACGTAGTGGTTTACTTAGCGTTTCCACCAGCAGTGCCTGAGGGCTTCAGGTCCTCCGCCTCCTCACCGGCGCCGGGTCCCGGGGCCTCTACCTGGGCCTTCTCTTTGCCATGTGGTGCTGCTTTTAATCTTCGTGTTTCTGAGGACTCACGATGCTCAACATCTTTTCTTACGGCTCTCTGTCATCCGTGTGTCTTCTTTTGGGACGTGTTTAAATCTGAACACTTGCACTGGTTTTCTTATGAGTTCCATGAGTTCTTTATCGTTTTTGGATGCAAGCCGCCGCCTACCTGACGGTTTGCAGATGCTTTCTCGCAGCCCCTGGCCTGCCTTTTCATGCCCTTCACGGTGCCTTTCAAAGTGCAAATTTCTTAAATTTTGACAAAGGCCAGTGTGTCGGTTTGTTCTTTTAGGGACTCGGCTAAAGATGTTCCATCTAAGAAAGCCTTACTGTGTCTGAGGTCGCAGTGATTCTCTGCTCTGTTTCTTTGGATAGTTTTATATGGTTTTAGGTTTTCCATGTAGACCTGCGACCCATTTTGAGTTCATTTTTTATACGGTGTGAGGTATGGAAGAAGGTTCGTTTCTGCTGGCGTGTGGATGGATATCTGATCGTTCCCTCCCGTTTATCGTGAAGGCTCTTCCCTCCTCCTTTCATTGTTTTCGCCCCTTGCCAAACATCCGTTTCCTTCTTTGTGAAGAACGGTGTCTGGACTCATCTTTCTGTCTTGGGCACTTCGGTCACAAGCTTTTCCCCAGTGCCGCATCGTGCTGACTGCTGCAGTTTTGTAAAGTCTGGAAATCACATAGTGACTCCACCTACCTTCCCAGCATGTGGTTTTTTATCCAGCCCCACCCCCCTCCCACTTCACAGGTGTTGAAACTGCCCACGATCAGTTTCACCCATCCTGCTGACAGCCTCCCGTGTGTAGTAACTTGGCTGCCTGGCTCCTGCACAAAACCCACTACGTGCCTAGCCTCATGCTCAGAGTGTGGCCTTTGGGGTCTGCTCTGGGTGGATGTGTCAGCCCCGTTCCTCAGTTGTGTGGTGCTGGGAAAGTAATGTTAAGCCCTCCGTGCCTCAGTGTCCCCATCTGTAAAGTGGGTGCAACCAAGGTACCTGCCTTACAGGTGGACGTGAACATGGAATGATTACCAGCTCAAGCCATTTAAAAGCTGCTGTCGTTCGGTCATTTGGGGCGGGCACCAAGGGCAGTGTTACAAAGTCCAACCTCACCGGCGAAGTGTTCCTCCCAGCGCTGGACAGAGGGCGTGTACCCCAGAAATGATAGCTCCGCCGGTGGCCGTTGTCACTGTCCTTACCCCCTGCTCATGCTGCTGTGGCTACTATGCTGTCATCGCAGAGGGCGGTGGCCCCGAGGCTGATGTCCTGGAGTCTTCGAAACAGGCAGCCAGCCGCCATCAGCGCTTCTGGTGTGAAAGCTTCTCGCCGAGGCTGCCACGAGTAATAGGACCCAAGCTCTGCTCCCGTGGAGCGGAAGTGTGCCCTTGGTGTAACAGTGTGCAAAGCATAGCGGGAGAGGTTGGTGGGAAGGTGGACGTGGCAGGACTTCCCAGGCGGGGCCTTGTAGGGTGATGAGGAGTTTGGGGCGGAGGGACCACTGCAGGCACAGCCCGTGCGAAGGCTTGGACGGGGTGGCGGACAGGCTTTGGGGGAGCCTGAAGTTTGACCCTGGGGTGGAGACTGGGACGCAGCCCCCGCTGGCCTGGAATGGGTTCACGAGTCACTTCCCTCCCCTTCCTTTCCTTCCACAGTCAAGTCCACTCTGCCTTCACCATGGCCGCGAGAACCATTATCATCGACCACGGGTCCGGCTTCCTGAAGGCTGGCTTGTCTGGGTGGAACGAGCCCCAGATGGTCTTCCCGAGCATCGTGAACTACATCCCGTGCAGGGAGAACCCCGGCCCCAGCTACGCCCAAAGGCGCGTGAGCCTGGGCATCGATATTTGCCATCCTGATACCTTTAGCTACCCCGTCCAGCGTGGCCGTGTCCTCAACTGGGAGGGCGTGGAGCACATCTGGTCGTTTGTCCTGGAGAAACATAGGCGGGAGCACGAAGACTCGCCCGTGATGGTCACAGAGTGCCCTCTGAGGGAGCCTGCAGACCGACAGAAGACCCTGGAGGTGAGGCCTGGCACTTTGTGTTCGGACAGGATTGAGTATCAGGAACTCTGCTTTCTAAACAATTTGCCCCATCGGTTTTCCTGAGCACCTAGTGTGTGCCTGGCACCCGTCCTGGGTATAGTGGGGGCTCACAGAGTTTCCTCCGTGACAGAGATGTGGCAGTTGAAATATTCTACGAAGATGGGGAGACACTGGGTACTTTGTTCACAGATTCCATAAACGTTCTGAGATCATCTTCCACCCCAAAGAGCTTGCTTTCTTGTGGAAGAGTTGGCCTTGGATAGGTTAACCAATAAGAATTCCGGAGAGTGATAACTTCTAGATACAAAATGAAACGGGGTGATAGCTGGCTGGTGGGGAGAGGGGGAGCCCCTCTGAAGAGGGTGATTAGGGAAGGCTTCTCTGAGGAGGTGATTTCAGTCCCCAGGGAGGGTGGGAAGAGATAGACGGGAAGGTAAAGTCACATCTGGGGAGGGCTTTGATTTTACTCTAAATCAACGCTTGCCAAACTACAGCCAGTGGGCCAAACTGGCCCACTGTCTGTGATTATAAATAAAGTTTTATTGGAACATAGCCATGTCCACCCATTTACCTATCATCCTTGGCTACTTTCACACCACATCAGCAGAGCTGAGTAGTCATGGCAGAGACCGTATATATGGTGTGTAAAGGCTAAAAGACTTACTATAGGTTTGCTAGATAAAATACATATCTGAGCTGAATTTCAGATAAGCAACAAATAATACTTTAGTATAAGCATGCCCCAAGTAGTGCATGGGACATGCTTATAGGAGAACATCGTTGTTTGTCTGAAAGTCAAATTTAATTGGGCAGCCTGTATTTTTATTTGCTAAATTTGGCAACCCCGGCTGTCTAGCTTTTATAGACAATGCTTGCCAAGCCCCCGCTCTAAATAGATCGGAAGCTCCTGGAGAGTTTTAAGTGGGATCCATATTTGATTTCCCACTTGAAAAAGAGGGCCCTGGCTTCTGTTTGGGAAATGGGTGGTGGCGGGACAGTAGGGTGAAGATGGGCCTGTGGGGGGAGGCGCAGGAAGGGGTGGTCACAGGAGCACCGACTGGTGCTGCCTTTCTGTGTGTGTAGGGTCGGACACGGGGGAGATGCGTCAGCACTGGGGAGTTAGGGAGGCGGTGGGGTGGGGATCCAGGGGGCGATGGGTGGGGGAGAAAGTCAGCCTGGGGACTTTGCCAAACCCTAAATGTCAGAATCCCAGTTTTGCCTTGATGTGTGAAAAAAAAAAAAAAA
>NW_027532008.1:10263051-10276521 GCF_008692635.1 Crocuta crocuta | reverse complement strand
TACCAGGACGTAAGTGGATTATCTCCCTGCCTCCTTTCCCCCCTTCCTTCCCTCTCTCCCCTTCCCTCCCTCCCCTTCCCTCCTTCTGCCTCCCCTTCCTTCCTCCCTTTTTCTGGAGGAAGGGGTGGGTATCCTGCACCTGTTTNGGTCCTCAAACAAACTCCCCAGGGCAGATCGGACTCCTAACCTTCTAGACCCTCCCTGGTTCCCCCAGCCTGAGCCCCAGGGGCCCGGTGCCCCACCTCCTCAGGGCGACCCCCAGCCCCCCCTCCATCCCTTGGGGACAGGTCTGCACGACTTCCCTTCTGACAGCGGGGCTCGGCCTCGCTCAGGCTCCGGCAGAACAGAGCCCGATCGGGAACTTCTGTCCTGGGGAAAATACCCCAGCGTCTCTTCTCCCTTCCTGCAGATTCTGTTCGAGTTGCTGGATGTGCCGTCCATCCTCCTGGCCGACCAGCTGGAGATGTCCCTGTACGCGTCCGGCCTCCTGACCGGCGTGGTGGTCGATTCCGGCTACGGCCTGACCCGCGTGCAGCCTTTCCACCTGGGCCGCCCCTTGCAGCCCAGCGGCAAGACACTGGAGTTCGCGGGCCAGGATCTGTCGGNCCGCCACAACCTGTTCCAGCTGGAAACGGTGGCCACCACGCAGATGAGCAAGTGCTACGTGCCGCAGAACCTGGCGGAGGCGCTGGACTTCCGCCAGAGCCTGCCGAGCGGCTCCGACGACAGCAACGCCTACCAGCTCCCCGACGGCACCAGCGTGGAGCTCACCCCCATGCAGCGGCTGGCCCCCGAGATGTTCTTCAGCCCCCAGGTCTTCGACCTGCAAGGGCCCGGCATCTCCCAGGCCGTGGTGGATGCCATCCTGGCCTGCGAGGCGTCCTTGCACCCGCTGCTCACCTCCCACGTGATGGCCTGCGGGGGCAACACCCTGTACCCCGGCTTCACCAAGCGCCTGTACAAGGAGCTCATGGCCGATCACTTCTCCTCCTCCAAGGCCACCATGTGGGTGGGGTCCAACCGAAACTTCAGCGTCTGGCTGGGAGCGTCTGTCGTGGCCCATCTGTCTACTTACAAGTCCGAGTGGATGACCAAGGAGGAGTATGAAGAGAGCCTCAGGCTGTGACCTGCTGGCGGGGCTCCTGGGACCCGCCCCGCCCCGTGGGTTAGAGGCGATTAATTTCAGGGCCGGGGCCTGGGCAGGGCTGGGGTTAGCTGGTTTTAGAATCCTGAGTTCATGAGGGTTTTTCTGTTTTAGGTAGTAGAGTTTTATCTTGTTTCGAGAGTGGGATCCAGCCCATCGCAGGGCAGGGGGTCGGTCCTGGAAGACTTCCAGAGGTGGTTTCTCCAGGGGGTGTCCTTTGGAGGGAGCGGTCACTTGCCGTCTGTCACAGCCACTTAATTTTTCACTGGCATCTCCCTTGGGCTGTCCTGCTCTCAGTTCGGTAGGTTTTAACGGGGGCAAGAGAGGTGGGGCCTTGGGCTGGGGTCCCAGTTATTTTTGACGAGGAGATGGGGTGGAGTGGGAGAGGTGAAGTCTCTAGTCTTTCTCGTTCTTTCTGGCCACGGAGGCACTGCTGCCCGTGAGCCCCAGGGCCCTCCCTCCCGTGGCCTGGGTTTTGTTTTATAGATGCAAATAAACTTCTTTGGAACCAGCGCTGGCTTCTGTCGTGCTTGGCGGCGGGACGGATGGTCTCTGGGGAGGCCCCGGGGAGTAGGGGTCCATGAGGATCAGGGAGGGGCCAGGCAGGCTCTGGGGACCCGCTGAGCAGGCTGTCAGGAAGCTGGAGTCTCCCGTCCTTTCTCTGCCACGTTCTCTCCCTTATCTTAGGTGTCCCGAAATTCTGTCAAAGTTTGAGTTTCCACTAGTCTGGTATTTATTTGATACATGTTGGAGAGCCTGGGCACTGGAGACCATGGGGGCATAGATGCCCGATTTTCTGGGTTCAAGGAGATTGCAGTCCACTGTGGGGACGGAGGCGGGAATTAAGGAACTTTGGAGAATGAAATCATCAAACGTAACAAAGCTATGTGATGGGGGGGAGGCCTACTTTCTGCGGGGCAGAGACCAACATGAGACTGCCGGGGGCCACGGGAGACACCCCCTCCTTCCGCTCGCTGTGCGGTTTCGCTTCCCAGCACCCCACCCCCACCCTGCAGTTAGGTAGGGTCATGTGACCATGTGATGGGCTCTGGCCCGTTCAGTGTGTGCCTGTCCCTTAAAATAGGTCTATCAGCCTGCAGGATGTGAAGGATCCAATGCGGGGAGGGGGCTGAATGGCTAGGTGGAACATAGACCCCCCCCCACCCCCACCCAACCCCACTACACGGCACCTGGTCATCAGGAAAAATCGACCACTTTCAGCAGCTGAGATTTGAGGGTTGTTTGTTACAGCAGCTATTTTGCTTATCCTGACTGATAGAACCTACGATTTATTTATCAAAAATTTTTTCCCCTCGGGGCACCCGGGTGGCTCTGGTGGTTAAGCGTCCAACTCTTGACTTTGGCTCAGGTCACGATCTCAGGGTTCATGGGTTTGAGCTCTGCAATGGGCTCCATGCTGACAGTGCAGAGCCTGCTCGGGATTTTTCTCTCCCTTTCTCTCTGCTTCTCCACCACTTGCATGCACACACATGCACATGCTTGCTCTCTCTCAAATAATTAACTTAAAAAAATATTTTTTTTTCTGGTAAGTGGCAAAAGTGGTGTTCAAATCCAGCCCAGGTTCTCAACCACCGTGTTGTGATGGCCCCTCTGAAGGGGGCTCTTGGTTCCCTAATGCTAACAGAGTAGCAGGTGCAGCGGGCAGGGGATGAGGGCTCAAGGAACCTGGAGGCTTCAGGAAGAAGGATTTGAAGGCCAGAGTCCAGCTCACCTTGTCTTTGACACTTGCACCGTATTGTCTGAGACACAGCTTTCTCCCCACCCTGGAGATATCGGTGGTCCACGGGAGGAAAAGTGGGACCTTTAGTAGAGCAGCTCAGAACCAGCCTGGCCTTGGCCCCGAGGACTTGGAATCCGATTCGAATTGCAGGCTGGCCCTCTCGTTAGCTGAGCTACCTTGGTCAAGTTGCTTAACCTCTCTGAGTCTGCCAGGTGTAAAATAGGGAATGATACTTCCTTCCTCCCCTCAGAGACTTGGGGTTGAGGATGAGCGAAGATGAAGGAAGAGAAGTCTCTAAAAACTAGAAAGTGCTACTGAAATAAGAAAGGTGACTTTACATTTTATAATATGATGTTGCTTTCCCATTCGTCAGGAGTATGAACAGCAGTAGCAGCCACTGTGCCTTTCAAATGGAGTCGTGTTTAATCCTCATGTGCACACTGTGAGGTGAATGGTATTTGTTCCCATTTACACATGGGTAAACTGAAGCTTAGTGATGTGATGTTCTTGCTCAAGTTCACACTCAAGCTCAGGCTAATGTGGGATTGTCAGAATTAAGAATGGAGTCAGCATTTTGAGAAGGTTACCAAGACTAAAAAGGGCTGAAACACATTGGGATTTATTTGTCTTGGGTGGCAAATAGGCAGTCCTGTGGAACAGTGGTACATCATCAAGGACGCTTTCTTTCCATTTTTCCACTTTTAGTGACTTGCCTCATGGTCACAAAATGACTGCAGCAGCTCCAGGCATCACACCTATAGTCCCCATGGGAAAAGGAAGGATGAAAGGAGGGTACCATCTGAGTCTATGTCTATTAGGAAAGTCGTAGCCAGCAGACTTCTGTTTATGACCCACACCATCTGTCCCTCGCCAGAGGAGGGATTTGAACCTAGGCCCATCTGTATGAAAGCCTGTGTGGTGACTCACAGTGCCAGACTGCTGTCCCAGTTTTCTGAACCCTGTTAGACCTATCGGCCTGAGAAATGAAACTGTGTGATTTTTTCAGGCTTGAGTGAGAGCTGCTTTGGGTGGCAATCAAGTGTTGACATACTAAGTAGTAATCTTTGTGCTCCGAACTGGGTTATTTGTGGGCTCCTGAGCTTAAAAAGGCAGAAGAGGGGGGAGGCTCAGAAATGAGTATGAGGGAGAAGAGGAAGCAGGAGAAGAGATGGGCAAGGGGTATTTTTTCCCCTCCTTATTTAGCTCTGGGCAACTGTCATCAGGACTCTTTTTCTCATTTTATTCTGAATGTAACATTTAACCTTTCTGTTCAGGCATCAAATCTGGCTGCCTGGTATATAATTACGAACTTTTCTTCGCTTTCCCTCCCCCTCCCCCACCCAGAAAGCTTTTAAAACTCCCTCACTGGGTACCATCTTTCTCCTCCGACTCTCCAATTAAATTAAAAATAGCAGCTCCGTGGGGCTGTGCAGGGCCATCAACCTAACACACAAGTGCTGGCATGCCAGGCCTGGCGGGGCGGCAAGTGGTGCCCAGAAGATGCCTGCTGGCTCCGGCATGGCCTGGCAGCTGCTCGGGGCCCGGGGAAGCTTATCCTCCGCGAGGGGTCTGAGGCTGCCTGCCAGGGGCAGCCAGGTGCAGGGGGGTGGGAGGCAGGGTCTTGGCAGCTGGGGAAGGGGGCGCCGGGTGTGGCTGGTGGAAGGAAGGGCCCTGAGGAGGGCTGTTCCCAGCAGTGAGGGCACAGCCCTGGCAGTTTCTGCTGCCAAGGCCGGGGCGTGGCACCCTCGTGTTGGGGTGTGGGTGTGGGTGGGAGGCCCAGGTTCCCCGAGGTAACCCTGGTAGGAGCTTCAGGGTCTGCTGCTATGGGCAACAGAGTTAACGCTGTCTCCTCCTGGTGGGAGGAGAGACTCTGATTGCCTCTCCCACCTCTACGTCCCCTTTAGAGAAACAGGTGGCAAAATGGACAAGGGCTCTGACTTGGAAGCCGGAATGTCTGGACTGGCATCCTTGCTGTGCTGCTTTCTGGCTCTGTTGCCTTGGGGGAGGTTGCTTGGTCTCCTGTGCCTCAGCTCTCTCATCTGTAGAATGGACCTAGTGGAGATGCCTACCTCGGGTGGTTCTGATGGTTATCATATAGTTTTGAAGAGTTAACATACATAAGACACTGAGCATGTGCCAGACACATAAGGGTTAATTGTTATCTTACATTATTATTATGATAGACATTACTGCTTCTATACAGACCAGCCTCTGTTAACCAAGTCCTTAGGCAAAAACCTGGCTCTTCTGTTTGTTTATTTTTTTAATGCTTATTTATTTTTGAGATAGAGAGAGAGAGACAGAGCATGAGCAGGGGAGGGGCAGAGAGAGAGGGAGACACAGAATCCAAAGCAGGCTCCAGGCTCTGAGCGGTCAGCACAGAGCCCGACGTGGGGCTCGACCTCACAAACTGCGAGATCGTGACCTGAGCCGAAGGCAGCCGCATCGCCAACTGAGCCCCCCAAGCGCCCCTCTTCTGTTTAGTTTTACTTGCTCACATGCAGGTGGGTGATGGTGACACAAAATGGGTAAGACATCATAAGGTGCTAGCTTACTCCAGGGGGAAGTGTTGCAGGGTAATTTCTTCTCTGATTGGTGGAGTGGAGTCACATCCTGTACACAGAAGTATCATATGGATGGAGAATGACTGGCTGCAGGGAGAGGCGATCAGCCAGAGGGTCTTCCATAGGAAGTGATTCCTGAGATGCCTTTTTCCAGAGGAGCAGGATTTAGCACATGCTGTTCCTTTTTTTTGGAATGCTTGTCCCTGCTACCAGCCCCATAGCTGTCTTTGACAACCTGGTGCGGGGCGGGGGCGGGGGTTAAATAGTTGGGGCACTTAGAGTGGCTGGAGAATGAAGGCGGTGGGGAGTGGGATGGATGACGACAGAGATAGGTGGGGCCGGCTCTTGAAGGGCATTGAGTATTGCATGAAGGAGTGAAGACTTCGGAATAGTAAGCAGAATCATGACGTCACTTGAAGGAGCTCTGGGTATGGCTTGGAGAACGGTCTAGAGAGCAACCAGACCAGAGCAATAACACAAATCAGGAAAACATGCATTTAGACTCTAGGCTAAGTGTTTGTGTCATCTGGGACCCTGCTCTGCTCTGATGCCTTGGTTTCGGTGGTACTTGGGGTTGCAGTGGGTCTGAGGGATCAGCAGGTCTTCGGTCCTATCATCTGGCAGCTGTCTGGTAGTCGCCGGTTTTAGAGCATCTGAGCCTGGGGCCCGGGGTGAGGGGCACGGGAAGAGCAGTCTCCAAGGTAAGAGAGGAGATAAATTCGTATGACGGGCTAGAGAATGCCCTGCCCCAGCCGGGAGTCTGTGTGTTCTCCTTTCAGCGATGCACATGCTGGACAGCTCCTGGGCCTGTCCTGGAAAGAACGGAGAGCGCTCAGCTTCGGAATCCCCCACTTGGGCTTGAATCTCTGATTCCTACTGCATGCTGTGTTGCCTGGGGCAAAGAGCTGCCCCTCTCTGCTTCTGTTGAGTCGTCTGTAAAGAGATCATTATAGTACCCTAGCTCACAGGGCTGATAAGGGGCTTAAAGACATTTATTCATTCAGTGAATATCTATTAGGCACCTACCCTGTGCTGAGCCCTTTTCTTAGGATCCGCTCAGTTGAATGTTTATTTAGTGGTTTAGCGCCATGCCTGGCACATAGTAGGTGTTCAATAAGGGTTAAGTTTCTCCCTGAGTCACTGGTCTGCAACAAAAAGCCAGGGTTAAATACTCCAGGAGCAGTGAACCACACGTGGGCATCACAAAGAACGCCCTGAAGCTCCAGCAAGCTGCTAACAAGGATTCCTTTTCATCTTGTCCTTTTGATGAACTTTTCCACTAAGATGTAGGATCTTGATATACAACCACTCGCGGGGATCTTTGGCTTCTTAAAGAGGCCCTAAAAGCAGAGTGTGAAAGGTGGGTGCAGCTTTTTCCTTTAATTAAGACAGAGTTCACTGGACTTGCCCAAAGTCGGGCCACATCTCCTGACCCTCGGCTATTGCCACCCTCCGGGGAGAGAATGATGCTTCACCTACGAAGGGCAGAGCTGAGAAGGTTGGAGACACAGATTCATTTCGATGAGACTTACTGACCTGATTCCTACGGCCTGGGATTCCATAGGGGTGGACATCGCCCGGTGAGGTGGGGAGCAGGGGAGAGTCACCTCCTCTGTGACGCTGGGCTGAGGGGGTCACCATCTTCACCCAGCCCTCCAGGGCCAGCGAACCAGGCTCCTGGAGGGGGCGAGGGAGCCCAAGGCACTGTTCCCACAGGAGGCATTCAGCCGGGGGGAGGGAGTTGGCCGTAATCCGTGTTTAATTTCTCCAGGGCCTCCATTATAAATTCCATAACTCTACCAGTCAAAACATGACTAATTCCTGGGACTGCAGCCCCCACCTGGGAGTCTAAAGCCCTGTGCTGTTTTTGCTGCCTTTTATCACCACTAATAAAGACTTGGCAGTCGGAATTTAGCTGCTGTGGGTGGTTTTCTTATGCGTGTGGGTTCGCCCCTCCCCCCACAGGGCCGGCATAGAATCAGTGCCTGCTTGCTGGGCATTCCCAGCCTGGAAAAGCTGTGGGTCTTGGGGCGGGGGCGGGGGGGGGGGGGGGATGAATTTGCAGAGAAGGGGCCACAGTATTCAGGGTTAATTGGGCCTTTGATGATTCTGACAAGGGCAGGACTACTGTGTGACTTATGGAGAAAAGAACAAGTTCATTGAAAGTGAATAGAGCAAAATTGCAGGCTTGATGTTTAACCTGTTAAAGGAAATACTCCACACCCTTCCCCCACACCGCCTGCCTAACAGTTGTGGGGAGAGGGCCATATGGGCGGTGAACCTATATGTGACTCCGTTTCACCTTTGCTAGCTGTGCACCCCTGGGCAGGTTACTTAGCCTTTCTGAACCCGTTTCCTCATGTGTAAGATGGTTCCGACCAGCCACCCACCCTATCTGTACTGCGTTGTGAGTGAGCACTCAGCAAAGTTCTCAGCTTACCCGGAGACCATGCAGTGTTGGGGGGTGGGGAGGGGAATCCTCTATGGTCCTGTCATTTTATCTAACACCCTGTTCATTACAACTTCATTAAAAAGGTTCCCCCGGGCCTTGCTAAGGTATTAGTTTGTTATCTTTGCAATAAGCAAACGGATTGGCTCTCAGCTCTCTATAAACAGTGCCCGTCTCCAACTGCCTGGCCTTGGAGTTGAGGTGGTCCCTCTGCAGGTGGGAAATAGTGGACTGTGGAGCCTTTGCCGCAGGAAGTGGTGGGGGTGGGGAGCGTGTGGATGGAGCCTGTGGGTGTTGAGGGCTGACCCTGCCTGGGAAGAGAAGGGTGGAATGGTCAGGGGCCCAGGTCGATGAGACGATCAGAGGGTCCGGGTGGTGAGCCCTGGGAGGGGCTGCCCATGACCCAGAGCTGGTCAGCAAGGCTTTGCATGCAAAGGCTGAAGGAGCCCTTCTAGAGACTAGAGTTTTAGCCTTGGGTCTGTCACTTTCTAGCTGTGCGAGCTGAGGCTGGTTACTTCGTGTCTCTGAGCTTCAACCTCTCATTGTAAAGTGGGTATAATAATAGTACGAACCTCATGGTCTATAGAGAGGGTTATGTGAGCTACTGTAAGCAAAGTGCTTAGCACAGTGGCTGGCACTTAGCCTAACTGGGGTCATTGGCACCAACAGCCAGTGTTGTTGCTCTGAGGTTACTGGCCATGCTGGGGGCTGGGGGCTCACTGCCGTGTAGCAGCATCTTGCCAGATGTAGATGGACCCCTCAGGAAGACCTGGGTCCCCAAGGGGTTACACAGCCTGTCTCAGACCAGCGCAGCAGGCTGGCTTCTCCTCCAAGCTGCTCCTCTCCTGTCTGCACCTGCCCTGATGTACTTAGCAGTTTCAATGTGGAAGTCTCTCCTAGCTTCTGGGGATTCGAGTCCAAAGAGACAATGTCGATGTCAGCCAAGGACACCTGGAAGTGAAACTGTGGGCCTTGGTGGCCAAGACTTTGAAAGTCAGATTCAGATTCACCGTGGACGATAAATCAGAGTAGCAATAAATACACTTCCTGTGGTCTCTGACTTCAAAATCATCCCCAGCCAGCCGCTTCTCACCCCCTCTGCTGCGACCACTCCGGGCCCTCGTCCTCGCCAGCATCCCTGTCCCTTCGAGGAGCAACCGCCTGCTTGGGCCNGGGTGGTGAGCGTCGGGTGGGGCCCGATCTGCAGTTTATTCTTATCGCTTTTGCTGGCAGAAGGGAGCCCGCGAAAGCTGATGTCACATCACACTCTGCTTAAAGGCCCTGCCTTGCTTCCCATCTCACTCAGGGCGAAAGACAAAAGTCCCCACTGTGTCCCACAAGGTCCTGCCCGGTGTGGCTCCTGCCACCCCTGACCCCTCCTCCCTCCCTCTGGCCCAGGCTTTGGCCTCACCATCTTCTCTGCCTGGATCACTGTCCCCAGACACCTGCTGGCTCCTTGTTTTTGTTTTCCCGCAGCTCAGAGCAGGCTTCTCTGACCCCCAAGCCCCACATTAGAAAGCAACAGCACCCCCCACACACACCCTCTCTTTCTTCTCCCTGCTTTATTTAAAAAACATTTTTTAATGTTTTTTATTTATTTCTGAGAGAGAGAGAGAGAGAGAGAGAGAGAGAGCACGATCAGGGGAGGGTCAGAGAGAGAGGGAGACACAGAATCTGAAGCAGGCTCCAGGCTCCGAGCTGTCAGCACAGAGCCCGACGCGGGGCTCAAAACAACGAACCGCAAGATCATGACCCGAGCCGAAGTCGGACGCTCAACTGACTGAGCCACCCAGGCGCCCCTCCCTGCTTTATTTTTTAAAATACAAGTATGTGTCTTCGCTAGACTGTAAGCTCCACAAAAGCAGGATTTTGTGGTTCACTCACTGCCATATGTATCCGCAGTGCCTGTAACAGTGCCAGCACATAGTACCTGCTCAGTTAATACTTGTTAAATGAATGAGTGACTTAATCTTCTTTCCCTGAGAGAGGGTCTGTAATCAACACAAAGAATAATCAGCTAGTTCTTCATTGTCTCCTGAGGACCAGGCAAAGGCATTTGGTTCCAATATCCAGCAGGATGTGTTTGGATGAGCTACTTACAGAATTTTCTGGCATTCAGTTAAATGTTGGCATGGTCGTGTGAGTACATTTATTGAACTGGCTCTCAAGGAGCTTTGAGAGCCAGTCGCCTGCAGGACTTTGTGTTTAGGTAGCTACCTGATAGAATTTTCTGTTGTGGGGAGATGGGCCCGATGGTGGAAATAAGGAAGAAACCCAGAGAGGAGAGGATCCATTCAAGGTTGACCACCCAGAGAGGTGAGGATCCATTCAAGGTTGACCACTTACTCATCGCACAACAAGGTCCAAATCAAGTCATCTTTTTGACAACCCTGACTTCTATTTACTGAGCACCTACTTCTGTCTCAGGCGCTGGAGATTCACAGATGAAGGGCTCCTTTCCATGAGGGGCTCACTGTCCAGATCCTCAATCTTGCCATCTGAATGTTTCATCCAAATTGTATTATTTTAGGCTCTGTAATCTTCCTCCCTGNACGATCAGGGGAGGGTCAGAGAGAGAGGGAGACACAGAATCTGAAGCAGGCTCCAGGCTCCGAGCTGTCAGCACAGAGCCCGACGCGGGGCTCAAAACAACGAACCGCAAGATCATGACCCGAGCCGAAGTCGGACGCTCAACTGACTGAGCCACCCAGGCGCCCCTCCCTGCTTTATTTTTTAAAATACAAGTATGTGTCTTCGCTAGACTGTAAGCTCCACAAAAGCAGGATTTTGTGGTTCACTCACTGCCATATGTATCCGCAGTGCCTGTAACAGTGCCAGCACATAGTACCTGCTCAGTTAATACTTGTTAAATGAATGAGTGACTTAATCTTCTTTCCCTGAGAGAGGGTCTGTAATCAACACAAAGAATAATCAGCTAGTTCTTCATTGTCTCCTGAGGACCAGGCAAAGGCATTTGGTTCCAATATCCAGCAGGATGTGTTTGGATGAGCTACTTACAGAATTTTCTGGCATTCAGTTAAATGTTGGCATGGTCGTGTGAGTACATTTATTGAACTGGCTCTCAAGGAGCTTTGAGAGCCAGTCGCCTGCAGGACTTTGTGTTTAGGTAGCTACCTGATAGAATTTTCTGTTGTGGGGAGATGGGCCCGATGGTGGAAATAAGGAAGAAACCCAGAGAGGAGAGGATCCATTCAAGGTTGACCACCCAGAGAGGTGAGGATCCATTCAAGGTTGACCACTTACTCATCGCACAACAAGGTCCAAATCAAGTCATCTTTTTGACAACCCTGACTTCTATTTACTGAGCACCTACTTCTGTCTCAGGCGCTGGAGATTCACAGATGAAGGGCTCCTTTCCATGAGGGGCTCACTGTCCAGATCCTCAATCTTGCCATCTGAATGTTTCATCCAAATTGTATTATTTTAGGCTCTGTAATCTTCCTCCCTGGTGCTAGAATGTTCCAGGCACACCCTGCATGTAAATGTCTCCCCCTGCCTCGCCCCCTACCTCTCTGTCTTTCTATTCAGTCTGGCTCAAAATGCCATCAATTGCAAGTTCAATATGTGTCCCCCCCCAGTGCAATNTTTAGGCTCTGTAATCTTCCTCCCTGGTGCTAGAATGTTCCAGGCACACCCTGCATGTAAATGTCTCCCCCTGCCTCGCCCCCTACCTCTCTGTCTTTCTATTCAGTCTGGCTCAAAATGCCATCAAGTTGCATCAACTTGCATATTGCAAGTTCAATATGTGTCCCCCCCTCCCCAGTGCAAGGAGTTGGGGACATCATTTTTGCCTCTTGGATATTTGGGGAGGCTCAGCTGTGGCTACCAGAGTCCAGGGAACTTAGCTCAGAGTCCTGGGGCAACAGACACACTGAGTGGAGAGACCAGGGGTTTGTCATTAGGTGGGAGACCCGGGCCCCAAGTCAGGGTTTGCTGGGAGCCTCAGTGTCCTCACTTACAAATGAGGGGGGAAAACAAGCCTCTTCTTATTGGGAAGACACGATGAGCCGTAGCACGTGAGGGGCTCAGTATAACGCCTGGCCTCGCACCTGCTCCTGGCAAAGCTTGCACAGGCGTGTGTTCTCTGGAGCCAGAAGGCCGGGTTCAAATCCCAACTTTGTTGCCCTCCAGCGTGGTGACCTTGGATAAGCCACTTGACCCTTCTCTGCAAGCTGGAGTTAACGCCTGCATGAGGGGGTTCGGGGTTCTCCGTGAGAGCCTGTGGGAATAAACTTGTTTTACCATCGTTATCGATAGGGAAGAAGACTGGAAGGCAGTAGAAGGAACTAGAAGAGACAAAGTCTCTTCTAAGTTACAGATGAGGAAACTGAGGCCCAGAGACTCCTAGGCCTGTCTGCACTCAGTTCCTGTGGCTGCGTCTCCTGTGCCCCCCAGGGATGGAGGACAGCGGGGGTGCTGTGACTGTGTCCCGCCTGCCCCACTTGACCCTGCGGAGGGGCTGTCAGTGGGGGGCCTGTGGCCGACTCCCCGTCCTGATCCCCACTTAGGGGACTCAGCCTCTGGTTCCATCAAGCCTGCTTCTTTCCCCCCTAAATGAGAAAAAAACGTCTCGGATATGCCTTGTGCCACAACCAATCCTAATCTACAAACCCTGTAATTCTCCGAAAGAAAGAAGGGGCAGAAAAAAAATGCCGACGCAGTCTGGCCGACTCCTGGGCCAAGATTTAGTGACGGGAGCTGTAGCGAGGTCTCGCATTACTGAGCCTTCATTACTTTTACAAAATATGTTCCGGTGGGTTCACCCGCAGCTATAAAGCGCCGTCGTAAATAATTAAACTCCACTTGTCAAAGGGGCCGAGAGGGGGTTGGTGAGAAAGCACCACCGTGCAGGGAGCACCGGGCTGGAGACGGAGTTTGGGGGCCCGTTGGTGCATCTGATCCCTGTGACCTTGGGCCAGCAGCTTCCTCTGTCCGGGGCCTCGATCTCCCCACGTGCAATGAGGAGGTTAGAAACGGTGGCCCAAAGCCTCCGCCAGCTCCGACGGTCCACGATGCTCAGCCCCGGTGTACCCCAGTCCTGCTTGCTTCTGTGTGTACCCCTCCAGTCACCCAAGCCCCAAGCACACAGTCAGACCCTCAGAAAGCAGATGGTCACGGCACGGGCGGCCTCTGCTCTTTAGAATCTCACAGTCCCATAGAGGTTATCTTCTGGGAGACTGATCACAACACTAGGGAAGCCCAGAGCCCCGTGGAAGCACAGGGGAGGGCCCTGGAAGGCTTCCTGGAGGAGGTGCTGTAAGGCCCAGCCTGAGAGAATGCCTAGGCGTTAGACAAGGGAGGGCATTCAAGATGGAGGGAACGGCCTATGCAAAGGTCCAGAGGAGAGCCCCGGAGTTAGAAAGCAGGCTGGCAGTTCCATCCAGAGCCAAAGGGACCCAGGAGGGTTGGTGGGTGATGGAAGCAGATGCAGGGCCTTGAATGCCTGCCTGTCCTTATCGCGAAGGTGGTGGACCTTCCATGGTGAGCAGCCTGGTAAAACAGCTTGGGGATTAGGTCCGTTCCCTCCCCGCCCGCCCCCCTCCCAGCCCCA
>NW_027532008.1:10259886-10262949 GCF_008692635.1 Crocuta crocuta | reverse complement strand
TTGGACCCGGCACAGCGCGTGGTGTATGTTAGCCTGCTCGGTGCCATGACAAAATACCGCAGACTGGGGCGCTTAACCAACAGACGCTTATTTCTCTCAGTTCCGGAGGCTGCAAGTCCAAGATCAAGGTGTCAGCGGGTTGAGGGGTGTCTCTCTTTGGCTTACAGGTGGCACCTTCTCTCTGTCCTTATGCAGTTTTCCCTTTGCAAGTACTGCCCTCCGCGTGTCCTGATTTCCTCTTTTTACAAGGACACCAGTCAGATCAGATTCAGGAGCTCATTTTACCTCGATTACCCCACCTACGGCTCCTTGGACTGCCTTCTGCTAGTGACATATGCTCTAAGGTCTCCTCGCCCCTCGAGGGACCCCCCTGATGGGTTCCTCTCTCCGGGGCCCACATGGGTGCCTGGGAGGCACTTGGCCTTGACAAATACCAGGTTTCAGGTACTTCCCTACCTTCCCCCATGTTATCATCTTAACGTTTCCTGAGCGAGTCATGGGTCATTGTTGTGCGTCCCCAGTCACCCAAGCACCCAGGGGATGCGTATCCACTTCTCCAAGTGGTCTTGCCCAACCCCCCCGCCTGGGCTTGGGGGAAGGGCAGGTACCTCACCCTTCTCTCTTGGTAGGGGGAGTCTCTCAGAACTCCTAATAGCCCTCTGCCCCCAAACTCCCCTCCTCATCTCCAGCCCCCTCTTGGTTTTCCCAACCTCTTTTCAGCTAAAGGTGGGAAGTAAGTTAAGGGTGGCAAGGCCAGGTCTCACTGTCTCCTTTGCAAATCCCGGTTGGGTGGCCTCACACCTCATCTGGAAATATGGGTGTAATTGGCATCGATCGTCTTTGAGCCCCATCCAAACTGAGACCAAAATAGCTCCATCTTCACATCTAGTTACCCTCAAACATATCTCGAGCTTTCCCACCTCAGGACCTTTGCACATGCTGCTCCCGCTTCCTCTGCCTGAATTTCTTGTCCTCAGATCCCTGCATGGCTAAGGCCTCATGATGACCTCAGATGTTTCACCTTGTCATGCACGTCCCCTCCCCAGCTGACGGTCCAGCCTGCAGGATTTGATCAGGACACCAGGACATCTCAAAGCAGCTGAGGTAATAGGGAATAGAGAGCTCTGTTTGATGCTGGTGGCAAAGTGTTTGCTGCTCAGAATAGCATGAGCCAGCCTGTCCCACTTACCCTGGGTCCTCTCCTACGCTGATGGGTCCAGAGCTGGGCTCAGGTGCTCAGACCCCAAGAGGGAACGTGAGGGCCAGGGGACAAGATACTGAAATAGAAAGGAGCAGGGGGGGGGTGACCTGGGCAGGGGCCAAGGAGGTGCTGGCTGCTTCCCTTACCTGCCCAGGAAGAGGCCATGCGGGTCCCTGCGACAGCTCAGGAGTGAGGAGACCCCACTGTGAGTAGGGCTGGCTGGGCTGGGGGGCGTGTGGCTTCACCAGGGGAGGACCAGCCGTCACAAGAGGCTGGGCCACGGGAGGGGCTGATCCGATCAGGGATGGGTTTGCAGGAAGAGGGCTGTGCGGACAGTTCCCTGGGCAGGGGGGCGGTGTGGCAAAGAAGCCAGCCTAGGCAGGGGAGAATGTGGCGGAGACATAGTTCGTCAGGGGCTACAGCCCCGGTCTTAGCCTCCCTCGCCCGGCTTGGGTCTAACTCCTGTGGAAGATAGAGACCTGGGGGCGCGGACATGCGCACCAGACATTTTCCTTTGTCCCAGTCTTAATGAGATCAGAATTTTAAATGAGGCCGTTGAGCAGGTGGGGAATGGGGCAGCTGTGCACCTGTTATGTGCTGGGCGCTGGGCGCTGCACTAGCCACGGCCTTGAGGAGGCGAGGTGGGTCTCCCACCTCCCAGACCCTCCCCCAGCACACTGCACCCTGTCCTGAAGCTCAGTCCTTGCCCGGGACAGGCCTATATGCCTGGGGAGTCAGCGTTCTGGGAGTGACCCTCAGCCAGCCCAGCCTCCTCACCTGTCCCTTGGGGTGGGGGTCAGGGGACAGTTTTGGGCTGTTTGCCACCGAGTCTCCCAGAGGGTCCCTGCGGGGTCAGGCCCTGGGTGCCCACAGCGGGGACGGCTCAGTGCCTACACTTTATGGCCTCCCCTCCCCGCTTCTCTTGCTTTGGGGCTCCTTGTGTGCACGTGCTGTCCTGGGATCACCTCTTTCCTAATGAACTTGTAGGCAAATCTGTCTGCCCCGGGAGGGTGAGGTTCCAAATGGAGAAAGGTGGCCAGAATAGAAAAATGTGGAGTGTGTTGTGTTTCTCATGGAGAAACCCAAGTTCGGAGAGGTTAAGCGGCTTCCGCTGCATCACCCAGCCAGGGAGGAGCCTGGCTCAGAACCCACGTCAGTTTCTGCCCTCGAGGCCCAGAAGGGTAAGGTGGGCAGAGGAGAGAGAAGCCGGGCCTCTGGAGTCAAAGCCTTACTGGGGATCTTGTTACAGGGTGGCCGAGGTCCCCACGGCTGGGCTTCTGGAAGATTCTGTAAGCAGAACAAGTTAGGAGAGACACCACTGCCCCCAGATCTGGGCTGGCAGGGTGGGGGTGGGGGTGTCTCTTGGCACAGGGGCTGAGGGGTTAACGCCCCGCATAAGAAGCTGAGACCAGGCGAGGGGGCGGGAGGCGTCCAGGCCATCGGAGGGGAGGCCAGGACCGGCAGCTGGGGGGTCAGAGTGGGAGGGCCGCCCAGCAGCAGCCCGGCAGGTGGGGATGTGGGATTTGAGACTAAATTGGAGGGAACGAACTAGGAGCCACGCGGAGCCCCCTCCCTCCCCGGCACAGATGGTGCAATTAGAGAATTGGGCAGATTCTCTGCAGAAGACGGTGCCACTCGAGGAAAGGAAACAGTTCTGCGGGGGGTCTTTTCTCGATTTTCAAAGCAGCCGGCAGTGTATAATTCCTTCAAGTAAATTGTATATTTCAGTGCTCAGGGCGGGGACGCAGCCGCCCACCGCCTCCGATTTGGAAATTAGGAAGACGCTGGGCCCTTGTATCTGGAGCTCCTGCTGGGGGCAGGAGGGGGCGCTCGGCCCCAGCTGGGGGGAAGCAGGGGCAGAT
>NW_027532008.1:10244648-10259796 GCF_008692635.1 Crocuta crocuta | reverse complement strand
CGCCGTCCCCGCCATGGAAGGGACAGTCTCCCCGGGTCTCCTGGGGGGCTCAGGCCTCCGCTTCCTGCCCCCATGTCTGCAGGGAATGACAGCAGCTCCAAGCACTGTGGGACTCCAAGCAGGGGCCCATGTGGCTTGTTCATGAGTATACAGCAGGTGCTCACTAAGTGTGGGTTGACCGAATAGAAAGGGAGTAGTAAGAACGGGCTGTACTTCATGCTCCAATGGCTTTTCGGGGCCATGCTGTAGAAATGTTCAGATCCCCGGTTTGGTTCTTTTGTACACAGACCGGAGAGAGTGAGGCTTCCCTGGGGTTTCTAAGGAAACCCACGGAGGGGGTCCTGCAGCCAGTGGGAGAGGTTTAGGAAGCAGTAGGTCCTGTGCACCCTTGATTCTCTCAGCCCTGTGTCCACCATGTGGCTTCTGGGTCAGGGTGGGGAGTGGGTCACGCTGGACCCACTGGGCCACAGGGCCCATCAGCTCTCCCGCCAGCTGGCCCCCTTCCCTGTACCCTATACCCCCAGCTCCAACCCCCCGCCCACGGTCAGGCTCCACCCACACGCGCGTGTGTGTGAGGTGTCCTTCTCTGGGCTGTGTCTGACTCTGCGTCTCTCTGGGTGTCCAAGGACGTTTGTCCCCCTCTGCCCATGGCCCCTGGTGCCCGTGTCTGGATGTGTGCGTGCGCAGAAGGGCACGTGGCTGCCTCAGACACAAGCCCTCAGCCCAGCCCCCANGGAGGCCTGAACACCAGCCTATTTGGGGGGCTCTTCCAAACCCACTGTAGTCTCCAGTGCTGCACAGTCTCCCCAGGAGGCTGGAAAATATGGTGCCCTTTCCACCCAGCAAGGCCCCGGCACCTGTGATTTACACCCTCGGGTGAGTGGTGAGCAGTCCCTGAGAGCTGAGGCAGTGGTCCTGGGCGGCGCGGGCAGGCTCGGGGCAAGTGCAGCTCGGCCCCCTTTACTGAATGTTCCAGGCTCTGGGTCCCCTTCTATCAGGGAAGCCTGGACCGACTCTCAGATGAAATGCTCAGATGAATGTTCCAGACTGAGAAAGCATATGGGGGCATTTCTGGCCCTGGGAGACCCATGTTCAGGTCTGTCTGCCCCGGTGATCTGAAAGCCCCATGTTAGGTCTGGGCCTTAGTTTCTCGACTTGTATCCTGGAGGGTTGGACCAGATGTTTCCTAGGGGCTCATCAGCTCAGGGGAAGATGGACCCCAGGACCTTGGATTAATCAGGATTCTCTAGAGAAACAGAACCGGTAGGTACACATACAGATAGATACACACATGCGAGCTGGCAGATGTGAAATTTGCAGGGCAGGCCAGCAGGTCAGAACTACAGGTGAGATTCGCTGTTGCATCTTGAGTCCGAAATCCACAGAACAGACCAGCAGTTTGAAACTCAGGCGCCTTTTTATGTTTGCATTCTAGAGGCAGAATTGCTTCTTTTTCCGGAAACCTCAGTCATTGCTCTCCAGGCCTTCGACTGATGAGATGAGACCCACCCGCATTACAGAGGGGGATCTGCTGTAGAAGATGCACATGTTCACCTTCACAGCAATGCCTAGACTAGTGTTCGGCCAAACAGCTGGACACCGTAGCCTCGCCAAGTTGACACATAAAAACAATTTTTAATTAATGGATTAATCTGATTAGTTTCTCAGACCACGTGGTCCCGAGGTGATATGGGGCCTGCTGTGGCCCACCCACCCCCATCCCTTAGACTTACCATATTCTACTTCTCAGCCATTAAGTCGGTGCTTATGACTGTGGCAATGGAAACTCCGTAAGATGGGGTTTATCTCCTTCACCAGCACCCAGCTCCTGGCTCACCATGGTTACTTGATGGGTTTTTGTGCAATACAAAATTCCGCAGGGCAGCGAGTGTAGTTACCCACATTAGGTTCTCAACAGATGCTTCTGGAACGAATGAGCGACTGGCAGTTCCTGAGATGTTTTTGGAATTGAGAGGTCCAGATGGATTCCTGCTACTTCCTCCTGCCTTTGCTGCAAGAATGGGAGTCTATCGCCCTTCCTGTGGCTGGCCTGGGGGACCCCCTCTCCCCTCGTCCTTCTCTGCCTTGCCAAGTGCAGCTGGTCCTCTGATGTCAGCTCGGGCCCAGCTGCCCCAGGAAGTTCCCACCCAGCCCGCTCCTCCTCCCTCCTACAGCTGTAGCAGGTGTGTGGCTGTGGGAGGGACCACTGGACGAGGGTGAAAATGACTGCTCCCGGCTCGGCATCTTGGCTAGACAGAGGGACCCAGGAAGGCCAGGTTGGAAAACCCCACCTCCTTGTTTTCCAGAGGGGGAGACCGAGGCCCAGTGGAGGGAAGCATCACATGTGAGCAGTGATGTGTAGCCGTAGGGGACTGGGGTCCTGACATCTCAGTCCATCAGAAATCCCCATTAATTGCCCCTTCTGAAGACCCATCACCCCGCAGCCTCCAGCCTCCTCCGCCCTGGCTTTTGCGCAGCCGTGATCCTCCATCAGCCCGAGCCAAGGCTGCAAAGCCTCTTCCCGCTGCACCCCCTGCCTGCCTCCCTCCGGTCTCCTCTCCACCCAGCTGCCAGAGTGATAGTTTAAAAATATAAATTAGATCATGACATTCCCCTGCTTAAACCCCCCCAGGGGCTCCCATTACAGTTAAAATAAAATCCGAGGCTCTGCAGCCCGAGTTGGCAACCTTTCCGGTAAGGGACCAGATAGTAAATATTTTCGGCTTTGTGGGCCATATGGTCCCTGTCGTAACTATTCAACACTGCCTTTGTAGCGCAAAACTGGCCCCGATTCACAAATGAGTGGACGTGGCTGTGTTCCAATAAAGCTTTATTTACAAGAACAGGTGGTGGCAGGAACTTAGACCCAGGGCTGCAGGCTGCTGACCTCTGACCTGTAAGGTCTTGCACAATCCAGTCCTCGCGCTCATCACCCACCATTCTCCTCCTTGTCTGCCAGCGCACTCCGTCCTTCATGCCTCTCAGATACCCCGGGCTTGTCCCGGCCCCAGGCTTTTGCCCTTATGCCTGGAAGACTCTATCCCCCAGATTGTCCTAAGACTGACTTCCTGTCATTCATGCAGATATTGGGGCAGATGTCATCTCCCCCAGAATCATTTTTCTGACTAGTCTAGCTAAAAAAGTGTCCCCCCACCCTGCCCAACACACACCAAGTTTTGCTTTACCATATCTTGTTTTATCTTCTTTACAGCACTGGTACTCCTTGAATTTACTTATTCATTTGTTTGTCCCTCCGTCCATCTTTCCATCCATGCATCCATCCATCCATCCAATCCATGCATCCATCCATTCATCCATCTATTCATCCAATCCATGCATGCATCCATCCATCCACCCATCCATCCATGCATCCATCTATCCATCCATCCATCCATCCATCCATCTGTCCATCCATTCATCCATCCACCCACCCACCCATCCATCCATGCATCCATCCATGTATCCATTCATCCATCCATCCATGCATCCATCCATCCTTCCATCCATCGTTCATCCATCCATCCATCTATGGTCTAACTCTCCCTTCNCCATCCATCCATCCATCCATCCATCTATCCATCCATCCATCCATCCATCCATCTATCCATCCATCCATCCTTCCATCCATCGTTCATCCATCCACCCTTTCATCCATCCATCCATCTATGGTCTAACTCTCCCTTGTAGAATTTGAGCCCCCCTAGGGCATTATTTCATCTGTCTTGATCACTAACATGGCCCCACCATCAAGAATTATGGCAGGCAGTGGACATGGTAAATGCTCCATAATGTGCACTAACTGGCACCTAATTAACTAGCTCTTCCCAGGTCATAAAAAAGCCATGTGGCAGGGTCGGGATGGGCCTGCCTGGCTTCAAGGAGTGCACAGAGACCCATGCAGGGATCGCTCCCTCCTCCGATGCAGCAGTGCCTATCTCTTCTGGCTGCCGTAAAGCTCTTTGCCAACTTCTGGGCCAGCCTGTCCTTCTCCAAAGTAAATTTAAAGTCACCACCTTGGGGAGACTCCATGTGAATACGCTGCTGGGATCCAGGAAACTTTGCTTCGAAGACCGAAGTGATGTGGAAGCACTTGAAAATGAAGTGTCTCCCATACAAGTGTTTAATTATCTTATTATAGGACAGTAACTGGGCATTAGGATTTTTTATAATTATTAATAGAGTATTAAACAATGAATTATCATGAACAATTAAAATTAATTACACTTCTTGGAGTTAATTAAATTACTCCTTTAATAGGACAAGTGGCTAAGCAGACATAAAAATTAAGAACCAGTACTACAAAAGTCTGCAGGAACCGGGTGGGATGAGGCAGGGCGCACTTCCCTCTCCCACCAGGAGGAGGGGCTCAATGAACAGGCTGGGCCTTGGGAATCACTGTTGGAGGAGGAGGAGGAGGAGGGCAAGGAGGAGGACTGGGAGGAAGAGGAGGGAGAGGAAGAGAAGGAAGGGAAGAGGAACAGATGAGGGAGACCCCAGGCTGCCTGCTCAGGGTCCTGTCTACCTCCACACCCAGGTCTAGATAGAGATCTGTCTGCCCCTCAACCTTTCCATTCCTCCTTCTTCTTAAAGCTTTTCTGCTCTCTTCGGTGTGGGCCAGGCACCGGAAGCACAGAGATCAATCAGGCAAAATGCCATCCCTCCTGGAGCTCACGGTCAAGGAGAGAGACCTAGCGCTGTATTCATAATGGGAAAAGAGTCAGAGAGCTGGACCTGACTTTGGACTCTACCTCTTACCAGGGGCATGACCTTGGGCAAATTACTGATTTTCTCTGAGCCTCAGTTCCCTCCTCTGTAAAATAGACCTCCCTCACGGAGCCCTTGGGGGACCGAATGAGTTATGACCTATACAGCCTTTAGTACTGTGCTTGGAACATAGTAAGTGCTCGATAAATGTTAATACCATTATCACTGTTGGCCATTCAATTGCTATGGCAGCCTTAAGCCAAGGAAAGAGACTTTACCTGGTATGAGGGTCACAATCTTTTCTGGAAATTAAATCCTTATCTAAGTCTTTAAACACACCTTGGCTAGGTTGAGATGTGAGGGAAGAGTGTTGCAGGCAGAGGGAACCGCGTGTGCAAAGGCACAGAGGTGCTGCGTGGGCATTGCCAATGTGTTCCAGGACTGTTGCTCAGAGTTGTGGACTGAGGAAGGTCGGGACTCAGAGGGGTGTGGGAGCCAGCCTCCAAGGTGGTATCACGCCCTTGTGTATCCCCACCACACTGGTCCGTGTGACTGATGGGACATGGCAGGTGTCACGATACATCCCTCTGGGTCCTAAAACACAGTATGGCTTCTTCCTTGCTCCTGGATCAGTTGCTTTGGGGGAAGCCAGCTGCCACTCCATCCTACGGACACATCCTTGTGGGGAGGAGCTGAAGCCCCCTGGCGACGGCCTCATAAATGGACCATCTTTGAAGTGGATTCACCCGCCCCGGTCAAGCCTGTGGTTGCTGTAGCCCCAGCTGACATATTGGCGCTAACCCTATGGGACACTGGAGCTGTGGCCGCCCGGCTGAGCTGCCCTTGATCTCAACCCACAGACCCCAAGGGAGATGATCCATGTCTTTTGCTGTTTCAGGCCACTGCCTTTGGAGATTATTTATTACACAGCAAATGATAACTAATACAAGTGGTTAGCAAAACCCCAGTTGTGAAGAGTCTACTGGGGAACCTACCACGGAAAGTGAAGGCAGATTTGCACCCGGGTCACAGCAGAGGGGATAGAGTGGCAATGACCTTAGCTGATGGTCCCTGCTCATTTACTAGGCGCCGTTCCAAGTTCTTCACACTATTAACTCATTCGATCCTCTGAGCAACACTATAAGATATATAAAGTAGGTACTATTATCCTGCTAATTTTATTTTTGTTTTGTTTTTGGGAGAGAGAGAGAGAAGCAGAGAGAGAGGGAGAGGGAGAATCCCAAGCAGGCTCTGTGCTATCAGCTCAGAGCCCGACGTGGGGCTCAAACTCATGAACCTTGAGATCACGATCTGAGCCAGGATCAAGTCGGATGCTTACCTACTGAGCCCCCCAGGCATCCCTCTCATGCTCATCTTAAAGGTAAGGAGATTGGGGAAGTTTGGAAAATGTGCTCAGTATCCTACAGCTAATAGTCACCGTGAAGCTAGGTTTTGAAGGGAGGCAATCTCCCACCTACTCGTCTCTCCCGCCTCCCTGGAGGTGGGGGCGGGGGGCGCCCACAGCCCGGACGTAAGTGCATGCACCGGGTGGTGGGCTATGTGCTGCGTTCGGGAGACGTTTGAGAGCTGAGCTGGCAGGACCTGGTACCCAACTGGACGGGCGAAGAAGGACAAGGAGACACCCACAGGCTCCTGCCCCTGCGCCCCTCCTGGGCCCAGGGTGGAAGGCGGTTCCAGAACGGGAGGTGGGGAAACCAGGGGAGGGGCTGGTGTGGGGGCAAAGTGGGGAGCTCGTTTCGGGGCAGGTGAGCCTGAGATCCTGAGGGGCATCTGGGGGGCTTCCGGGGTGGCGATGGGTGGTGCTGCCCTGCGGGTCCTGAGGGCACCGCTGGGTCCCGGATGGACGCGTGCTCTCCCGGTCTGCTTCCGGTTCAGGCCCCGGGGCTCCCGGTCGGCTCGGATCTAGGGTGGCGACTCAGATTTGGGGAAGAGACACCTAAGAGCAGAGATGGGTTGCAGACCCCCCCACCCCCACCCCCTTGGCCTGACCTCCGAGTTTTCAAGCTATGCTTCCAGAACCTCCTTGCGGCCAAGAGGGAAGCCGAGTGGGCGGGGTCTGTCTTCCCCGGCTCTTTTCATTATTTTCAAATCTAGGGGCTGTGTGTATAGCGAGTATGAATTTTCAAGCCACGTATTGTGGTGTGTGCCGGAAACCGTAACTGTTTTTCTCTGGAAGCACAGAATTTCTGTCCCAAGCTCCCTTTCTGCCTGAGGGCACAAAATGTAATCTCAGACAATTCCAGGTAAATTCAGTCATTCCACTTTTAAGCTCAGTTTGACCGGGGACTGCCCTCCCTTCCCGCTCCTCAGGGTGCTTCGTTCCGGGGGCCGCGTCCAGCGCCTGGTCCTCAGTGTCTGTCCCCAAGGGGTCTCCACCGCGACAGACAGCGGCCGGCCTGGCGCTGGGTGCGGGGGGTGGGGAGGGAACCCCTCCCTCCAGGTGTCCACAGCCCTTTCCGATCTCCAGGAATCGGGGAAGCGTGTCTCATCTCTGGCTCTCGAGGGAGAAGCCCAGGAGGAATCCAGCAAATCGCTAGGCTCCTCCGAGCAGAAGCCCAGAATTTAACCCCAATTCCTGAGGGGCAGCTGCCGGCTTGAGTTGTGTTTGCAAAGTGTTTCGGGATTCTGCACTGCTTCTAGACATCTCAGGTGAGCATTGCTGGGCAGAGCTCTGAGCTTTCGCAGAAGCAGCGATGTTGACCCAAGAGCTCTGCCCTCTCTCTTCCCAATTCACCACCCAGAGGCTGCGCGGAGGGGCAGGACTGTGCCCTCCTGGGGAAGCCAGGGTGCACCGGACACCCTGTGAGGCTGCCTATTCCCAGGCGCGGCCACTGGCCCTCAGAGAGGGACGGGCGCTGCTCTAGGTCATTTGGCAGCAGAGTGATGGAGGCTGGCTTCGCCTTCACAACCACAGGGAGCGCAGGCTGCCATGTGTGGCTGGGGGTGAAGGCAGGAACTCCCCCACATCTGTCAAAGTGTCCCCCGGAGAGCTGGGCCACTGGCTGCTGGGGCGCAGCCGCCCCTCCACCCCTCACCCCTCCCACGTGAGGGCAGAGACCTGACTGGGTGCCACGATCTCCCTGATGTGCGGACATTGTTATTTCCATTTTACAGTTGAAGAAACTGAGGCTCATGGCGTGCTTTGCCCAAGTCCCATGGTAACTCGGGGAGAGATGGGAGTTTTAAAAAATTGCTGTTGCTTTATTTTTCTTGATGTGGGCTCATTAAAACAATTTACACGGTACCAAAGAATATAAAATAGGATCAGACTCTTCCAGCCTTCTTTCGTTCTCTGTCGTCCCCGTTGGCTCCCACCTCCAGTCTCCTCCCGTGCGCACGAATACGGACAAAGGCACACACGCGGCCACAGGGCGCCGGGGGAAGCGAGGGGCACGGTTCCACCTGCCGCTCCATGACTTTGTTTTCCTTTCGTGTATTTTTTTCCCCCTTAACAATATATTGTTTGCTTGACAGTACATTCTGCACATCCTGGGTCAATGCGACAGATGTAAGCGGCTGTGTTTATCGTTTTCTAGTGGCCAGTCACGTGGATCTCCACAGCTCCTGCAACCCGCCCCCACCCCCCCTGCCCTGCCGTGCACGTCCTGGCCGTGTCAAGGACTCTGCTTTTACGCTGCTGGGGTAGACAGCTGGGGACGGACGTCTGTCGGTAATGGCGCTTTTATGTCTCAGGATCGATTCTAGAAGTGGGGCTGTGGGTCAAGGGTTATAAACGTTTTCTGTCTTCACACACACGAGAGGCGGGGTTTGAATCCAAGGGTGTCCAACCCCGAAGCCCAAGGAAGACCCAGGGAAACAGATGGTGGCAGGGCCGCGGGGGACCGTCCTGGGGTGGGGTGCAGGGAGGCTGGTGTCCCAGCCCCGCGGGAGTCCCGTCGTGGAGCCTCAGAAAGCACAGTCAGGTCCAGGCTCAGAAGCACCTGCGAGGGAAGGGCGGGAGGGCTGTCCTTCCCATTTCAGGGGTGGGGACACTCGCAGACGGGGTGCGGGGGTGCAGGGCTGAGGCTGGGATGGGGATCTGCGGGGCAGGGGCGGAGAGGGGGGTTATCCCACGCCATGCAGCTGCTAAGTTAGACCAGCCGGTAGAACTCCAAAGCAGGGCTCTCGGGGCAGTACTTGGGGGGTGGGGGGACTCTCTCTGTGCCCTCTGGGAGGTGAAGCTGGGCCAGACAGACTGCCTCCCCTCTGCTCGTGACCTGCTCCAGATGGGGGCTCCGCGCTGCCGTGGGAGGGAGGACGGGTCCCCTTCTGCTCCAGCTGTCGGAGAGAGTGGGGCGTGCACGCGGCCCTAGTTAGTGAGATGATGGATGTGCTGTTTGCGCTGACAAGAAGGAGCCACGGGAGGGGGACCCAGGGAGGGGACGGTGCCAGGGCCACATGCCGGGGAAGGAGAGTGGAGCCCCAGCTGTCTGCCAGATGGAGGGCAGAGGAGGGCAGGGGCGGGGTGGGAGGGGAGAGCTGGAAGTCACAGTCCGCTGGGGGAGGCACAACTTCTGCTTCTAATCTGATAGGAGAGGCACAACTTTTACCCTCAAGGAGTTCCCGGTCTAGTGAGGCGGGTAGCGGTCCTGGCCCTTGGACACCTCCCAGTTGTACGGACGATAGAAAAGCATTACAAAGCCTTAAGCATCTCCATCAAGGAGGGACAGGATGGACCGCGTGGCTCAGTGGGTGTTACGTGGACTTGACTGACCTCCCTGCCCAACCGCTGACAAGCTGTGTGACCTTGGTTGTGTTCCCTTTCCTCTCCAAGCCTATTTTCTCACTCAAGACAGGGATATTACTGAAGCGAGTTAATACTCATACAGTCCCAAGCACAGCACTTGGCTGTGAGTGCTCAAATCATAATAGCTACTCTGATTCATTCGATTTGGGCAAGTTTAAATCATGGAGGGCTTCCTGGAGGAGGAGAGCCCTGAGGCTAGGCTCAGAGGACTCGGCCTCTGGAGGATCTCAGCTGCTGGACTGTCCTAGCCCTTCTGGGCCTTGCTGCCTCTCTTTCACCCTTCTGGGAAGCTGAGCCAAGCAGCTCAGGAGAGATGATACATTCAAAGCAAGAGGGTGAAGGGGGCGCCTGGGTGGCTCAGTCGGTTAAGCGTCCAACTTCAGCTTGGGTCATGATCTCAAGGTTCATGGGTTCGATCCCCACGTTGGGCTCTGTGCTGACAGCTCAGAACCTGGAGCCTATTTCAGATTCTATGTCTCCCTCTCTCTCCGACCCTCCCCTTCTCACACTGTCTCTCTCTCTCTCTCTCTCTCAGAAATTAAACAAACAAACAAACAAACAAAGCAAGAGGGTGTGTTTCAAGGTATTGATGGAAAAGTGCAATGAAAGTCATTAAAGGAGACGGAAGGTACTCAGAGTGTTCGGTTGATAATGCAGTTGGACTTGAAGGCCTCCTTGCTCTTCGACCATGAATATGTCCTGCGGTGACTACAGCAGGTCATGCTCACCTGCCCAGACCGTGTTCAGTGAGGACCCACCGGAAGCAGGAGGCAGCCCGAGCCGGCAGCGCCGGGACGCTAGCCCACACCACGGATGAGAGCTGAGGCCACAGGCAGGGACGGCAGAGACAGGAGAGGCTGGGACGCTCCCAGACTCTTGGGGTGTGGACTGGGGGCCAAGCTTCTGGGAGCCCCGTCTTTGTGGCTCTCGGTCGGCAGGCTAGGGGGCTGGACGCTGCCTTCCCTCGCTGGCTTCTCTGGCCTTAACCTGGGTGACCTACCATTTCCTCTTCTACTTACCCTCCCAAGGCTTCCCCGTGGGTGACTTGGGTCCCAAGGTCACCTAGGCGGGCATTGTTGCTACCGGGACAGGTGGAGCTGAATGGAGGGTCAGAGACCCGAAGTCCGGCACGATAGGAGAGAAGTCTCGACAGAGACAGGGCCTGGGAGCTGGGGAGGCCCCCAAGTCTTCCGTTTCTCTAATTTCCCTCTAATCAGCCGTTGCTATGCCTTGGACGCGGTGCCGATTCTGTGCACGATCGCGTGGAAACCTCCCAAGCACGCTCTGAGCGGGCCGAGTTGCTGTCCCTACTTAACAGTTGAGGAAACAGAGGCTCAGAGAGGGTAAGCCCCTTTCCCCAGGTCACACAGCTACTCTGCGATGGACGCAGGGTTCAGATGTAAGCCTGGAAAATTCCAAAGGCAGCGTGACAAGCAGGCCAGTCCCGGAAGGAAAGGCCGCGGGCAGGCTGGAGTCAGACCCTCCTGGGAACGCTGACGACATCAGGAAGCAGAGCAAGCCAGGGAAGTGGGAGTCCTCTTCTTGGCCAGGCTTGTCTGTACCTTTACCCCCGACCACAGCCCAGAGGTATGATGGGCTTGTCCGGCTCAAAGGTGCGGCTCTGTGGGCCCCAAGGAAGTGTCCGTTCCTGGTCAGGTTCATTCAAGTCCACTCTCCTTGGCTGGGCACCTGGCGGTGCCCCAGACACACCCAGCCCTGCCCGCTCACAGTAGTGAACTGAGGGCACTTGCACAATGTCAACCACCACCCGGCCCTCTCCGGGCCAGTCCCCACGGGGTCCTTGCCTTGGACCTGCCTCCTGGTTCTCTCTTGGGCTTGACCCTGGCTTCTCCCTTTGCACTGCCCAGCTCTTGCTTTTGACTTTCGACTCCCTCCTACCTCTACCCACTCCCGGCTTCTCAGAGCACCCACCGAGGCACCAGCGTCCACGGCTGGACCCCCCTGGCCTGTCTCGCCTCCACAGGTACCTGGACGCTGGCCGGGAGGGGCCGTCCGCACCCCTGTTGGGACTCCGTGTTGAGGAGAGCAGAGACGGGAAGGGTTAAGGCAAGCGTGGTGTGCGGGAGGAGGAGGAGGGCCCAGCAGGCTGTTCTACCCAAATCTCTGCTCTCCCCAGCACAGACCTGCTCACAGATAAATGGGCGAAATAGCGCGAAGGTGCATAATGACACAGAGTTATTTCCAAGTGATTATGTGGGATAACAGTAATTATGGCCAAGAACAGAGAAGGTCAAAGCATCTGGTCCCACTGCTCGACTCCAGTGAGCCTCTTGCCAAGACAAGGCTGCCGGGTGAGGAAGGAGAGTGGAAGGAGGGGCTGGGAGGCAGGAAGGGGAGAGGAGAGGGGGGAAGGGTGAGGAACCGGGCCTAGCTGCTGACCCGGGGCGGGGCTGCCCCAGGACTGAGCTGGCAGGAAGCGTAGCTGTCAGCCGCTTGTGTCGCCCGGCTCTGGTTGGGTCTGGCACCTGCTGTGAGGGTGACTCCCTTTCCCCGGGGATCACCTCTGTGGTGCACGAGCTCTGGGATGAGCCCTTCCCTCCTGCCTTTCCCTCACTTCTTCTCTCCCTCTGTCCCTTCTTCTCTCGTTTCCATCATGCTCCTCACATGCCCACGCCGAGCATCCAGCGAATCTCAGCCATCCACGCGGCCGACACCGTCCACTCTCGCACGCCAACCACAGATCACGTGCTCTCCTCCTCCCCCCCTTCCCTGGCCACGTTCTTATCACCTACCTTCCCACATTTCAACCTTCCACCATCCACGTGTCCACCGTAGCCCTTCCCCATGCCCACGTTAGCACCCACCTGGGTATCTACTCCCACCCGTCTGCGTTTTCGCTGTCTCCTTGCCTACCCGTCCATCCCCTCCTCCCCACCTCCCTGCATTCTCCCGTCACCCATATCTCTTCCCTCCCTTCCCCTTCTCTTCCTTCTTCTACCCATCTGTGCATCCATTCCTTCTCATATCCATCCGCCCACCCACCGCCATTTTACTGCTCTCCCCTTCGTCCACCACCGAGTGTTCACTGTCCACCCTGCCATCCTCCGTCTCCCCCTACATCATCTTCACCCTCACGTCTATCTACTCATCCATTCTTCTCCCCATCTGCTCCTCCTTCTTACCACCTCTCAGCCCGTCCACAGCCTCTCAGCTTTCCACCCATTTAATTCCTTCCTCTTCTATGTAAACCTTTAGTCTACCCAGTGTTGTGCGATGAGCCCCATCATCTCCTGCTTTTGTGAGTTTGTTTATACTCCCCACCAGCCACTAGTGTCCACCTACTCAGCCCCAACTGTTGAAACCGTAGCCGCTCGTCAAGGCTTATTCTAGGGTATCTATTTCAGGCCAGTGTAGCATAGTAGGAAGTATGTGAAGCTGCAGCCAGAGAGAAGAGTGTTATAATTCTGGTTTAGCCATTCACTGGCTGCTTGGCCTTGGGAAGATGGGGCTCAACCTCCCAGGTCTCAATTTCTTCGTATCTAAAAGGGGGTAGTGATACCTACTCTGGAAGGCAGCTAAAGCATTAAATAAGACTATCTAGAAGGTGCCCAGCAACATACGAGGCACCCAGGGGACACTCAACAAATGTTCGACTCCCCTGAGGAGGAAAGGCAAAACTAATTAAAGACCTCTTGGCTTCTCCAGGTGTGTAGATGAGGAGCCTGGCTGAGCAGACATGCTTCCCGAAGCTGACTTCTGCTTTTGTTCTCTGCTTTACACAGTCCCCACTCCAACCAACGATATACACACTGGAGGTGTTAAAAGCAGAGACAATGGGTGGGTGGTGTGGACAGCAGGCTGTGGTTAAATCAACTCATCTCAGCAGGGGGCCTGGGACCAAACCATGGGCATCATAACCAACTGCTCATTAGAGACGGGAGGCCTGCTTGCTGTGCAATGACTCTGGAGGGCTGAGCGTTGCTACTTCCAAAGGCGGCTGGATGTCTGTGGGAGAGCCCCTCAACTGACCCCTGTGGTCCTGGAGCCTCCCTGCTGAGATGAGCAGGGCCCCGAGGGGGGATGTGCACTGAATTTCCCACCTCCCACAGGAAGGCTGGGAAAGTCTGTAGCTCTCTTTTCTGAAGTAAGATGCCCTTTTAGAGTGAAGATGGCTTTCTCCTAGTTACTCAGCAGTGGAATGGAGAACCTTAAAGCCACACTCTGTGATTTGTGACCGCCTCCTAGGTTGTAAACCAGCCATGAAATGCTAGTAAATGCATCATAACAATCTCTCTGGGACCTTGATGAAAACAGGACCTGGGTTGCAGAATTTGCCAGTTTCTGTGGTGTAAATGCTCCTGCCGCGGCTGATTTCAGGCTGGGGACTTTGAATGCAGAGTTGGGAAGGGATGCTCAGTCAGACATCATCGTCGGAGCATTTCCATCATACAGATACAACAGACATAAATGACCTTAAGAGCATCAATAGCAAGAAAGTAGAGTAAGATGTTATGACGTGATGAATTTTGAGTATTTACCAGCTTTGTTTTTCATGCAGTTTAGTTTAATGGTAGCTTTATATGCTTTAGCTTTTCAGTCACGGCTGCATTTAACAACCAGCTCACAACATTCCTGAAAATTTAACAGTCGGCTCTTGTGGGCTATGGTGGCCAGCTCTACCTACGTTAGTTCAAACGAGTATGTGTCCCCCAGCATCCTGAGCTTCAGGGTCACGGGGGGAGCATCAGGCAGAAGTTTGAGTTGGAGAAGCAAAAGAGACCACCTTGGCTTTGAACTTTTGCTGGGATGCTCTCCAGGATGATTCATCTACAGGGCTGACCAGGGTCATGCTCATGAAGAACAGATGGGAAAACATGATTTTCTTCATCATTCGCCTGAGAGGCAGATGGTAAAATAGGCTTTGGCTTCTACTAGACCTGAGTTCAAATTCAGATGATACCATTGGGTGGTAGTGTGACTTCGGGCAAGGTTCTGAACGTCTTTGAGCCTCTTGAATATATCAAATGATTTGCTCATTTGACAAACATTTATTAAGCACCTAATAGACACTAGTTACTAGAAACAGAGCAGTAAACAATGAGACAAAAATCCCTCCTGGAATATAGCTTATGTTCTTGCCAAAGTGTTCAATTACCTGCCATACATATATAGTATGTATGGTGACTATTCTTAGATATTATTGTTGTTACTGACATTATTTAGATTTGCTACTCAGATGTTATTGTTTCCTCCACCCACAGGGGTTGGATGAGGTGGCAGTGGATGGGATTCTGGTTTCTCAAAACAAGGACATATTGCTGGCAAAAGCACAGAATTCTCTTTTCTGAGTTTGACATTTGTAACTTTTTAAAAATAGAAGTTGACTCCCTGCCCTGGTGCGGCATTTCTTACCTGGATTTCACACATCATCTGTTTGTTAATCATCTATCCACCCATCCACCCATCCACCCATCCACCCATCCACCCATCCAACCATCCACCCAACCATCCACCCATCCACCCATCCATCCATCCACCCATCCATCCATCCATCCATCCATCCACCCACCCGTCCACCCGTCCACCCATCCACCCGTCCATCCGTCCACCCATCCATTCATCCATCCAACCATCCATCCATCCATCCATCCAACCATCATCCATCCATCCATCCACCCATCCATCCATCCATCCATCCATCCAACCATCCACCCA
>NW_027532008.1:10214989-10244569 GCF_008692635.1 Crocuta crocuta | reverse complement strand
CCCATCCAACCATCCACCCAACCATCCACCCATCCACCCATCCATCCATCCACCCATCCATCCATCCATCCATCCATCCACCCACCCGTCCACCCGTCCACCCATCCACCCGTCCATCCGTCCACCCATCCATTCATCCATCCAACCATCCATCCATCCATCCATCCAACCATCATCCATCCATCCATCCACCCATCCATCCATCCATCCATCCATCCACCCACCCGTCCACCCGTCCACCCATCCACCCGTCCATCCGTCCACCCATCCATTCATCCATCCAACCATCCATCCATCCATCCATCCAACCATCATCCATCCATCCATCCACCCATCCATCCATCCATCCATCCATCCAACCATCCCCCCATCCATCCATCCACCCACCCATCCACCCGTCCACCCGTCCATCCATCCACCCGTCCATCCATCCATCCAACCATCCATCCATCCATCCATCTACCCATCCATCCATCCACCCATCCACCCATCCATCCATCCACCCATCCATCCATCCATCCATCCATCCATCCATCCATCCATCCATCCATCCATCCATCCATCCATCCATCCATCCATCCATCCATCCATCCATCCATCCATCCATCCATCCATCCATCCATCCATCCATCCAACCATCCATCCATCCACTCATCCATCCATTCAGGAAGGATACATCACCAATTCCAATATTTCCTTCCATGTAAAGGTAACAATTAGTGTAATTCTTGTCCTCTCCCCATGCTGTCCCAGGAGAGGTAGTGTGATTTCTCTGATTGGTGAGTTTGGCTCATGGGACCTGGTCCTTCCCCTTTTCTCCTTGCTTAGAGCTCATCCAGAGGGAGCAAGAATAATTCCCTGATTCTCTAAGAACTTTCTTGTCTAATATGTCAGCCCCTTACCACGTGTGGCTATTAGCATTTGAAACATGGCTAGTCTTTTTTTTATTTTTTTAAAATATTTTTTTAATGTTTTATTTATTTCTAGTAGAGAGAGAAAGAAAGAGAGAGACAGCGTGAGCAGGGGAGGGTCAGAGAGAGAGGGAGTCACAGACCGAAACAGGCTCCAGGCTCTGAGCTGGCAGTCAGCACAAAGCCCGACGCGGGGCTCGAACCCACGAACCACGAGATCATGACCTAAGCGAAAGTCAGACGCTTAACCGACTAAGCCACCCAGGTGCCCCAAAACATGGCTAGTCTTAATTGAGATGTGCCATTGCTGTAAAATATACTTTGGAATTTGATGACATAGTCTGAAAAAACAAAAGAATGTAAAATATCTCATTAAAATTTTTTTATATTGATAATATGTTAAAATGATCACATGTTGGGGGTATCAGGTTAAATAAAATATATTATTACAATTACTTTCCCCTGTTTCTTTTTATTTTTTTTAATGTGGCTGCTAATAAATTTAAAATTATGTTTGTGGCTTGTATTATACTTCTGTTGGACGATGCTAGTTGAGACATAGGCTTTGTTCCTGGGCTGAGGGCCGGGAGGTGGGTGGCCTGCCCTCACCCTGAGCTGTCTGTGACAAAGTGGGTTGGCCTGCCTAATTCTGGGGTTCACTGAGCACATGCATTTGGCTTTCACAGAGAGCTGTGTTCTGTTCTCCAAATTAGCCTCTATCCCTACCGAAGGTGACATGTTAGCCTCCTTCCGCTTCTCCTTTGTCTTATTTTGCAATGTATTCAGAACTTGGGTGGAGAAGAGGAGAACTATTTCTGGGTCTGTTAAGGACCCCCTGCCATTCATCCAAACGGTACACACCAAGCACTTACCGTATGCCACGCCCCATGCCGGGTACTGAGCATAGAACAGTCAAACAACTCAGCCACATGCCTGGCCTCAAACTGGATGAGATTTCAAATGATCGTGCTGGAACAATTCTCATGTACACGGAGGTCCCAAATTTTGCTTTCTGATCTCGGAGAGGTGCCTGAATTTCTAGGACTCCTGGTTAAAAACCCTTTGTTTAAAGCAGGATTTTTCAATGTAGGCACTACTGACATTTTGGGTTGGATAATTCTTTAAAAAGTTTTTTTTTAATGTTTATTCATTTTTGAGAGAGACAGAGAGAGAGGGAGGGAGAGAGAGAGAGAGAGAGGGAGACACAGAATCCGAAGTAGGCTCCAGGCTCTTAGCTGTCAGCAAAGAGCCTGACGCGGGGCTCGACCCCACGAGCCATGAGATCATGACCTGAGCCGAAGTCGGACGCTCAACCGACTGAGCCACCCAGGCAACCCTGGTTGGATAATTCTTTACTGCAGCCTGTCCAGCACATTGTAGGCTGTCAGCAGCAGCATGCTCCCCCCTCCCCCGCCCCCGCTGCCTTCCTCACTAAGTTATGACAACGAAAAATGTCTCCAGACATCACTGGTTGTCCCCTGAGGGGTGGACTCACCCCAACTGAGAAGCCCTGAGCTGGAGGGACATACAGATGACTAGATACAGACACCAACATGCGGGGCATCCTATTCCTAAACAGACGCAGGCTCTGTGAGTGCCAAGGCCACGTCTTGCTCATCCGTGGTCCCCCAGTGCCTGGTCTGGTGTCTGGTACCCTGCCTGGTGCCAGACGCCTGGCGGTTCAGTTGAACGGAGCCTGAATGAAAGAACAGAGCCTCTCTCACTCCCCTGCCCCACGGCACGCGGAGCTCACTCCAGGCCCTAGTCCTGCGTTGCCACGACATCTTTAATTATTTTAAACTCAGGCTGGGCTGAGAAATGTCCCCACCCCCACCTAGAAATTACTGCTTTTAAGTGAGTAAGAAAAGAACCATCTCTGGGGGGGGACTCAAGCCAGATGTTCCCGGGACCCGGCCGCCCTTTGTCTCTCTCTGTCTCTGTCTGTCTGTCTGTCTGTCTGTCTGTCTCTCTCTCTCTCTCCTGCTGTCAGAGCTGTGGGTCTGACAGACACAGGGGAGCAGGCAGCCTCCCTGCCCCCTACCCCAGGGACCCCTTCTCTTGGTCTCGTGGCCTCTGCTGCCTTCAGCGCAGACCCAGGATCGGGGATTTTCATGGCCTCCAGGGGGCTCGTCCCCAGGACCCTGGGCGAACCCGGCTGACCCAGACCTGGTGCCTGTGCAATGAACAAAAAAAGAAATCAAACAATGAGAACGAGGACCCTGGTGTCGGACAGAGCTAGTTCCGATCTCACATTTGACGCTTTTCTCTGCCAGGCGATCATCACTGAACGACTTTCCCTCTCTGAGCTCCACTTTCTCCCTGGGAAAGCGGGGCTGTGGGTTGATTATCTTCAAGAACCTTCCTGCACTGATGCTACAGGGGTATTTCTAGTCCAATGACCGGCGGCGGCTCTTTGCTTTGCTCAGGAGAATTCACTTTCCACTGTGGGCGACTGGGGCAGAAACGGTTGTGGTTCAGCCTCGGTGCCTGCATTTTGAGGTTTCGGCTCCAGCCTTCGTCTGCCTCCTGCTTCCTCTCAGCTTCAATTTCTAGGCTCAGCAGATACCCAAGCAGTGGTAGTTATTTGTTACTGAGTATCTGCTTTCATCCTCACTTGGCTTCTCTATGCCTCAGTTTCCCCATTGGCACAAAGGACGTAATAAGTAGTTCCTACCTAACAGAGTGGCAATGATCACAATTAGTCCTCTTTACAGACGGGGCGTCAGGCCGCATCCGAGGTTATGGGCTCGCGAGCGGTGGAGCCGGATTTAAGCCCGGGTGTGCCAGGCCCGGCGGCTTACCCGCATTGGGTCACAGGCTTTCAAGTCAGAGACCGTTCTTCCCAAAGGAGGAACTTCTGTGGATTCGCACCGAGGACACATAATCACACAGGTGCACCTGTGACTGCAGGTGGGTCCGCAGGTGGGAGGAAGCGGGCACCCACCAGCGCGTGGGGCTCTGCTCGGGTGCCCGCGCTCACTCGGCAGGTGTTTGCTGAGCACCTCGCTGTGTCAGGCACCATATGCGGGAGCAAAAGCACTGCCTTTGTGCTCCTCACGATCTAGCAGTAGGAGAACAGTTATGATTTTAATAATACATACGTTACGGGACGTATGACGAGGCGTAAGAGGGTGGGGGGAGGAGAGAGCAGAACAGGAAGGGCAGGAGTGAGTAAAAAGGAAGAGCACGTTTAAAAATTGTTTTAAATGTGTTCTTTTCTTTTTCTTGGGGGGTGGAGAGAAAGCGTGAGCAGGGGAGGGTCAGAGAGAGAGGGAGACACAGAATCTGAAACAGGCTCCAGGCTCCGAGCTGTCAGCACAGAGCCCCACACGGGGCTCGAACCCATGAACTGTGAGATCATGACCTGAGCCCAAGCCAGACGCTTAACCGACTGAGCCACCCAGGCGCCCCTAAATATTTATTTATTTGAGAGAGAGACTGAGACAGTGTGAACGGGGGAGGGGCAGAGAGAGAGGAAGACACAGAATCTGAAGCAGGCTCCAGGCTCTGAGCTGTCAGCACAGAGCTTGATGAGAGGTTTGAACTCACAGACCCTGGGATCATGACCTGAGCTGAAGTCAGATGCTTAACCAACGGAGCCACACAGGTGCCCCTCCAGTTTAAAAAATTTTTTTTAAATGTTTATTTATTTTTGAGAATGTGAGAGAGAGAGAGAGAGAGAGCAAGTGAGGGAGGGAGAAGAACACATTTTCAAGTTTTTATTTATTTATTTTGAGAGAGACAGAGACAATCCCAGTGGAGGAGGGGCAGAGAGAGATAGGGAGACAGGGACTCCCAAGCAGGCTCCATGCCACCAGCACAGAGCCTGATGTGGGGCCCGAACCCACAAAACCACAAGATCATGACCTCAGCCCAGACAAAGACTGAGCCACCCATGTGCCCCAGAAGAACACATTTTAAATAGTGAGGCCAGGGATGGCCTAACCAAGAAGGCAATTTTTAACAAAGACTTGAAGGAGGTGAGGGTATTATCTGGATGGGTGTTTGGGAGAAGACTCTGCTAGACTGCGAGAACAGTCAGTGCAAAGGCCCCGGGGCAGGCATGTACTTGGCTTGGTGAAAACGCAGCAAGGAGATCAGCGGGGCTGGAGGGGAATGAGCGAGAGAAATGCTGGGGGTGAGGTTGTATAGGACTTTGTGAGTCAGAGGAGGACCCGAGCCTGACTGAGCGACCCTGAGTGAGCGAGAGCTCTGAGTGGAGCGAGCACAGATGTGGGAGAGGCTGAGTCACCCATCCAGGGCCCTACGTCAGATGGAAGGAGGTCCAGGACTCCTTACCAGCAGTCTCCTATGGAGAGACCCAGCGCGGAAGTGCGGGGACCTGTAGCCTCCTCTCCCAGAAGCATCTGGAATCCAGCACTCAAGCCCACAGTTCTGCTCGCCGAAGCCCCACTGCCAACTTGAGCACCCTGGACACAGCAACTCCTCAGCCCTGAGCTCCCCGTCCCCTCCCCGCCAGCCTGGAGCTTTTCATCCTGTGTTTCGTCCCCTTGGGCAATTATTTATCATTTCCTTCTCCAAAGTGTTTCTGAGACGCAGCTCTTATGAAAGATGCTGCCCTGAATGAAGTGAGGCGGCATCATCATTCACCGTGGCTCCGGCTGCAGTATTTGAGCGACAACACATTACTGTCCAATTTTGCTGCTCCCTGCTTCGGGGGAGGGGGGTAGAGGCAGGAACCTCCACGCGGGGTGCTCAGAGCTCTTCTCAGAACTGGAGGAAATGGATTTGGCGGCCGTGGTGCTGAATCGTGAGCCAGGAGGAGCCAAGGCGGGAGGGCAGCGTCCTGCCCCGTCTCCCCCTCAGACTGGGAGACCCTGAAGGGCAGGGCAGGGCCTGCCTTTTCCTCCTTCCTTGGTGTCTCCCATGGTGCCCAGTTCAGGATGCTAAGTGAGCTGTTGTAAAACGCAGCCCTGACTTCAGGCTGGTCTGGTTTATTTATTTAAAAAATATTTTTCTTAGTGTTTTATTGATTTCTGAGAGAGAGAGAGACAGCGTGAGCAGGGGAGGGGCAGAGAGAGAGGGAGACACAGACTCTGAAACAGGCTCCAGGCTCTGAGCTGTCAGCACGAGCCCGACGCGGGGCTTGAACCCACGAACTGTGAGATCATGACCTGAGCCGAAGTCGGACGCTTAACTGACTGAGCCACCCAGGCACCCCAGGCTGGCCTATTAAATGCTGTCCTTAACTTTTTTTTTTTTTTAATGTTTATTTATTCATTTTGGGATGTGAGAGGGGCAGAGAGAGAGAGAGAGAAAGAGAAAGAGGAGAGAGAGAGAGAGAGAGAGAAGAGAACCCCAAGCAGAGTCCATGTTGTCAGCACAAAGCCAGATGTGGGGCTCGATCCCACGAACGTGAGATCATGATCTGAGATGAAATCAAGAGTCGGATGCTTAACCGATTGAACCTTCCACATGCCCCTGCCCCTACCTCTTGATAGCTGCCCACTCTTGAGCCTCAGTCTCTGTACCTCTGTAATGGGGATACAGATATCTACCCAAAACTTGGCTGTGAGGGTCACCACGACATACGTAATTTGTGTTAGTTCTCTACAACGGCTCAACAAATGACTCCACATTTAGCCGCTTAAAATGAACAAACAGGGGCGCCTGGGTGGCTTAGTCGGTTAAGCGTCCGACTTTCGCTTAGGTCATGATCTCGCAGTTCGTGGGTTCGAGCCCCGCGTCGGGCTCTGTGCTGACTGCCAGCTCAGAGCCTGGAGCCTGTTTCAGTCTGTGACTCCCTCTCTCTCTGACCCTCCCCTGCTCACGCTGTCTCTCTCTCTCTCTCCTAGAAATAAATAAAACATTAAAAAAATTTTTAAAAAAAATGAACAAACAAACAGGAAACATTTATTATTTCACAGTTTCTAAGGGCGAGGGAATCTAGGAGCAGCTTAAGGTCTGGCTTAGGGTCTCCCACAAGGTCCCTTTCAGTTAAGATGTCAGCTCGGCCTGGGGCTGGGGACTGGGCATGGGGGGGCGGGGTGCTTCTACAACGCCACACTCCAAGGCCTCCTTTCCTTCTGACGTGGACCCTCCACGGGCTCGTGACACGGCAATGGGCAGCAAATGATTCAGACAGCCACCAACACGGAAGCCCCGATGTCCCTGCCACCGATGGTGTTAATAAGTCTGCAGAGCTCTGCAATCATCACCACCATCCAGGTTAGAACATTTCCATCCTCCCCAGAAGTTACCTTGTGCCCATTTACGGTTCATCCCGGCTCCCACTCTCAGCCCTTGGCAGCCACTCCTCTGCCTTCCGTCTCTCTCCATTTGCCTTTTCTGCTCATTTCGTATCAATGGACTCATAGAACACATAGTGTTTTCTGTCTGGATTCCCTCTCCTGGCAAAACATGGTCAAGGTTCATCCATGTTATCCTGTGGATCAAGAGTTAACATCCTAGGGCGCCTGGGTGGCTTAGTAGGTTAAGTGTCTGACTTCGGCTCAGGTCATGATCTCACAGTTTGTGGGTTCAAGCCCCACATTGGGCTCTGTGCTGGCAGCTCAGAGCCTGGAGCCTGCTTCAGATTCTGTGTCTCCCTCTCTCTCTGCTCCTCCCCAACTCTCATTCTGTCTGTCTCTCTCTCAAAAATAATAAATAAAACATAAAAAAAAAAGAGTTCACTTCCTTTTCTTTGTCAAGGAGCATTCCGCTGTATGGATATACCACATTTTGTGCACCCCTTCATCAGTTGACGGCCATCTGGATTGTTTCAGTTTTTGCCTGTGATGACTGATGCTCCTATGAGCATTCCCAGTTATGCCTTTGGGTGGATGCATGTTTTCCTTTCTCTTGGGTGGATTCCTAGGAGTGGAATTGCAGAGTCACGGTAAACTTGCTTTTATCTATTATCAGAGGCTGCCATATTGTTTTCCAAGGTGGCTGTGCCATCTTAAATTCCCACCAGTAATACATCAGGGTTCCAATGGCTTCGCGACCTTGTCAAAGCTTGGTATTATCTGTCTGTTTGATGAAAGCCATTCCCGTGGCTGCGTCGTGCTCTCTGTCATTGTGGTACTCATTTGCATTTCCCTAATGACTAATTGTGTTGAGCCTCTTTTCTTGGGCTTGTTAGCCATTCATACATCTTTTTGATGAGATGTCTATTCCAATCTTTTGCCTGTTGGGCTTTTTTCGTCTTATTGTTAAGTTATAAAAGTTCTTTATATATTCTGATTACGAATCCATTATCAGATCCGTGATTTGCAAATATTTCTTCCCAGTCTGCGGTTTGTCTTTTCGTTCCCTCTTGGTGTCTTCTAAAGTGTGAAAGTTTTTAACTAGAAGAAAGTCCAGCTTATCAACTGTTTTTCTTTTATGGGTCCTGTTGTTACTGTCAGGCACATGAACTTGTCCAACCTGAAGTCATAAAGATTCTCTCCTATAATTTCTTCTAAAAGTTTCATGGTTTCAGTTCTTATGTTTAGATCTAGGACCCACTTTGAGTTAATTTTTGTGTATAATGTAAGCCAAACGCCGAGCTGATTTTTTCTCCTGTGTGGCTCTCCAGCTGTTCTGGCACCAATTGGTGAAAAGACCATTGTTTCCCTACTGGCGTCTTAAAACCTTTGTTGAAAATCAGCTGCCCATCAGTTAAGTTAAGCATTCATTCCTGGGCTCCTAATCCTGTTCCGTTTTCTTCGTATGTCAATCCTTGTGCCAAGACCATACTGTTTTGTTGACTGTGGCTTCGTGGTAAGTTTTTACACTGGGCGGTGAAGGCCTTTACCTCTGCCCTTCTTTTTGAGAATTGTTTTGGCTCTTGTACTTACTTTGCATTTCCATCTAAACTTTGGGATCAGTTCGTCAATTTCTACAAAAAAGGATCTACGTGGGATGCTGATGTCTTTCATAACCTACCCCTGAAAGTGTCATGCCATCAATTGTGCCATATTCTTTTCGTCACACAGGCCAGCCCTGGGAAAGGAAGGGAAGGGACCATGCAAGGGCGTGTGTCCCTGGAGGCGAGATCACTGGGGCCATCCTGGAGCCTGACTACCACCCCACGGACGTGGATGCGCACGGGGAGTAGTGAGGACTTGGGTTTGCAGAAGGCCTTTACCGCTGACCCCGCAAGGCACCCATCAACTCCTTCAGGTTCTTCTCTCATCTTTCTGATGATATAAATTTAGAAGGTGAGGTGCAGGGACAGGGTGCGGGTGCACCAGAACCGGGAGATGGCAGGAAGCCAGGCTGCCACGTAAGTGCAAGAGGCCTTGTGGACTTGGGTGCTTTCAAGGGGACTTTGTCCTCCCCCATCCCACTGGGACCTTCCTCTGAGCGACTCTAAAGGACCATCAGGTGAAGCTTTGGTTTCACCAGCAGTGGTTGGATGTATCGTGTGTCTTACTCGGTTGGGGGTGTCCTAAGTAACGTGCTCCCGGCAAATAATACGGTCCCAGCTCTCACCGCAGCAGGGCCGCATAACAAATCATCTGACAGCTCAGCTGGGCTACAGCTGCAACCATTTCCTCTCAACCTCATGGGCTGCCATTCTGCTGATCCAGGATGGCTTGGTTCAATGGATCCATTTCCACCTGCGGGGTAGGCGGGCTGGGTCCAGGCTGCACGTGCTCTCAGGCCTGCCCCATGTGCGTGCCCGCTGAGGCTCAGGCAAGGGCGGCAGTTGCCAGGCTGGGTCACTGGAGGGCAAGGGAGTGAGTAGAACCATGTGACGTGACCGAGGCTTCATCCTGGAGCCGTCACACTATTGCTCCTGTCCACGCCACGACCCACCAGCCAGATCAGGTCACATGGCCACGTCCAAGTCCAGGGTGAAGAAACGTACTCTGCTCTTTCTGGTGGGTGGTTCTGCAGGTGTGGCTGTGTAATTTTAACAGGGGGAGGGTCTGAAGGATTGGGAAAATGTCCACTCCACCACACGTACCAAAGTGTGTGAATGATACGTCTTAGAAAATAAAAAGTTGGAGGGGAGGCCAGACTGCCTCTGGATGGGCAGGCTCAGCAGAGTCAGGGGGCTGATGGGCGTTCTGGGGAGGGCAGGAAGAGCCGAGTTACATCCCAGGGACTCTCGGGGACTCTCCTGGAGCTCCATGCCGTCTCCCTGAGCANTGGGTCACTGGAGGGCAAGGGAGTGAGTAGAACCATGTGACGTGACCGAGGCTTCATCCTGGAGCCGTCACACTATTGCTCCTGTCCACGCCACAACCCACCAGCCAGATCAGGTCACATGGCCACGTTCAAGTCCAGGGCGAGGAAACACACTCTGCTCTTTCTGGTGGGTGGTTCTGCAGGTGGCTGTGTAATTTAACAGGGGGAGGGTCTGAAGGATTGGGAAAATGTCCACTCCACCACACGTACCAAAGTGTGTGAATGATACGNCCCAGGGACTCTCGGGGACTCTCCTGGAGCTCCATGCCGTCTCCCTGAGCAGAAGGTCGGAGCTGTGCTTTCCACTTGTGAACATCCCGTGTGCCAGCATGCAGAAAAGGGCAGAGAGGCACTGACATATGATTGTCACTGCTCTGGACAGCTTCATCCAGGAACACGGCCAATGCTGTGCTAAGTGCCAACCTTGATTAACCCTCCCAACAACCCAAGAGGTGGGCTGAATAATTATCTCCATCTTATAGAGGAGGAACCAGGACACAGAAGGATGCGGTCACTTCAGACCACCTGGCTGGGACTGGAACAGAGAACCACCCGGCTGCAAACACGTGCAACTGTGCACTCGCCTTTCCTGGGACTCCCTTTGGGGAGAGCTTTCATGAGAGCTGATGTGAGTTCAAGTCTAGGGTCAGACTCTAACTCACGGAGCTGTCTGGCAACAGAACGGGTGTCTTCTCCGTCAAGGGAAGTGAGCACCTTGACACAGAGGCTAGATGGTCATCTCTCAGGGGCGCTGGGGGCTGAAGCCCTTCATACCAGAAATTCCTTCCAGCATTAAGCTCGGGGTCACTGGGTCAGTTAGTGCCAGGGCCACAATTTGAATCTAGGTCCCCTGACTCCCAGATTTCATAAGCTTCGACTATCCCTTCTAAAGGCCGTTAGGGTTCCTCTGGTCCAACAGCCACGTTTTTACAGAAGTGAAGGGTCACTGCAGGCCACAGAGAAGACCACACAATGACACCTCCAGACGCAGTGGCAATGCTGGCCTTGAACTCCTGTCTTCAGGGCGGCCATCTGCCTTTCCTTCCAAGTCCTGGACTCTCTGGGGCTGGGAGCCTGCTGCTTCCCCTGTCTGGGCCAGGAGGGAGTTAACAAGATAACTAAGTGACAGCCACACTCAGCGGCAGCCTTTTCTTGTTTAGAAATGCAAATACTTTGCAAGGCCAAGCTCAATGCTTCACATTTTTTGCCACACAAATTACTCTTTTTTTCCCACCCTCTAAGACTTGTCTGGGATTGTTTGTACTACAAAAACCGGAGGGAATTGAGCCATTTGCTGGAACAATCCAGCTAAATCCGGCCTCTGGGATGAGGTTTGCCTCAGCAATGAGGGCCCTGGCCCCCTCCCACCATCCTGCCCCCGCTGGCTGGGATGGACAGCCTGCCTGGACACAGCCCCCTGCCTTCCCCCGTCTTCCTCCTCCCAAGGACTAGAGATGGACCCAAAGGGCAAGTCTGGCTCAGAAAGGGCTCCTTACAGGCATTGTTTCCATTATACAGGTGGGAAGACAGAGGCAGAGATCTTCATTCACATCCCAATTCTCTCTCATTTAGGAGACCCAGAGGCAGATCTCAAGTTTCTGACCACTGGCAACTACTCACCTTTTTTTTTTTTTTGGTCAATTAAGCTTCTCTTTTATTTATGTGTTACAGATTCATTTACCTATGTATCTTGTGCCTGTGAAAAACAAGTGGCACTGACTTTTTCCCCAATGATACTAAGTGAAATATTATTATATTGTTTAAAGCAAGTAACAGGAGGGGAGAGGGGAGTCTATTGGAAATTGTCAAGTGCAGGCAGAATAGACATTTGGGAGGTAATTAGGTCACAAGGGTAGAGCTCTCAAGAGGGATTAGCGCCCCCTTAAAGAAGAAGACAGAGAGTTGAGTAGCTCTCTTTCCACTATGTGAAGACACAAACACAGGACAGCCCTCTGTTGCCAGAAACCAGGCCCTCACTAGAATATGACCATACCAGTGTGATAGGAAAAGATAGGATTCACTTGCCAGTGACGGAAAGAGTGGGTGGGGGAAACAGGCAACTACTCACTTTTTAAAAGAAAATTTTTAACGTTTTTATTTATTATTTAGAGACAGAGCATGAGCAGGGGAGGGGCAGAGAGAGGGAGGCACAGAATCCGAAGGAGGCTCCAGGCTCTGAGCTGTCAGCACAGAGCCCAACGTGGGGCTCAAACTCATAGACTGCGAGATCGTAACCTGAGCGGAAGTTGGACGCTTAACCGACTGAGCCCCCAGGCGCCCTGGCAACTACTCACTTTTATTCTCTAGGTCCTACTGGCTTTATTTCTGTGGTGCTGGTGCACTCATCCTGTGTGCTCTGAAGTGGCCTATTTGGCTATCAGCTTAATCCTCATGACAAAGGTCATTACCCTTATTTCACAAAAAGGAAACTGAGGCTCAGAGAGTGAAGGATCATGATGAACCATATAGACTCATCATTTTGTACATCAAACAATGCCTGTCCATTGGCTATTTCAGATGGTTCAGCTTACATAACTTCCCTTAATCTCATGATAGCAAACCCATTTAACGTGTTTCAGCTTGACCTTGTTCCTGATGATTTACAGACTCGTTGGCTTCTGTTTTGATGAGCGGTGTGGATGTGTTAAGTCAGCCTGCGTTTCTGTATCTACTTCATAGCCGTTACCGAAGCTCAATCAATGTATCCGTGGGCTCCTAAGTGTCATCAAGGCTCGAAACCCTCCTTCAACTATCCCCTTCCTCAGCTGCACCAGGTGTCTGCTGCCCTGTAATGGATGGCCCCGAAACTTAGTGACTGAAAACAATGGACATTCGTTATTTCGGTTTCCGTGGGTACAGAATTCAGGAGCAGTGTGACTGGGTTGTCCAGGCTTAGGGTCTCTCATGAAGTTGCAGTCAAGATGTTGGACAGCATTGTTGTCATCTGATGGCTTGACCGGGGTTGGGGATCTGCTTCGAAGAAGGTTCACTCACGTGGCTGTTGGCAGGACCTTCCCTTGGAGGTCACTTTCTGTCATTTTCTCCATAGTCTATACATTAGAAGCATGTTGTTAAGCACAGCCCATACCCAGGGACTATAGAAGGGAGGGATGGTAAAGAATTTGTGGACATATATTAGTACCACCATGTTCAGCCCTCACCTAGATGCTGATAGTACCCAGGGCAGGAGAAACTTCCTGGTGTTCTTTCTAGGGGTCTGTTCTTAAGCTGACCTCCTCTAACATTTCTCTTTGGATAACTGAACAATCACTTCAACAACTCACTAAAAAAAAGTGTCCCATTAGTTCTTCTCTATTGTGCCATTACCACATGGGAACATAGTAGAGAACTTGATAGACAGCCTCTGGTCTCTGCTCTCCAGGTGAACCAGCCTCCTGCTTCCTTGAGCATTACTGTATTATTAGCTAATTCCATGGGACATGGACTAGACCATGGAACTTGGGGGAGGGGAGGTTTTAAGGTATCGTGGGACAAGCACCAGACTGGGGAAAGGACTGGGTTTTATTCTGATCTGTATAAATGGGCTGCAGGACTCTATCAAACAGTCAGAACTCTGGGCACTAATGGCAGAAAATCCAACCCAAACTGGCTCAAGCTGAACTAGGAAATTTAATAGCTTAGATAAGTGAAAAAGATCAAGGGTAGATCAGGCTTCAGGAGCTGCTTGAGCTGAGCACTCAGTGATGTGGAGATGAAGGTGGCTAGCTGATCACTGAAGGTTCAGGCTCCTTCTTAATGCAGAAAGTGGCTGAGAAGCAGCTCCCCAGCCAGGAACTACATTTCCCAGCCTCCCTTGCATTCAGGCGTGGCCATGTGACCGATTCCCACCAATCGAAGAGGGCAGAAGTGGTATGTGTGGCTTTTAGGTCAAGGAGCTTAAGAAACAGAGATGTTTCTTCTACCCCATCTCCCCACAGGGGCTGAGTCCAGAGAACTCCAAGACACTAGAGGAGGATGAGGCACAAGGTAGAAGGATCGTGGATCCTGGATTATCTGAAAGACCCATGTCAGACTGTTAGGTGAGCAGGAAATACATTTTTATTGGACCGAGCTGCTGAGATTTGTGGGTTTATTTGTTACAGCAGCTGGCATTACCCTAACTACTACAGATACCACCAGGACTTCCTCTCTCTCCAGCTCTCTTTTCTGCCTTCTTCTCTGTTGGCTCCATGGGATGGCAGTATGTCTGTCAGCAACTCCACACTTCTGCTTCCGGGTTCGAGCATGAAAGATTATGTGCTGCCCTCCTAATAGTATGGACAAAGTCTCAAACCTTGTATCCCATTGCTTTACTTTGTGAGCTCATCCCAGAATGAATTACTGAGTCGGGGGGTTGCAGGGCTTGGACTGGTCAGCCCAGGGCATGGCTGTCCTTGGAGTCAGTTGCACGTGGGCTGATGTGGGGGGAGAGGATTGGATGCTGCACATCTGCCCATCACCATGAGCCCGGGCAGGGCTTGCAAACTCCCTGAGCTTCAATATCCTTCCAGTTCAATGAGGGTACTGGCCACGGGGGTGCTGTGGAGGGATTCTTGGGATGGAACGGCTTGGAGAGCTGCCCAGCCTTGAAATGTGTGACTCAGAGATGCTCAACTTCCTCCCGACTGGGACATCGTGGAATTGGCTGGTTTGGGCTCCCCCAGCTGAGCACGTTCTATCCCCTCCATCCTTTTGTTCTTCCTCACATCCACGCAGGGCACTTTCTGGAAGGACATCAATGTCTGGGCCCAATGTGTGCAGTTTTGAACATCACTCGCTCAGGCTCGCCCGCTGCCAGCTCTCTGGTCGGTTCCGCTGCCATCCGGACCCTTTGATGGGAAGGAATTCATCAGAGCCAGTCTCTCCCCCTGAGAAGTAGCGTTTTTATGTCCCACCCGCATCTCTGGTCCAGCCTCGCCTAATGGGAACGCGGTCCATGAGGCCCTTCGTGTGGCAGATAATGAGGCGGAGGGCTCTTTCAAACACCTCCTCCCAGAGGCCCTCCAGACTGCCCCAGTCCATGCAGAGCTCTCTGAACTCCCAGGTGATTTCTACTTTGGCACTTAATTGTAGTCTGTCCTTTAAATGAACAGTTTCCTACTTTTCCGTCTTGTGCAAAGTCCTTGAGGACAAGAATATATTTTCTCTTTTCTTGCGTTCCCCATGGGTCCTTGGGCAGAACTGAGCGCAGAGTCAAGGAAATGAAACAAAATCAAGATGACATTTATTTAACATGGACTAACTGTCAGACACCCCACTGGGCGTGTTTGCATCGAGCCCTCATGTGGTTCTCACCAGCGGCCCTGTGAATTGGATATTTGGACACACATTTTTACACACAAAGAAACTGACACTTAAGACAGTATCATGCGTTCAAGGTCACAAAAAGAAGAAGAGAAAGGATGACTACCCGAATGCAGGGGCATGGTGATACATTCAGCAATTGTGCCTTCTGTGGGTCCCGCCGCCTCCAGACTCTGGGGGAGGGGACAGCTGCAGAGGGTTCTCTGTACCTTAGGGTCTGGGGGCAGGGTCTCTGGACTTGGGCTCTGTAGGTTCAGACCCTGCCTTGACAATGGAGCTGTGCCACCCTAGAGGAAGCATTTTCTCTCTCTAGCCCCAGCTGTCTGTGTGTGGGGACACTGCAAGAGATCCAAGGCTTCTTTTTATCTCACTGCTCCACACTGCTCCATTTACACAGCACTTATTTGGCACTTAAGGTATGGCTGAAATGATTCTAAGTGCTTTACGAGTATTAACACATTTCGGGCTCATACAGCCCTATGAAGTAAGTGCTATTGTTAACCCTATTTTGCAGGTGGGAAAACCAAGGCTCAGAGAGGCTAAGTGACTGGCCAAATAGTAGAGTTGGAATCCAAACCCAGTCTTCTTGGCTCCCGAGTCCCTGCTCGTAGCCTCGATGCTTAACTGTCCGTGTATTTAATAAACAGTGGTTGCATTGGATTGAGTCAGCCCAGTGATTTCTGCCAGGACTGCTTGGGGGGTAGTTTCCATGAGTCCCTGTGGGGCTGAGCCAACCATGTCCTCTTTCCCTTGGACTGTGATTCAGGAGTGAAGTCATGCTCAGGAGGGAGGCCCTGATGAGGTTCCAGGCAGAGCCGGCGGTGTGGCTTCTGCCAGCCGCTCTGAGCCCCGGAGCCTGGGCCGCCCGGCATGGTCCAGAGGCTCCGAACTGCGATGATCTGCTGAGACCTTGATTAGCAGTGCCAGGCGCTGCCAGGCCCTCTCTGCAGGCTGGACACCCCCCTCTCTGCGCCCTCCCATCTCGAGGCGGCCCATAGGCTCTCACGCTGGTGCCCGTGCTCCAAAGCTTTCCCCACCCGGAGCGGGGTTTCAGAGGAGTGTTGTTTGATCTTGTGGGTCTCCTCCCCTCCACCGGTCTGGCAGCAATCTCACGCCAGCTCTGACAAATCTCAGGATTACTGCATCGTCCCTGGCATGACTCATGATGGCACCGACGCAGGAGGAGCCCAAGGTGGCCAGCTGGCAGCGGCGGGTCATGAGGACCGGCCCAAACGCGCCTTCTTCCCTCGGGCCCTTTCTTCCCTTTGTGGCTCAGGCTGTTTGCGATTCCAGATGCCCTTTGAGGATGGCTCGGCTCCCAGAGGCAGCAGTGCCTGCGAGCCCAGACCCAGTACCATACCTCACTGCCCTGTGTCCTCAGGCACCACGCCCTCTCTCGTCTTCTCTTTTGAATTTAGTATGAAATGTTTCCATGCGCAGACAGGTGCAAATGATATTGACCAAGTTCTACCGACTGACCACTGGGGGTTTATCTCACATTTCAAACGCGTGAGTACCTGTGGGTATTGTCAGGTGCACGCACAGCAGTGCTGCCTCAGTCTCAAAAAAAAGTACTGCTCTTCGTGCAGCCAGACACGGTCTTTACAGTGCTTCTGTGTCCCTTACCTATTCTGAAGGAGGCAGGTGGGTTTAAGTATCCCCATCTTACAGATGGAAAAACTGAGGTTCAGAGAGGTGGGCTATGACCTGCCATTGATCGCACAGCCAGGGGGTGAGGGTGCCAACTGTCGAAAGCATGATTGGTCCGTAGAGCCCCCACCTCCTCCTGCTCCCCACCAGAAGCCAAAGGAGCTAGGACAGGGACAGCTGTGTTGACATTGTGCGTGAGCCCCTAGAGTGAGGGGCTGTGTCTTCTCTGTGTCCTCAGTCCCTAGCCACCCCCCTCCCCCGGCTCTCCATGGGAGCCTGGGTATGGGAAGCAGTTTGCTGGGGAGAAGGATCGGAATAATCACTGTAGTTGGGGCAACTGCGTGGCTCAGTCGATTAAGCATCCAACTCTCGATCTCTGCTCAAGTGTTGATCTCAGGGTTGCGAGTTCAAGCCCCGCGTTGGGCTCCGTGCTGGGCATGAAGCCTACTTTAAAAAAAAAAGGAGAGAAGAAGAAGAATCACTCTAGGATTCCAGATTAGGTTTCTGGGGCTGCTGTAACAAAGGACAGCACACTGGGTGACTTAAAACAATAGAAATTTATTCTGTGTTTAGAAGTCCAGAGTCAAGGTGATGGTAGAGCCATGGTCCCCCTGAAGGCTCCAGGGGAGAACCCTGTCTTCCTTGTCTGAAATCCTGGCAGTAGCTGGCAATCCTTGGCATCTCTGGCTGGTAGATACACCACACGACTCTCTGCCTCTGTCATCGCACCGCTGTCTCCCCGCCGGACCCCATGCTCATCTGCCTCTCTGTCTCTGTAAGTCTTGTCTCCTTGGAAGAACTAGTCCTTGGATTTGGCTCCCACCCCAATCCAGCATGATCATATCCTAACTCACTGATCGGTGTGGACCCCACGGACAAAGAAGATCTCATTCTGAAGTTCTAGGTAGACACAAAACTTGGGACGACACTATCAAGCCCCTGTACAGATTCTAATCTGTCACATGCCAGCCGCGTGCCCTCGGGAAAGCCGCTTATCTTGTTGAGGCTGACACTCCTCATTTGCAAAAATGGGGCCAGTAGGGTCTGCCCGTTGGGGATTGTGAAATAAGTGTAATAATGATGCCATTGTACTTGGTACTCCGCGAATACAAAACATGGCTGCGATTTTCCTTATTACTGTTATTTCTATTTAAATGAAATGTGAGGTGACTGTAGAATGGCAATGTGTATGTCTAGAAGGGGATATATTTAGAAGGCGACGAATTCCAATGGGGTGAACACAATCGATTCATTTACTTATGTGATTACTGGGGCTTACAGGACAGCAAGGGACACTTCACCCTGTGTCCGAGTTTGGAACCAGTTGAGAAGCCGATGCCTGAGTGGGACAGGAGGTCAGACGTCATCCCGATCCTGATGAAGGCGAGTGTAAGGCACGGCTTGGCTTTCAGCCGGCCTGCTGCTGCTCACAGAGCTGAGCAGACCCGGGCAGAGTAGGCAATGGGGGTCCTACCCCTCTACCGGCGCTCAGGGGTGCCCTCTGCAGGCGGGGTGGTGGAGGAGGGTGGAGTGCACCTGCACACGCTCAGTGCAGCTCCCACACTCACCATCAAGGGGCTGGGGGAGGGCGAGGGGTATTATCAGCAGACCGGAAACTAGGGAAGAACACTCATCCAACAGGTGTACGTGCCTGGCATGGCCACCTCCCAGCTGGGAGACCTGTAGCAAGCGACTTAGCCTCTCCGAGCCTCAGTTTTCTCATCTGTATAATGGAGGTTATAAAAAATCTTCATTCTTAGGTCTGGGTGTGAATGAAATGATTTAATACCTAGGTGGGTCTAATACCTAGACCTGGAACAGCGTCTAGGTCAAGGTAAGACCTTAGCTAATATCGGCTTCTACTTTTATGATCTGCTTCAGCCCTACTGGGCAAGGCTCAGGGTCAGTGGAAGGGCAAGGGAACCTACACTTTACCCTGATGCTTCCAGAATATAATCGGATTCTGGGAGGGGAGGGGGCGTGTACTTTGTGGTAAGTTATAGACTGTAGAGTGCCGTATGAGTAAAGGGAGCCTTGATGTTACTGTGAAGCATCAGGGCTGTCGGCAGAACCCCTGTCCTGTCCCCCCGGCTTGGAGAATCCCGGAGTGAAGAAAATTCCTGGCATTTGAGCTGGGCTGGGGGTAGGGTCATGTGCAGGCAGGAGGCCTCGGCTGACTTGTGAATGGTGGGGGGGACGGGGGTGGAATGTCAGCGCCAGAGGACGTTGGGACGCTGTGCAGGAGGGTGACGTCACCTGGAAAGCACTCTCCCGGCCTCTCTCCGGCCGATGAGTGAAGACGAGAAGGAGAACACGCTGGCTGGCGGGCTGGGAGGTTTCCTTTTCCTGTGAGCATCCATCGCGCTGCCTGAGTAGCTGTTCCAGCCTGGAATCAACCCTTCCAGGGCTGAGTGCCTCGTGGCACGGCTGTGCAGGCCCCTCATAGATGGTTCTGCAGGCCAACCTGCCTGGCCCTGGAGCCTGGGAGTGAGGGGAGGGGGATACATGAAACTCAGAGCGCTGTCCCAAAGGTTTACACCACCTGGGATGTGGTGCCCCGGCTGCCCCCGAGTCCACAGAAATTAGTGGCCTTCCGAGTGGCTGGCCTCTTAAGACTCGCTAATGTCAAAGGGAGTGAACGTTCTGTTATGGGGAATTTTGGATTATCCAGGCTCTGGGCTCTTTCCCTGGTCTGGATAAGGAGGAAACAGCTTGAATTTGAATCCTTAAGCGAGTTACTGAATCTCTCTGAGCCTCAGTCTCTTCATCCATACAATGGAAATAATGATGGAGCACTCCCCTCTTCATCAAGGATGTTATGAAGATTAGTGGACAAAATCATGTGAATATCTTAGCACACCGACTGGCCCATAGTTAGCGCTTAATGAATGTTAGCTGCATCAACAGTGATGGCAGGGATGGTGGTGGTGAGGAGGGTGGGGAGGAGGGAGATGATGGTGGTGATGGTGATGGTGGCGATGGTGTTGGTGGTGATGGTGATGATGGTGGTGTTGGTGGTGATGGTGTTGGTGTTGGTAGTGGTGTTGGTAGTGGTGGTGGTGTTGGTGGTGATGGTGATGATGGTGGTGATGGTGGTGGTGATGGTAGTGGTGATGGTGTTGGTGGTGGTGATGGTGATGGTGGTGATGGTGTTGGTGGTGATGGTGATGATGGTGGTGATGGTGGTGATGGTAGTGGTGGTGGTGTTGGTAGTGGTGGTGGTGTTGGTGGTGATGGTGATGATGGTGGCGATGGTGATGATGGTGGTGATGGTGGTGTTGGTGTTGGTAGTGGTGGTGGTGTTGGTGGTGATGGTGGTGGTGATGGTAGTGGTGGTGGTGTTGGTGGNTGGTGATGGTGGTGATGATGGAAGTGTTGGTGAGGATGGTGAGGATGGTGGTGCTGCTGATGATGGTGGTATTGGTGACAGTGGAGATGGTGGTGGTAACAATGGTGATGTAGTTTAGGTCTGTGATCTGGTGCTGGTGACAGGGAGATTAAAAAAGACAGGATAGATAAACACATAAATGGTAATTACCACACTTTGTGTGACAAGGGCAATTATGAGGAAGATCAGGTTGAACGCTTCAAGAAAATACTTGTTTCAAAAAAATCAATTGTTTGCCATATTTTTAAGAAAGTAAAAGGCATTGCATAGAAGGGAAACCACACGTGCAACGGCTTGGAAGCATGAAATGACAGTGCGTTCTCTGCCGCTGATGCACGAAGCCTGGGCTGGGGCTGGGGTGAGAAGGCATGGGCTAGAGAGGAATGCAGGGCACTGAACGCCACACCAAGGAGTCTGGCCTTGTTTTTACAATGATGGGGAAGTGCTGTCAACACAGCACAACTGGATCAGCTGGTACGAGGGGTAATTCACAGACACCGATGGTATCAGCTCTTGTNCAGAAGGCTCAGAGACCCAGGAAAAGTGGGTATTGTCCTGTGGTGCGACTCCAGGGGCTGGAGGTGTCCGTGAATTTGGGAGGTGGTGTGGGAGAAACCAGGGTGGTGACTTAATCACCAAGTGGCTCTTTTGGTTTCTGTTCAGATCCTTGCCTCAGTGCTTGCCACGGAAAGGCTCCAACCCCCTTCTCAGACTGACTGATTCTGGGACACGAGCTGTCCTGAGCCAGAGCCCCACCTACACAATGCACCTTGATTGCCATTCATTCATTCAGTCACTCATTCATTCAATGTCTATTTATTGAGCACCAAGCACTGCTCTGCGTACCGGGGGTTACAGTGGTGAACAAGACAGATGTTGTCTTGGGCCTCACTGAGCTTCTGTTTTAGAGGCTATTCCCCATTTGACTGACCCCGACCCTGGCTACCGACCGACCCCAACCTTAGTCATAGACGAGGCCCATAGCCTGCTTCTCAGTAGCAATCTGGCTCTGCCGGTCACTCACAATCCTGCCTTCCACAAACCCCATGGGCACCACTGCTGCCGTTAGCAGGTGGGAGGCAAGCACAGAGAGGCTGTGCGCAGGGTTGAGAGCATCTAGATGCCTTGACACAATCTGCTTGCACTGGTAGGAGAGCTGCCCTCCACGTCTGTGCTAACAGCCTTGAGCAAGAGTTGAACACAGATACCTTGTGGTGATGGCTCTGCCCGCTGACTGCCCCAAAGTCCTGAGAGGGTGGGCCCAGGTGCATGTGCCTGTAGATGTTTGTCTTGATGGTACAAGGGCCTGGAACTTTCCCAGAGACAACGGGTCCTGAGCCGTGTTTTCCAGCCTGGGTGTCTCCCTCTCTAGACCATACTCCTGAAGGCAGGGGTTGGGTTAGAGTGTCATGTGCCCAGCGCGGGCCATGGACTATTCTAGAAGCTTTGCTCCTGTGTGCCGAATGAATGCTTGCATGAATAGATGAGCTGGAGTGAGGCTCAGGGGAGACAGGCTGGTTCTGCCTGGTTCTTCCCCGCTTTGCTTGGAGCCAGCCTCTTGCGACCCCCCGCCCTGGCTGGTTACTGAAGGCCCAGGCAGCAAACCCTGTGGAAATATAGAGTGTTATCTAAATGCTAAATAGCAGTAGTTACAGCCGAGATGGGCTCTATGAACAATGTGCCAGCTTATTGGCCATATCCTGCCTCCTGTCCTCCCCGCTACAGACGCTGTTCTAGAAAGCCTGTCGGGGTCGGTTAGTGCTCACACTTTGTCAGGGCCGGCAAGGATCCCGGATGCAGCACAAGCATGGGGTGTGTGGGCAGTGGTTGGGGCAGAGCTGGGGCAGCAGGGAGCAGGCTGCCAGCATGGGTCCCCGGGCAGGGCTGGCACCCAGACCTTACGTGACCTTGCAGACTGACATCTGATACCCTCCCCCCCCCCGCCCCAGCCCCCGCACATCCTCAGCTCCTCATTTGTAACTACACAGAATTTCATTACTGTCCCAGGGAGCCTGCTGTGCACCAGGCACCTTGCTCGCTTTGTCTCGGATTCTTAGAACCAGCCTGGAAAGTTCTCCATTATAGAAATGGAGAAACTGGGGCTCAGACAGAGGAACAGACTCCCCCCCGCCCCCCGCCATCCAGCTAGCGAGTGCTGTAAATGGGCTCCAGCCATTTCCACGGCCGACCTGTGCTGGCTGCCAAGGCGAGGGGCAGGCTGGATCACAGGTTTGTAAAGTGTTTGTAGTGGAGGGAGGCTTTGCTCAAACACAACCCCACCTGGAAACTCCCCACAGGGAAGACATAACAGCAGAGTGGGGCTGCCTGAAGAAGCAGTAATGATGGGTGGCGAGGGGGCTGTAGAGCCGGCAGGGCTCAGTGGGGACTGAGCCGGACTCGCTCGGAGGGTCGTGGTGACCTGAAAGGTCTGAAAGGTCTTGAACCCGTCTTCCTGGGCTGGAGGGGAGCCTGGTCTCACAGGGTTTCCCCGGAAGGACCTGCTTGGGGCCACACTTGAGCGTTACCACCGGCCTCTCCATCGGTAACGTGGGGCCTGTGGATTATCCAGGCTGGGCCCCCTCTGGCCCTCCCTGTAGGGGAGCCTCGGAGGGGCAGCTGGGGGTCGCTGCCTGCGCTTTGACCCTCTCATGGTGGAAGCAGAGGGGACTTCAGGAGGGCCTTGCTTCTCCACCCCTCCCCCCACCAAGGCTTATCACCCAGTCTGGTGCAGGGGGGTCTGGGCAGGAACCCGCGGTGTAGGGCCCAGAGCTGGGCAGCGAGGTGGGTGTGGAAATGGTGTGGTGGCACCACTAAGGAGTCAGCCTAGGAAGTGCTAACAACCTCCAGGCCTGGGGGGTTTCAGGCTCTGGACCAAGACTTCCCCTGGGCTGCCCCTGGAGTCCTTATCACTTGGTCCTGGAGGTGAGGGACAAATTCTAGAAAAGGGCGAAGGGCTCAGTGAAGGAGGCATGGGCTCTGCGGGGAGGGTCTCAGTAAGTGGGGGTGGGGGGGTCTCAGACTGCTGGTCCCTCCAGGGATTGCTCTGGGGAAGGTCATTTTGGAGGACGAGTCAAATTCCCCCTCAGGTGGGCTTAGCAGCTCTGTTTTGGGGTTGGGTTTGTGGTAGGTCATCACCCCTCCATCCAGTCCCCCTCCTGATAAATGCTGGAGCCTCAAGTTTCCATTCTCCACTGTGACTCCTCTTTCGACTCCGTTTCCCTGCCTAGTGGTCTCAGGCTCATTAAAACACCACCACCGGCCCCAGGCCCCAGATCTGACCAGCTCAGAACTCAAGTCCTAGATTCTAGCCCCACCAATGCCTCAGTTTCCTCCCCTGTGCATCAAAGGTGTTGGAAGAGATGATCCCCCCCACCCCCCGCTACACTGAGGGTCCCTGGGGCTGGGAAATTCCAGAAGGCTTCGACTGGAAGTCTGTGCCCCACACTCCCTCCCCCCTCGGGCTGGCGCCTGGCGGCCCCCTCCATCAGTCACTCCGTGTGGACTCTGAGAAGTCCATTTGGTTTATTAACACAAACACTCCTGGCACCAGCCCGGGAACAGCAAATTGGATGGGAGTTCAGGGAAGTCAGGGGGTGTGTTCATCGCCTCCCCGCTCAATCACCTGTTCCAGGGGGAGGGGCACGGAGGGGTGAGTGAAGGCACCTCCAGAAGAGTGCCTCGCCCCTGCATGGCTGCCCTGGGCTGTTCTCTGCCTGGCAGAGGGGGCCTACTCTCTGATCTCAGTTCCATGCGGGCTGGGCAAGGTCCTGCCTCTGTCCGGACCGGGCCTCGGCGTCTCCTTCCATGGCTGGGGCCATGAGGAGCCACGGACACAGCCTTGACGTTGGCGCCAGGCCCTGCTCTGCTGACAGCTGGCCGAGGGACCGCCAGCCTTCCCCTCCCCCACCCTGGTTCAGTCACACTTTCCTCAACTATATAATGGGGCTAATGATTCACCTCCGTAGTCATTAACCATAGGGCTTTAAAGGTGAATAATAATAAGTAATAATAATAAAGCTAAGCGTGTGCTGGCACTTTGTATATTAAGTAATTGAAGCCTCACAAGAACCCAATGAGATGAGGACAAGAACCCAATGAGATGGGTGCTGTCCATGGCCCCATTTCCTGGGTGGGCACGCTGAGGCACTGAGGTTACTGGGTACTATTGGGGACCAGTGACATCGCACCATTACCATCTGGAGGCTGGCCCACAGGGGCCGAGGGGCTGCAAGTGGGGAGAGGTCAGGAGATGCTCAGGGAGGCAGCAGAGGCTGTGTTGTCATCTGGAGGTACTAGATCAGCACTGGGGTGGTGGGGAGTGGGGAGGGCATTCCAGGCAGAGGGAACAGCATGTGCAGGTAGCTGGGAGGCTGCCTCGCCTCGGCCCAGCGTGTCCAGTAGCTGCAGGTGCTTTGACCTGGGCCTGTTCGTGGGCACATTCAGGTTGGTCACAAAATACCACGACTGTGGGCTTGGACCACAGTCCCTCTCAGTTCTGGAGGCTGCATATCTGAGTGGGGTGGCATGGCTGGTGTCCCTGGGGAGGGCCGCTGTGGCTTGCAGACGGCCACCTTCTCACTGTGTCCTCTGGTGGCCTAGACAGTGAAGTGAGAGCCAGCTCTATGGTGTCTCTCTCTCTCTCTCTTTTTAATGTTTATTTATTTTTTGAGAGAAACAGAGTGCAAGCAGGGGAGGGTCAGAGAGAGAGGGAGACACAGAATCTGAAGCAGGCTCCAGGCTCTGAGCTGTCAGCACACAGCCCTGTGTGGGGCTCCAACTCACCGATCATGAGATCATGACCTGAGCCAAAGTCAGATGCTCAACTGACTAAGCCACCCAGGTGCCCCTCTGCTTTCTCTTCTCATAAGGGCACTAATCCCATCATGGGGACCCACCCTCGGGACCCATCTAACCCTGGCCATGTCCCCCAGGCTGCCTCTCCAAATACCAGCTTGGGGGTTAGGGCTCTAGCAAACGGATTTGGGGGGCACACCGTTTAGCCCATCACACACCAGCTTGGAGGACATTTCTGAAAAGATTCACGAAAGGCATTGTCTCTGGGCTTCTAGGACCACGGGGCCATCAGAGAGCCCCGAGGAAGGATGTCAAGGCACCCGGAGCACTGGGGGGCAGAGGGGCTCTGCTCCTGGCAGACAGGGAAGGGCAGGGCTCCTTCACCCAGGAGAGGAGGGTCTTCTGGAGCTGGAAGCCCTTTGTTTTAATTAACACCTTCTCCTGGCCATTCGTCCAGGCACTGGGAGAGGCAGAATTTCCTCAGTTTCCTGAGAGCCAGGACTTGGGGGAAGGTGAGGGGACCTGGTGTCAGGGAGGGCCGTGGCCTTGGGATCAGGCCGGTCCCAGCCTTATGGCCACTTTCCAGATGATGACATTGAGGCTCCACGGGAGCGTTTGTCAGCGTTGTTCAAGGTCACACGGAGGCAGTGGCAGAGGAGGGCTGTCGCCGAGGCCGCAGAGCCAGGTCCGTCCCGCTGCACCAGGAATTCCTACAGACCCAGCTGCTCATCAGCAAGGGCTCTTCTCTCTGCTTCCCTTCTTCCTCCCCTCCACCCCTCCTTCCTACCTTCTCTCCTCTCCCCACAACCCCTTCCCTACACTGCCCATCCCCCACCCCAGGGCCTGTATGGCAGGGACACAGCCCTCCTCACCTCTCACCCCTGCCCTCAGAACCATACTGAGACTGGTGGTTCCGGGCCAGGCCATGCGCTCACTTCCTCAAGCACCTGGAGCTAGGCCACCTGCTGAGCTGTCTCGGGTTCCCCCCCCTTCCCTCTGCTCACCCACAGTGTGATGGGCACATCACCCAATCCTTTGTGTCTTTGTGTCCCCATTTACAAATTGGGAAGTAAATAGCACCCCCCTCATATATGAAGAGCTTAAATAGGGCCTACCACAAAGTAGGTGCTACAAAAAGTTACGACGGTGATGACTACTTATCTGGGGACGGCTGACCTGGAGACCGGGACGGGCAGATGTACATTTCACGTCCATCTTGGCTTGTGCCCAGCACGGGGCTCGGCACGGGGCATACAGTAGATTGTCAGTAAGGGCCGGTTGAAGCCATCAGTGAGTGGGGAAGGGTCTACTCTCTGGTACCCACCAGTCTGATGGAGAGAATATGGCCCCAGCCAGTCAGATGAGGGACACAGGCCACACTCACATGTAAACATTGAAGTGTTTCCAAAGGGCCACCGTGTAGACTGTTCTGGTACCTGCAGCCCACCAGGCAACGCTAAATAGAGGCAGAGCCCGTGTCAGTGCGGGGGAGCAGGAGATAAAGGACCGCTTCCGAGAGAAGGAGTTTCCGGTGCGCAGCACGGGCAGGTTTGGGGCGCCCTTTCTTGCTCTCTGTCCAATCTGCCCACTGGTTCTGGCACAGGGTGTACCCGCGTCCCCAGCTGCCTCTCACGGCCCCTTGCCCTTGGGTGGTCTCTGCGGGAGAGCAGGGAAAGGGAAGAGTCCTCAAGTGCCCCGAGAGCGTTTGGGGCAAGGAGCCAGAGGTGGCTGCCCTTTCAAGTTTTGCGATGCCCCCTCCCCTTTCAAAAGCCTCTGTCCCTGCCCACCCTGCCCCTCCCACTGGCCTTGGTGCCTTGGTGCCCCCTTCAGCTCTCTGTCCAATGTGCCTCAGAGTCCACACACACATCCCGAGTGCCAGCACTGGGCCGGAAGCCTGCACACCTGTCATCTCCGCTGCTCACACCAGCCCTCCCAGGGCGATGGTAGGAGCCCCATTCTACAGATGAGAAACTGAGTCCTGGATGTCGTGACTTGCCCAGGGTCACACAGCACAGCCGGTGGAACAACTGGGCTGGAGCCAAGAAAAAGCCCCTGCTTTGTCACCCCACCCTCTGCGCCCCTCAATACTGACGACATCACAGAGGCTTTCCTTGCCTCCGTTTCTCCATCCGCCGAGGGGCTCCCCACTCTGCTCTCCGGGTTCTGGAGGGTAAGCCCAGGCTAGCTCCAGGCGCACCTGGGATGAGACCCGTTATAAATAGAACTTACTGTGGCAAAGAGCCAGCAGCCACCTTCGAGCCTCAAGGCAGGGTCCTGGTGCCAGCGGGTCGCCAGCCTCGTCCTGGGTTCCAGTGGGAAGCATGGGCCCCCCCGAGTGTGCTTGTCAGGGACACTCTCAGAGGTCATTCCCGCCCACTGCTCTCCTCGCCTCCCCCCTCGTGGGAACGTCTTCCCTTCTCCTCCTTCTACAGCCTCTTTTCTCTTTGGCCTGAGACAGTGACTGTCATCTCGTGCAGAGGCTACAACTTTTTGAGACCTCAGTTTGCTCAGCTGGAAAATGGAAGTCTAACTCCCTGTAACAGGCTGAGTGGCGGCCCCCGGCAACAGCAGGTCCTCATCCTGGCGTGAGGAAATGTGACCTTATTGGAAAAAGGCTCTTAGATGTGATTAAATTAAGGTTCTTGAATTAAAAATAGAACTACTGCAAGGTCCAGCAGTTTCGCTGCTGGGTGTTTATCCAAAGGAAATGAAGACACTAATTTGAAAAGATACCTGCACCCCCATGTTCGTTGCAACGTTATTTACAAGAGCCAAGACGTGGAAGGAGCCCTTGTGTCCGCTGAACGGGTGAACGGATGAAGAAAATGGGGTACACACTGGAAGATGACTCGGCCATAAAAAAGAAGGGGATCCTGCCATTAGCAACAGCATGGATGGACCTTGAGGGTATTATGCTAAGTGAAATAAGTCAGAGAAAGACCAATATCATGTGACCACACCTATGTGGAATCTAAAATACAATTTAAAAAGCCCCAAATCCGTAGGAGCAGAGGACAGATTGGTGGCTGACAGAAGGTGGGGGTGGGGAGGGTTAAAACAGAGAGAGGTGGTCAAACGGTACCAACTTCTAATTATAGAATAAATAAATAAGTCCCAGGGATGTCATGTGGCCATGGGTGACAATAATGTAGCATATATTTGAAAGTTGCTGAGAGGTTAGAGCTTAGAAGTCCTCATGGCGGGGGGGAAGTGTGTAACTCAGTGTGGGGACTTACTATGTGTATTATATGTGGTGAATATTTCACGACGTACACAAATATTGAATCATCATGCTGTGCACCTGACGCTAATGTAGTGTATGTCAATTATATCTCAATAAAAATGATTTGAAAAAGAAGATTGGAGACAGAAGATCTTGAGATGGGGAGATGATTTGGATGACCCGGTGGCTCTAAATGTCCCATGTGTCCCCATGAGAGGGTGGTGTGGGGGTTTCACGGTGCAGGGGAGGGTGATGAGGGGGCCGAGGCAGAGACGGGAGGCAGGCCGGCCCCAAGCTGAGGGACGCCTGCAGCTTCCCGAAGCCGGGAAGGGCAGGGGCTGGAAGCTCTGTGAGAGCCTCTGGGGGGCATCTGCCCTGCCAACACCTTGAACTGGGCCCAGTGCCTCCGTTTCCTCTCCAGGCAGGTCCCAGCAGGTGGGCAGCAGAGCCAGGTGTGGAGGAAGCCAGGGGCCGGACAGGCAGCCTCAGTATATTGGGACCCTGTCTCCAGCCAGGTCCCGGGTGACTCTGCTCTCAGGAGAGGAGAGTTCTCAGGAGAGGTTCCACTTGGAACCTCCCTCCTCTTCATCTCACCCCTCCTGGGACGCCCTGACCTCCGTGTGCAAGCTCACCAGATGCCAGTTCAGTCTCCATTGTCTTGGGTGCTCTGTCCCGTTTCTGCCAGTGGCTGGAGACTGGCCCCCTTCTCCCGCCTCCCTCTCCACCTATGGCCCTCCTGCCTCTTCACGTACAGAAATCAGTGTGCGGGGGGGTGGGGCGGGAGGGGCGTGAATAGCGCTTGCACTCATGTGTGCTCCATGTCCCCAACCTTTACCAGGGGAGACCGCCACCACCCTTCGGGAGGGGTCCCCAGAAGCTCTTGGCTGTCGCCTACCAGCTCTACACAGGGACCGAAGCACAAGCACACCCTGGGCACAAAGCATCTCCAGCGAACTCTAGGCTCCCTAACGTTGGCCTCCAAACTCCACCTCCCCACGTGGAGAATCTCCAGGTCATGAGCACAAGCTTTGGAAACAGAAAGCTCTGGGTTCAGTCGCTAATCCTGCCATTCACTGGCTGAACGACTGGGGGCAAGTGGCCAGCTCTCTCTGAACCCCACGTCCCCTTTGTATAAAGCGAGGTCACTATTTCTTCCTGTAGGACCATCA
>NW_027532008.1:10170603-10214923 GCF_008692635.1 Crocuta crocuta | reverse complement strand
CCCGGGGGGGGGGGGGGATGTGGGAGAAGCACACAGCCGGTGCTCCATGAATGGTGCCTGGGCCTCCTCCCAGGTCCTGTTTTATGCTCTTAAATCATGTTATGCATTTTTGTCTTGGGCTGGACTATTGGGGATCATTGAAATCTTTCCTTGGCTTCAAATGCTTTCCCAGTCCTCAGAGAACAGTTTTCTAGAGCAACCCAGAAGTTGATACAGGAAATTTACCTAATGAAATAAATGGACTTACTTTGCCTGAGAAAGAAATGTGCCCTCGCAGCCTCCGATTCCCACCCCCAGGCTGGAGCTCGGTGCAGAGTAGAAGCCGACAAATATAGTTCCCCCTATGGTTTTGGGGAGTCTGCTCTCCAAGCTGCACTGGAGGGGGTGCTGTGCTGGGATCCAGAGTCCCCGGAAGCCTCAAAGAGCTGCCCCACCCCCAATTCCCTCTCCCCCTAACTCAGGCATATTGGCCTGAGCTCCAGGACGTGATGGAAACCAATGTGTGAGGTGATCTTTCCATTTACAGCCAGCGTGGTTCCCCAGCGCTCGCTCGCTGGCTCCCACCCAGCAGGGAGCAAGGGAGAAATTTGGACAGGATAAGGCATGATTCCTGGGGCACGGTGTTTTCTAGTCCCGCTCCTTCTCTGAGCCAAGGGCCCAGCTCTTCTAGATTCCTGGGGGCTGCTCGTCTGGATATCCTTCTCCATCGCATAGATGAATAGACCTCGGTAGCAGCAGCTGGATGACAAAGGTCTTGTCCTGACCATGTAGACAGTAGTGTTGCTGGGAGCAGAACCCAAGTGTCCTGACTCCTGGTTTGGGGCTGTCCCTTCAGAGGTCTCCTAGTGGACGGTAACCGTGGCCAGGAATTTGGAATCCTGTTTCCATGACTTCCCACCCAACTGTGTATTTTGGACCAGCAAGTTGACCTCTCTCCTGTGCTTCTTCTTCCTCACCTGTCCAAGGCAGATCATTAAAGTCCTTTCTGCATGGATTTGGTGATAGTTTTCAGAGATGCGGTTGGTGTCTGCCTTGATGTCCTGGGATCTCTTTTACTGGGTGTGTGTGTCCATCCCCCAGTTGCTGAGGCTGTTAGGACTGAAAGCACCTTCCCTAGCGGGTAGCCCATGGGTGACTAGAGCCACCAATTTGGAGATTCCAAGGAGGCTATGCCTCTGCCCTGGGGGGCCATTGGCCAGTGACTTCCTTGGCTGTGTGTGTATGTGTGTGTGTGTGTGTGTGTGTGTGTGTATGCACACAAACATGCCTGTGTGTGTAGTGCCTACAGAAACCCAACTCCCTTGTCTTAAAGTGGGACAAATTATGCAATGTAATTTACATTCTAGAACTCTCCATAGGATCTAGCACTTCATCTGAACCATGTATATTTGCTTAGCTCCTTGCCTTCCCATCCTGTTTCCCTCACCCTCTTGCAGACTTCTCCTGAGAGTGCTCCCTTAAAATAACCACTTGCCCACCAACCCAGGCCCTGCTTCTGGAAAACCTGACCCAAGATAATAACTAACATTTTATTGAGCACTTACTACACCAGAGACTATTCTTTTTTTTATGTTTATTTATTTTTGAGAGAGAGAGAGAGCAAGAGAGACAGAGTGCAAGCTGGGAAGGAAGAGAGAAAGAGAGAGAGAGATGGAGATGCAGAATCTGAATCCTAAGCAGACTCCAGGTTCTGAGCTGTCAGCACAGAGCCTGATGTAGGCTCCAACTCACAAACTATGAGATCATGACCTGAGCTGAAGTCAGATGCTTAACTGACTGAGCCACCTACGTGCCCCTGACAGATACTATTCTAGGTGTTTGACCAATATGAACAATTTTAATCCTCTCCCACCTTTCTGTAGTGGGCAGTGTGAAGGAAGTTCCTCACACATAGCAAATGTTCACTAGGGCAGACCTTTGGAACTAGAAGATAATTACAGTCATGGTAGGGTGTGACTTCTGAGCTGGGTGGTAAGAGATACCGAGGCTTCCACCTTGCTCTCTTGGGTCATCTTCCTGGAGGAAGTCAGCTGCTATGTCATGAGGATGCTCAGGCAGTCCTATGGGGAGGTCCATTTGGTGAGGAACTGAGGCCTCTTGCCAACAGCCAGCATGAACTTGCCAGGCGTTGAGTCCGCCATCTTGGAATCACATTCTCCAGCCCCGGGCAAGCCTTCAGATGATCACAGCCCCAGGGACATCTTGGGAAACTCCAAGCCAGAACCACCCAGCTAAGCTACTCCCAAATCTCTGGCAACAGACAGAGATCTGAAATGTTTATTGTTTTAAGCCACTATGTTTTGGGAGAACAAAAAGTTGTATTATTGAAGTTGGCACTGCTCTGGGTGACGGATTGCTTGATTCCAAGGGACCTCAGAGAAGTGTGTGAAATGTGTCTCAAGGCCGTCTTCCCCGGGGGGAGAAGGAAGGAAGCATTTCATCAGTGGCTCCCAACTTCTACCATCCAAGGGTTGCCTCACGGGCATGGATGTCTCTGCCCTTGTGGGTTGCACGTGCGTGTGCACCAGGCAGGTCCCTGTTGTCATCCTGTGTCACCAAGTGAGGAAACCTCGGGGCAGGAAATGGGGTCATGGCAGAGGTGAGGCACTTCCCCAGTGCTGCCCAGCCTGGGGTCCGTGCGGGCCGGTCACCACAGCATTGACTGGAGTAAGAGGTGGGACCCAGAGGAACGAATTGGGTCCAAGGGGTGTCCTTTATGCCGATGGGGAGGGAGGCAGGGAGGCAGTCTGGGCACAGATGAGTGACTGAGAGATGATGGAGTCAGCGAGCGAGGCAGGGAGTACATGAGTGAATAGTCTCCATGGGGGCTCATCACCCACCTGCAAACAGTGCAAGAAAAATTCCCTCTCTATCCACGGGTGTGATTCCAGCAGCCCAGGCCCAGTCAGGGATGGAGATAGACCCGGGCTTTGCTTCCACGTCCAGGCGGGATGCTCTCACAGTGCCGCTCAGCCCTGCCTCCTCGTCCTCCCTGACGGAGAGGAGGCCTTGAGCGCTGCCAGTGAGCTCCAGGTGAGACAGAGACAGGGAGCGAGGCATCAGCTGCGCCAGCCTCCTGGCACAGGGCAGAGTCAGGGTGGAGGAGGAGCCCGCGGTCCCTTTCCTGCGGGAAAGCATCTTGTTACAGACACAACCGTGTCCTCTGGAGTCTGACAGGGAAATCACAGACCTTGAAGGTGTTTCGCTGCCTGGAGACTGGGCCGGAACAAGCTATCGCTGGGCTGGGAATGCCCAGTTGGGTTTCTGAGAAGTGTCACACCTCTGCGGCCACGTGGTTCAGCGCCTCCTCCTTCCCTCACCGCAGAAGAAAACGAGTCACGGATGACAGCTCTCAGCCCTCATACAGTCTGTGTCATGAACATCCCGACTGTCCCCATTTGCAGACGGAGGAAGCGAGGCCCCGAGAGGTAGTGACTTGTCGCAGAGTGGTGGCAAGACAGGGCGGTGCGGGGGGGGAGGGGGAAAGAACCCATCCAGGAAAGAGTCGCTGAAGCCATGGATTCTGGGAAGAAAATGGGCTGTGACATGAATTTGAAAAGGGAGGTAGCTGGGGTCCTGGATCAGATCAGCCCTGGATCTTGCTTGGGATTCAAGGCAAATTAATCCCCCCAAGCTGAGCCCCAGCTGTCCCTGGGGAAGGAGGGGTCGGGACTGCAGATGTACTGCTGTCCTCTGCCGGGAACCCTGGCCAGGAACCGCAGTGGGGTGCTACCTTGCATTTGTTAAGCACCTACTATGTACCTGGCACTAGGTGAGACAAACAGCACACGTGCTTGCTTGTCCCCATGACCCGGTAAGGCTGACACGACTAAGCCAGCTTCACAGAAGAAGAAACAGGATCAGAGAGGTTAGCTGACTTGCCCAGAGACACAGAGCTGTGAAGGCATAGATAGTAGCAAGAATTGAACCCAGGTCCCTCTTCAGGCCACTAAGCCACACAGTGTCCTAAGGAAAAGCACTTGCTTTCCTTGCTGCTGCTGCTAGTGGTGATAAACTCCAATAACGACCACCTATTTAGCATCTACTATTAGGTATTATTCCAGGTGATTCTACATGCAGTGCAAGTCTCCAGGTCAGTGGAGATCGTTTCATCTGCACATGAAGAAATCCAGTGCAAACTGGCTCGGGCAAAATGTTATTTATTGGTTCACACAGTTGATAAATCCTGGGATGATCCCTGCATAGGCAGATCTAGGGGCTAAATCCTATCTTCTGTCATCACCACCCACTCTGCTTAATTCCATTCCCAGGCTGGAACGGGGATTTTTGTTTCTCCACGTGGCCGCCCCCAGATCTCCACGCCTCCGGCTTAACCACCATAGCGGAACAGACTGCCGTTCACCCGTGTGCGTATAGCTGTTCCAGGGAAGGTCGCCCATTGGCTCTTCTCTGGAGCAGAAGCCCAGATGGGCTCATCCGTATCTCCAGGCCCCCCCAGTCATCTTCAGGGCCGATCAGTATTTGCAGGACTGATCAGTATTGGCAGGGCAGGGGGATATGTGCCTGGCCAGCTGTGTGTCACATGCCCACCTCTGAGGGCATGGTGGGTGGAGGTGGGGCTCCGCCCGGGAATCATTAATGCTGTGCCCAGAAAAGACCCTGTATACCCTGTTAAGCCTTATTAGCCCTCACATAACCCCAGGAAAAAGGTACGATGAACCTGCATTTTGTAGATGAGGACATAAAGGGTCCAGAAGGATGAGTAAAGTGTCCAGGTCACACAGCTGGCAAGTGACTCACTCTAATGAGGATTGAGAGATGGGGACTCAGTTAAACTGAATGGATAATAGCATTAATTGAGCACCTCCTGTGTGCCGGCTGCCAAGAGAGGCAGGAGACCCAGCCCCTGCCTCCCAGGCCTGTGCAATCTACCAGGGGAAACTGCAGTTAAAGAAAAACAATGAATGTTAACAATAGGTGGGGGCAGCAGCCGAAGGGCTGTCAGGAGGCTGGAGGTGATTAATTGCTAAATGAGCGGTGCAGACAGTAATTGCTGGAGGAGTTCAGAGGAGAGAGCGGGGACTGTGAGCGGCAGTCAGGAAAGCGTTTCTGAAAGAGAGCGAGCCCCTGAANGGCTCCCACGTCGGTCAAAGGGCTTGAGACTCAGGCACTCCTGGCTCTGCAACTGTGTGGCTTCGACCAGATCCCCAGGTTCCGTCTACAGCTTCACATGTTCTCTCGCCTTTGCCCGTGATCTTGTTCCAATCCCAGCTGTGTGACCTTGGGCCGGGCGCTTCACCTCTCTGAACCTCAGGGTTCTCATCCACAGTCTGGGCGGTAGGATTGCTGCTCTGCCTGCCTCACCAGATTGTTGTAAGGATGGCATGAAATGATGTGCGTAAAAGTGCTTTGAGTGCTTTGTAAATAGAGCGATGCTTTCATGCGTTTATTCTTAGCCTGGGGTGGGGAGGGGGCTCCTGACAATGTGTCAAGGGAGGCTTATTGTCCCCCTACCCCTGAGCCCCACGCTTTATTTTGGCTGGCATAATGCATCCAAAGATTCGAAGCCGACATCACCTGCTTCCCAAACCTGGCACTGCCCCTTTACTGTTGCTCTTACTCAGGAACTTATCATGCCTCTAAGCCCCAGGGTGAGGATTAGAAGGAGGAGCAGAGGTTAAGGGGCCCATGACAGTCACAGTGCCTGGTCAGAGTGGGATATTTTATTGCAAAGGCTCTTTCCCTTGAAGGGAGGGCGGCACCCTTCTCAAAGCACCTGTTTTCTGGTCAGAAGCAACATGGGACCAGAGAAATGCACAGGGGCTGTCCTGTCCCAGACCACGTGACTGGCCCTGGAGGGTGGAGCCCTGGGCCCGAGAGCAGAGCGGGTGTATTTACCCAGGCTATTTGGGGGGTCGGCACACCACCGCCCGGCCAGATCTGGCCCACGGCTTATTTTTGTGCGGCTCCCAAGCTAAGAATAGTTTTCAGTTTTAAAAGGCCTAATTACAAATACAAAGAAGACTGTGTGCTACCCAGAACCCCGTGGCCCACAAAGTCTAAAGCGTTCCTAGCTGCCTCTTTACGGGGAGACTGGGCTGACCCCTGACCCGTTTTGTTGTAAACACAGAGAACCTGCTCGGCCTTGCTCTTCTCAAATCCCACATTTAATGAGTCTACCAGGCGGCCCTTCAGAGAGCGACCTGAGGTTGCTTCTGACCAAAGACAGCTTTGCGGGGAAGGGTGTGTCTGTCAGCCCCAGCCAGGAAAACAGAAACTGATCTAAGCATTTGAAATGGGGCGGGAGGGGCAGGGAGGGAGCCCTCACTATAAGGAGGTGGCGTCAGAAGGTGATGGAGGAGCTGACAGAGGAGGGGATGGTGCCATTCGCTGGCTGGAGGGTGTGTGGGGGGTGATGCTGGCCTCAGGGTCCAGGGGAGGCTGGAAGGCTAGCAGCCCTGACCAGGGAGCCCGCTCCCCAGAGGACAGGCAGCCCCTCCTGGATTTCAGCCTCAGCAGCAAGGGAGGGGCCTTGACTTCTCCCTCCCTCCAGCCTCTTATATCTACCCGGCCACAGCCACTTCCCACCAGAGCCTCTGAAATGCAGGAAAGACAAACAGGCGTGGAGTCGGCCAGGAAGGAGAAGCAAATACTGCCAAGTCAGTCCCTCTGATGGCCGTTGGCAAAGCTCAATGCCCGGGGCCATAAAAGTCTGTCTGCATCAGGGGAGGAGAGTTTGCACAATGTCCAAGTTCACGGCCGGGCCCTTCTCTGAGGGCAGACACCCTGTGAAATGTGTGTCCACATTCATTACTGTTTGCTTCTGACTTGCATTCATTCAGCTTCTGCGTGACTGGTCCGGAGCCTCCTTGCCCTTCCCGCTCATGCCTTTCCCCGAGTCGGCTTTTCCCCTTCTTCATGGTCACGGAGGTGCAGACGACTTCCCAAGTTCAGATGTTCCCCGAACCCCTTCTCAATGCTCCCCATACTCAGGTCCCCCTTCCAATGCCCCTCGTGACCCCGGTCACGGCACCGTACGGCTGGTACCATTGTTTTTTCTTTTTTCCACTCTATTTTTAAGCACATTAATAAATCTAGTGATGAAGAAAACTTTCTACCACTGCTGTAAATAGCAACTCAGAATCATATGCCATCAATATAAATAAAGACCATGAAGCGGAATCATGTTAATTAAATTCTGGCTAGATCCTCCTGCTTTGGCAAAGGCTGTGAATGTGAGGCTCTTCGTTAAAATGGAAATTTGTTAAAAATAAAACGGAGAGGTATTGCAGAGTGGAACCAAGGGGAGACTTTTTTTCCCTTGATGTAATCAGAGGGACCGGAACAGAGGGCTGCGCTCTCTCCCCGTGCGATTTTATGCTGTCGCTATCACTAATGTGACTTCGCTCTTTCCACCTGAAATCATGCTGAAATCACGCTAAATCTCACATCAGAGGGCCACGTATCATACCTTGAAGAACCGGGCATAAGGGCTTCCTGTTACCCAGATGCTCTGTTAATCTCCCTTTTAAAGTTGTATCAGTCATTGCCCACGTTTACCCAAGTCCTTCCATACAATTCAGCCATTTTTACTCTTCTCGAAGCTTTGAAATCTCTGTCGAAGTAAACAAATGTTCAAAGACGCTCCACATCCTTTGATTAATTAAACCAATACCCAGAAATGAGGGAAATTCCTGTAAATACTTTATTCATTGCATGAGGGCAGAGACAGCCCATGTTTACCCTGCCACCTTATGAAAATTCTGTTTGCTTTTTAAAAGCAACCCTTTAATGATTAAGTTTGCAGCAGTTACCTATTTATAAGTAAATAGTTACAACCTACCTGTCATCTGTATCAACATTTATGAATTAATGACATGGTCTTCATGCTATTACTGCTATTTATTGATACACATCCTCCTGGTAACATGTTCAGCTGAGTTTTAGGGAAGTATTACTATATTATAGGCAGGTGCATAATATATATACTATACTATACTATAACGTTCTATATACTATAATATAATAGTACATATTGCATATGACTCATTGCATACAATGTGTATATATAGTGTTTCCTAAGTATTTACTAAATGTCAGACTGAGTAAAGTGCTCTGCACGACCTTAATCCTCACCACAGCCCCATGAGAGAGTACGAATTCTTATTTTTCCAAAAAGAAACTGAGGATCAGGAAGATCAAATCCCTTGCCCAAGGTCACAGGCTACTGAGCCTCAAAGCCAGATTGAAGCCTGTCTGACCCAGGACCACCCATCAAAACCATAGTACTCTTTGCTTTTCCCATCTGTTTCCGACCCTTTCTATGGAGAAACTGAGGCCAGAGGAGACACCAGCCTTGCTGTGGCCTCCCTCCCACTGCCTGAGTCCAGAGAGAAGCCGGCTGTCACCTCCTGCTGCCTTTTCCTGGCCGCTCCTGACTCCCACAGACCCCAACACGGGGCTGTGCCCAAGCCGTCTCCCTGATCAGCCACACTGGACCGACCAAAAATATTGCCAGCATTTCTTCTAATTGCCCTGCCTTTTCTTCTAAAGAGAACATGGAACATTTTTTTTCCCCTGCAGGTCCTAATGTGATTATTTGTATAGCAGACAAACATACAAATGTACGTGACTTTGAATTATGGGGAGGGCCAGGATGGACTGTATTTAAAACAACAACTCCATTACTCAGAGCTTGAGAGGACCAGAATAGCATTATCAGGAGATCTGCCGCTGACGATTGCTGCGGGATTCCACTTGCCGATGTGTTAGGTTGATTATCCCTTCGCTCAGGGTCACTGAGTAATTAGCATCTGGCATACTAGGCACAAGGCCCAAAGTTAGGCCTCGGTGGGTGGCGGACACCAAAAGAAATAAAACTTTCTGGTCTCGAGAGGCTTCCTGCCTTCCTCCCTTCACCCCCCCCCTTCCTTCCTTCTTCCCCTTGTCTTTCTTTCTTCCCTCCCCCATTGCCTGCCTCTCTTATTCCAACAGATCTGGGACCCTATTATGTTCTGGGCACCCCGCTAAGGCATTCACACAAAGATAAATCACGATTCTTTTTCATGAAGGAGCTAACAATTTACTACAGTTGAAGGTGCCGGAGCCGGAAGGGTCCTTTGTAATCATGCCAACATTGTGTTTTCAAGTTGGACAAGCAGAGTAACCAGACGGGTGAGTCCACTTCCTCCGGGTCGCACAGCTGGAAGGCAGTAGCTTGAGACTAGCGCCCGGAATTCCAGAACCTTTAGACATTCTTCTTTCTACCCCCGTGGGAGAGGTGCCATTAGGATTTGTGCTGATACTGGGAACTCAAGTGAGGGTCGTGTCCTCGGAAAGACCCGCCATTGTGGATAGAAGACAAAAGAGGGAGAGAGGACCAGTGATCAGCCAGCAACAGGGAATCCATTGGGTTCAGCCAGTGGGCATCAGAGTCCCAGGAGAGGAGAGCTTCCCAGACTCCTGTTGATAATCCTGGTGGATTCTGCTTCTTCCCTTGGTCATGATGGTCAGTCTGGCTCTAAATCGAGGGTTTAGCTGGACCCTCTGAGGTTCCCGCTGTGAGGTATGACAAAGTCCCCAGGAAATAGTCCCTGAGAGGAGTTCTCCGCTTTGACCCTTTTACTTGCTTTTCCTTCTCTTCGGCACATGGCTCATTCACGGCCCATGACCTTGGCAAAGAGCCCACCCCACATTCCACCGTGTCCCTCACCAGAAGACAAGGCCCATGGTGCCAGCCTTGTTCTAGCCTCCCTTGCTGAGAACAGCTGAGCTCAAACTACACAGTCAGGCCATGTGGGTACTTGGCAGAGATGCGTCAGTCCAGCCAGCCAAGGTCAGCTGATGGCAGAATGGTCGTGGGACAATTCCTAGACAAGAACTCCCTGCGTGACCCACTGATCACTGACCCCATTTTGCTCCTCCCACCTGCCCCTGCCCTGATCCCCTGTGGGCCTCAACAGGGCCCCTCAAGCTTTTGCAGTTGCAGCCCCCTTCAGCCCTACCCCAGTGTCCCAGGCGGGCCCAAATTTAAGCAATGAAAAGTCCAGAAAGAATTTCACTATGGTAGGGTGAGCTGCAGGTCATGACTGTGAGCCCAATGGGTGGGAAAGAAGTGGCTCTGGAGCCAGCCTGACCTCAGTTTCTCCATCTGTAAAATAGGGTGACGTGATACCTCACAAAGCTGTTGGGAGGAGCACACGTTAGTTCAGGGGAAGCGCTTGGGATGGCAGCGCAGCGCACGCAAACACTGAATCCAGGTGGTCTTGCTTTTCGTTGGTTACACCTGCCGCTCTGAGACCCATCCTGTGGGCGGGCGGCTCAGTCCCTCCCTCTTGGCGTCCGGCTCTGACTCTGCAGCCCAAATCCAGATGCTTCCTGCCACGTCCGTGTGATGGTTCTCTCATCCCTCAGAGTCACAGAAGACACAGCTATTATTGAGCTCCCACTGCATACGAGGCTCAGTGAGGCACCCCAGCTGGGAGACCCCAGGCCGCGCAGGTAACCTCTCTTCTGCCTCACATTCCTCTTCCGAAAACCAGACCTATTCACAGTGCTTGCCTGCGTGGCTGTCATGAGGAGTGAAAGGATGAATTATAAAGACGTGTAGTAAGTGTGCCTTAACCAGTGCAAGCTCTGGGGACTGGTGTGGGCAATGCCATGGTGTTCAGGGAGAGATCAGCTACGGTCCCTGCCTCATGTCCACCCTGTCACAGATCCCGCACCACCCACTGTGTCTGGCTTACCCCTCCCTGCCCCACCGAGTGCAAATCGGTGGCTGGCTTGTCCCTCATGAAGATCTGATGTGCTGGACACTTTCCTACTCAGACAGCCAGGTCGGGTTCAGCACCTCAAGGCTGTGACAGCTCCCTCGGCGGCTAGCTCCCTTTTACGGAAGGTGTATTGTGTTCCAGAAATGGGGCTGAGTCCTTTCCAAAGATGACCTCATTCAATCACGCTGACCCTACGCCACAGATGCCAGTATGAACCCTGTGGTACAGATGGGAAAGCGGAGGCTTGGAGAAGTTAAGGAATTTGCCCAGGGTCACACTGCACTGAGGGGCAGGGCTGGGACTCTGAATCCTTAGGCTACACTTCCTCTTTTATGAGGGCGGTACTTCTCATCTTGTACCATTCCTCTTCGAGATTCGAGATTCGTCCTGCCTCACTCCCCGAAGGCTGTCTGTTCTCATCACACTGCACCCCTGCAGGAGGGGTGAAGACCGTCCTCCAGGCTCCCAGGACCTGCCCTCTCTCAAGGGATTATCCCAGCAGGCCCACACCCTGACTCCTCCTGACCTTGGCCCCTGGCCTTTTCTCTTGCCTCTTGAGGCCACTCCTTCCAGGATGCAGTCACATTGTCCTGTGACTCACTCCCTTTCCCCAGACACACCAGTGTTGCTCTGCAAATGCACACTTCCTCCAGCACCTGCCTGGGTCAGCGTGGCTCTCAGCCAGGGGTCCCCTGAACACAGAGGAATGGGCAGGGTATGTTCCGGTAACCCAGGCTCTGTCAGCTGGCCCCCCAAAAAATGTTCCTTGGCCTAAAGACTCAGGAAACCCCAACGTCCACAAGTACTTGAGAAACCCCAGGATGAGCTAGCATTTCCCAGGTGTTCTTCACTTTTTTTTTTTTTTTTTTTTTTTTTCAATGGGGTTCTTCTTTTTTTTTTTCCCTTTGTGACTCTAGGTAACTTAAGAAAGAGGCTCTAGGGCAAGCCCAGCTATGGAGCCTCCCAACGGCCAGATGGACCAAACCTGTTCAAATTGCCCCACCTCTGCCTATGAATTCGACTCATCCTTCAAGGTCCCTTTGAAATCCCACCCCTTCCGGGAAGTTTTCCTTGATTCCTATGGCTAGAAACAATCTTTCCCTCCCAGGAGCCTTTACAGCAAGGATTTTTGTGAGTGACTCCGCAGCAGGCACGGGTGGCATGGAGCTTGAGACAGACTTTGGGAGTTTGTGTCCCCGTTCTACCCCCTAGTACGAGCGGGGTGATCTTGGACACAATTACTTGATTTCTCTGAGCCCCACATGTAACTGTCCTCGTCTGCAACCCAGGATAATAACAGAAACTGCATGCAGCGTTTTTGCACAACAGCTCAGCAGAACGCGTGGCACATAGTAAGCCGTTAATGGATGAATGGCACTCGCTACCGTTACTGTTACCATTATGATTATCGCTGTGAAGAATGTCAGTATCTGTTTGTTGAGCTGTAGTCTGTGCCGGGACACAAAGGTCCCTTTGGAGTGTGACCTCACCTCAACCCCCCTCTGCCCTTCGTTATGGGCTGGGGGCTGAGGGGCGCGCTCTGGCACATGAATAACGAATGGGGTGTCTCAGCCCTGGAGTCAGCTCCAAGAAGGAGGCCGAGTTGGGAGGCTGGGCTCCCTCTGTACGGAAGCACAGAGCTGCCGAGGCCTCCCTCTGTCTACACTGGGAAAGGAGAGCCCCGAGGCTGGCGTGGGGTTACTGCGCCTCTCTCTCCTTGTGATACTCTGACAGATGGGTCCTCCCTACCCCGCTCCTCCATGGAACCTCCGGGCCTCTCTTTGGCTGCTTCCTGTCTGGTGGAGGCCTCCGAGCAGCCCATTATTGCTTAATTACTGGCTAAACGCTCCCATTTGTTCTCCATTTGTTAGCAGAGAGTCCAGGCCAGGGCAGCGGAGAGAACTTCGAAATTCCTCATCGAGCTCGGGCTTCGGGAAATGAAGCCGCCCGGCCGCCCTTCCTCTCCGATGGCGGAGCAGCCGCCCTCCCGTCCGCCGTCTGCACTTCCTTCTTGGCTCCCCTCCTTGCTTTTGTCTTGGTTGTCTTTCCCCGTCTTGGTCCTGGCCTCTCCACTCCCCAGCCACGTCGTGGGACCTGGAATCCAGTGTCCGCCCCGCCCCCGACCAGCTGGGTCACCGGACGCCTGTATCATCATACACGGAACAGGTGTAATGGCAACATGTTTTCACGACGGCACAGGGAGGGGAGACGGGGGCGTATTTCCATTGCCGACGGCAGCTGTATATGGTGTACAATGAACTTTAATTACAGTTTTGTCACATACACGATGCGCCTCGTCCCTTTGTGTCGCTTCCACGGGTACCTTCACGAGGATGGGGTGCGGTGGATTCTGGCTCAGACCAGCCTGCCAGGCAGGCGCTACCTTCTGCTTCTTGTCCACTCACTCATCTTGCCCCACAGCCGTGGTCCACATGGACGATGTGGGTCCAGGAGGGGAGGTTTCTGCCTTTGCAATAATGCTGTTGGGAAATCTTCTCTGTGCTCTTTTCCCTCCGTGGAAAACCAGAAGGAAAAGCATCGAAGGCGCGGGGGATGGTTGGTTGAGCATCTCCACTAAGCGAGGTGAAGCCGACTCAGGGACGGTGTGCGGAATGGATGTGAGGAGGTGCCTGTGGGGAGGGGAGGGAGGAGGCGGGACTGGCCAGAGGGAGCCTCTGCTCAAGTTGGGGACATACCCATGAGCCAGCCAGTCAGTGGGTGCGGGCTGCCCCTAAAGGGGGCTGAGACTTGGGAGAGGTGACTCCTCAACAGAGGCCATCCTGGAAGGGGGCTGACGGTCAAGGTTTATCAGCAGGTAGCCTTCCCAGCAGCTGGGACGCCGAGCCCTCGTTCCTCCCCGAGGGCCATCCAGGAGGCACAGCACAGTTTACTATAGAAGGTCCTAGAATGTCTCCTCTTGTCCTGACCTGTCCATGCCGGGACCCAGTTCTGCTTCTCCCGACTCTGGTCTTCAGGCCCCGCTTGCTGTTTGCTACATCTTTTGCCTCCCAGGCCCTGACTGCTCCCTCCGGACCCAACCTGGCAATTGGATGTGGCTTCTAGGCATCCAGGAATTTTCTGCCCTTGTCTCTGGGCTTCACCCTGTGACCCCTTCTCCAGGGGGAAAGACGTAAGCCTCTTCATCAGTCAGTTCCCGGAGTTTTGCACTCATGGAAGGGAGCCATGTCACCAATCATGCAAAGCAGCAGATAATGCAAAATCATTTACATTTGTCCTTCACTTGCATTATGTGATTACAAGGATGGGGAAAGTGTGGGGGGACGGAGCGCGTGCCCTCCAGATTCAGCCCGCCTCAGTGCGCGTCTCCGCTCTACCACTTACTAGCTGCACGACCTTGGGAAAAGTACGACACCTTGCTGTGCCTCAGTTTCCTAATCTGTAACCAGGTGGGTTTAATAACAGTGCCTACCTTGTAAGGCTGCTGTCGGCACTAAATGAATCATCACGTGTCAGGCCCTTAGGACGACGGCTGGCACACAGTAACTGCTCCATTAAATGTTTGCCTTCATGGTGCCGTTTGGTAGATAGCTTTGTTAGAGTGCATTTGTTTCCCGGCATCCCCCTCACCTGATGGGGTTGACCCAGAAAAGTTACAGGGGCAGAAGGTGGCCTGGCATTAAAGCTTTGCCGTGAATGTCCCACCGAGCCGATCAATCCCAGACAGTAGCCAGTGAACAGGACACTGAAGAAGAGGACCCAGGGACAGCCCTCCCCCGTCACATGCGTGTTTTCTCTAAAAGACCAGACCCCATGAACTCTGCCCACTGTTGTCTCCCAGGCTTCCTGGCAAGCTCAGGGCCCCAAATGCACAAGTCAAGGGGATTCTGGGGTGTCTGTCTGGATCCCCGCAGGGTAGCAGAGAAAAAGGGCTGAAGGAGCCAGCAAGAGGGAAATCTACATCTCCAGTCTGTCACCAGCCACACGTACGTGGGCATGGGGATGGTCAGAGCTGGGTGTTCTCCCTGCTCTGGGACACCCCTTTCTTATCTGTAAGGCAAGGGTTTACCTTCCAGGCTAGGGTCTTGGTGGGCCTCTGGGGACAGGGGCCGTGGGTCCCAGGGGCAGCAGATGGCATCCTCCATTCTGTGTCCAGCCACGGGACAAGGCTCCCCCAACTGTCATGCCCTCAAGGACATCTCTAAGGCCACTGCAGCGAGTGGGGTCCTTGAACCCTGAGCATCTCAGCTCTCCCCACCATCCCCTCTTGCCCACCACAGGTCTGACCCCCTGTTACCACCTGTTTTCGTGGCACTTCACAGGCACCCTCCTCACCCCCAGGTCTACACGGCAGGGGAGCTACCTGCCCACTCCCCTCTCCCCGTCCCCACCCCCGCCATCTCCCGCTGCAGGTACAGGGTGCTCTGAGCTGGCCGCGTGCAGTAGAGCAGCGTGGGAGGCACAGCAGTGGGGTCGAAGGAAAGGAGTTCCCGCAGCCTGGGGTTCTGTCCCGCAGCCCCAGGTTTCTCCTGGAGGGGCTGGTGTCTGCCGGGAGCTGGAGGTGATGCTCCTTGAGTCGCAGGAGATGAAGACGTGAAAAGCGGCCCGGAGCCATGAGGGGGTGGATGACTTCACCATTATTGTCGAGCACTTAGCTCTGTGACAAGCACACAGCTGCCCCGCAGCCTGTGATGCAGGGGCCATTATCACGAGGGTCAATGGTCAGAGAGGTTGAAGCGTTTATTGAAGGTCACTCAGCTAAGAAGTGGCAAGACCGAGGCTCACGGTGGCTGCCTGACTCCGGAAGTGAGTGAGAGGGAATATGCGATGCTCTGGGAAGAAGCGTCAGGCGGGAGTCACCCCACCGGTGCTGCTCTGGCCCGAACTGCAGTCATGCGGACTCAGACAAGGCACTTCCCCTCGCTGGACCTCAGTTTCCCCATTTGAAGATGGAAGCCTTGGACCGGCATGCTCTCGAAGGATCCTCCAGCCTTAGGAGTCCACGAATAGACTGCCTTGCCCTGGGATTAAGGCTTTTTAAAGACTGTTTGCAAGAACCCACATCGACACAAGCCTCAGCCGTATGTTCAAATGGAGGAGGCGGCAGCCTGCATGGTGTGAATGATGGCTGCTCGGGGAGGGGGAGGCCTGCCCGGAATATATCAGTCGTTCATCCTGCTGCCAAAGCGCCTGGAGTCCCAGTGTTCTGTCAAGAGTCCCTGAGTCTCTATCTGGGAATGCCAGGACCTTGGCGGCGTGGTGGGGGTGGGAGGTGGCAGCGAAGAGGTTCGGTCCTTTCCTTCTGGGAGGAAGGGTGCTTTCGTCCTGATGAATGCCGAAACTAGTCTGCATTTCCTGAATTCAAAATAATTCTCCTGTGCGTGAGACAAGGCTGCCCATAGCGCAGACGGAACTGGGGTGGCAGGATCCTGCTGGCTGCGTCTGGAAGCGTCCTTGGCTCTGGCTCCAAGATGGACCTGGGTTTGAATCCTGGCAACTGGTGACCTTTGGGATATGCTCCTCCTTCCCCAAGCCAAACCCCTCACTTCTTCGCGACTTGCCTGTTAGATAGAATGCCTTCTTCCGCAGGAGGTGGGACCCAGCCCAGCACCAGCCCGCCAAGTGAGCACCCTCCCAGGAGAGGCCCGGAGGCTGGTGCCTGGGAAGTGCCACCCCTCTTCCCTGGAGCCTCCTGGCAAACCCAGCTCTGCACCCTCCCTTCCCTTTCAGCAGCCTGTCAGCTGCTGTCATCCCCACCCCCTCCCCACCATCGCCACCACGTCCCCCACCCTGCCCCCTCCCGGCTCCAGGAAGCTGGGAAGCCATTCCTGATGAGGAGGCGCCTGGACCATCTGCAAACCAAGAACAGCAATAACCTCTGCCTCGCACACGGCTGGGTTGAAGTGCGGGCATGTGAGGGGAGCTCAGTGTGTGTTGGGGACACTCCGACCATTTCTGCCCTTCAGGCCCCTGTGTGTATGAGCTAAAGATGAACGTGGGGATCAGGCCACATGGTGAGCTTAAGCCTGGGCGATAGCTACACACATTCTCTCTTGTAACTTACTGGTTCATTTGTTCCTGGGGGCCAGGGTGAGCATCACAGGCTCACAGAGTGACAGGGCTATAGAAGCACTATCCATGAGCAGCACAGAGTAAATGCTCAGCTGCTCGGGACATACCCAGCAGGGCACCCAAAGTCCTTCCTGTGGCACCTCTGGCTTCTGGGGCATCTGGCTGCCCCCTGCCCAGCTCTCTGACCTCATCTCTTCCTGCTTTCTCTCTGGCTCGCCCACGTCAGCTCCACGGGCCTTCCGGCTCTTCCTGGAACATACTGGGTGCGCTCCCGCCTTGGGCTTTTAGCTTTTGTAGCTCCTCTTTCTGGAAGGTCTTCCCAGATACCTACATGGCTCATTCCCTCCAACCTCCCCCCCCCCACCAGTCTCTTTGTGTGTCACTTCAGCAGGGAAGCCTTCCCTGGTGACCTTAGAGAAATTATCAACTGCCCCCGCCCTCCCCCATCCCATACATCAATTTGTGTGTTTCTTTATATTGCAGTGTGAAAGTCAAGTCGTAGGGGTGGCTATTTTCACAACAGTCTTGTTTGCTGCTGAACCCCAGCACCTAGAACAGCGCCTGGTGCATAGTAGATGCTCAGTAAACACATGTTGGCTGAATGAACGGATCAGTGAATGAGTACACAGTGGGTGAGATAACTTTGCTCAGATTCATTGTTGCCTAACCCAAGTGCTCCAGATCCCAAAGGAGCCCAAGTCAGTGCAGGGCCTCAAGAGTTACTCTCAACTGTTCGACAAGAGGAAAAGGGATGGAATAGTCACCTGGGATGAAAGCCACCTCAGCTCTCCCTTAATAAATGAAGCTCTTACAAAGAACCTAATTAAATAACGATACATCTCAAAACAAAATAAAATAAAAAATAAATGAAGCTCATTCTGTAATAAGGCATTTAGCAAACAAGAACTGAGCGCCTGCTGTATGTGGGGCACAATGCCATGCGCTAAGATTATGATGCTGAGACAGACACACGGTTTGTGCCACTTTGGAGTTCAAAGAGTGGGGTCCTGGGTACCTGTACCAACAGCGTCTCTGAGTCAGCTTTGCATGGTCCCTCTGCACCGAGAGCAGATCTCTGCTCTGCACCGAGAGGGGTTTTCCCCCTCACCCTGCTACACCTCTGCCTTGGTTTTCTGTCTTCAAGACGATCCTGCAGAACCTCTCCCGCTTCCACATTCTGTGGTTAACTGGGAAGAGCTCGGGGACACAGAGCGGGTGGGTGCTCCAGATCCTGGGGGAGGCTGGGACACTGCGGGGCAGCTCACCACTGGGGTCCAGATGAGGGTAAACTGAGCCCCAGTCTTGAGAGATAGGCCCTCTCTGCTGCCCCCTACGTGGGGAGAAGGCTCTTTTCCTTCATCAGCATCCTGGCCCAGCATGCAGGGAGCTGCTTTCCCTCCAGTGGGGAAAGCCAGGCTGAGTGCCAACTCGTTAGGAATAGCTTCCCAGCTTCCTGGAGCCAGGAAGGGGCAGGGTGTGGGTGGCGGTGTTGGGTAGGGGAAGCAGACAACAGCTTTCCATCCATCAGCAGCTGACAGGCTGCTGAAAGTGAAGGGAGGGGTGTAGAGCCAAGCTCACCAGGAGGACCCGTGGGAGAGCGGTGACAGCATTTCCCGGGTACCAGCCTCTGGGTCTCTCCTGGGAACCCAGCAACCGAGTGAGGCTGCTGCTGGGCTGGCTCCCACCTCCCGCGTTCCACAGCTCACGTGTGCCGAATCCCCAAGTGAGGGGTCTGGCCTGGGGACGGGAAGGGTCAGAGCAAAGCACAAAGGGAGGATCTTCATGGGATGGATGGTTAACTGTCTCTTTAGAGCCCCTTCCAAAAAAAGCAGGAGGTATTTAAGTCAGACACCAAGAAGGACATCCTGACATGGCCAGGTGCCAAACGGGGACCATTGTTAACGAAGAGGAGTGTGGGTACCTGCATGGAAACTGTTGTGTCTGATTTTTGAATCATCTGTATGAATTGTCATTCCTTCTTTCACGCATTCATTCAGCCTTATTTACTACAAGCCAGGGCTGAGACCGGGAAAAAATGGAGATAAAAAAGACCACCTCCTTCCTCTCAAGGAATCCAGGAGCGAGGCAAGGCATGAACCCACAAACTGACACACTGAGGCTATTGGCAGACGAGGGCACTGGGAGTCAGAGGGGAAGGAAGAGATGACACTTGGCACCAGGAGAAGCACAGGGGGCTTCCTGTAGGAGGTGGTATCTGCCCTGAGCCCTGAAGAATGCCAGATACCCCAGAGGAGAGGGCAGTGTGGACACAGACCCAGAGGCAGGGAAGTGCCAGGTGCAGTCACCCCACCTGGCTGAGACCCGCGTGGGTGTCAGGAAAGGCTGGGTCACCTGACCTATATCTGGCCAATCAGTATGGTCCCTTCTCCTGGCCACATGATTGGTTTCAGAATGACATGTGACCCAAGGCGGTCCAGTGAGAATCAGCCCTGGGACTCTTGTGGAATCACGGCTGCAGCTCCTGTTATTTACAGTCCCAGGGGTCTGTCTTAGCTCAGGCTGCTCTTACAGATTACCATGGACTGGGCAGCTTATACAACTGCATTTAGGTCTGGAGACTGGCAGTACCGGCCTGATGGCCTCGTGGCGAGAGCCTCTTCCTGGCTTGCGTGTCCTAGTGTGGCAGATGGCAGTGAAAGCTCTGGCCCCCTCATCCCCTTAGAAGGGCACGAATCCCATTGTGGGGGCTCCACCTCCATGACTTCAGCCAAACCCAATTATCTCCACAGGCCCCAGCTCAGAATGCCATCCCATGAGGGATTAGGGCTGCAACATCCGAAATGGGGGAGACACAAGCGTTCAGCCCATAGGAAAGTTGTTTTGTGCACAGGCTTTAATGGGGGGTAGGGGACCAGGCAGGGAGAGACGTGGGTGTGAGCTCCAGTCTGGCCCTACTCACTGTGTAGTCTTGGACACACACTTCTGGCTCCCTCTCTGGGTCTCAGTTTCCATGAATGTGGAACAAGGAAGTCAAACTAGGTGAATGTCGAAGCGCCCCCAGCATTTCCCCTCTGACGTCATCTCTCTCTCATGCCACCTGCCCTCCATCCTTGATGCTGCCATATTGTATGGGGTGGGGGTGGGGATTCTGCCGAATATCAGTTGTTGTCTACAACCTCTTTTACCTTGCTGTATCCATGCTTCCATCCAGTAACAAGATTGGGGGCAAAATTTTTTAATGAGACTTTACATCTTGAAAGGAGCTAAACCCCGACCGGGCTGTCAGGCCCCAGTAGGACAGGCCCTCTGTCTGTCACTCAGCACAGCCCAGCCAGAGCCCAGGATGTGGAGGCCCCGGGGGACCCTGGCTCCCCCCACCCCTTCTCCCCCATCCCTGTTCTCTGGAAGACCAGGAAGTTCATTATTTCCCTGACTGGCTTTTCTGGCAAGATTCAAATTAATTTTCCAGCTCTCCCCCTCTCCCAAGCCTTGCAATCATTAAATGCCAGGGAAAGTTAAATAAACAGCTGATTTACAGACGCATTTTCTTTCTTTCTTTCTTTTTCTAAAAGCAGGAACCTCTATTAATCAGCTGTGCTGAGAACAGTCTGATTAAGCAGTTGGCGCACCCTTCAGACGAGCGAGCCTGGGGTCAGAGGGCCTAGAGGCTGGCAAGAGGCTCCTAATCAGGAACTAAAAATAACACAGGCTCCTCTGCTCGTTCCCCTCCCCCTCCCCCAACTGGGTCCTGGCCTTTTCTGCGCAGAAGGGGTGAGGTGAGGCACCCAGTCCCAGCCCTCTGGGACTCTCCAGCGCTCTGAGCTGCATGAGTTTACACAGATGATTTCACTCAACTCCACCAGTGTATAGAGACTCAGAGAGGGGAAGGGAATTGCCCGGAGTCACACAGCAAGGCTTTGACAGTGCTGGGCTTAGAACCCTGAGTCCCAGTTTGGGGCTAAGGGATATAGAGGTTTCCAGGTTTGAACTCCTTGAAAACTATGACAACCAAAGGAAACACACCATGCCTCCAAGCACCCTCCGAGGGCCACAGACCGGACACACACATCAGCACTTGTGTACGCGGATGCACAGGTACATTCGCACCCAGAGCGTGTGCATGTACCCCAGCTCGCACTTGGACCTGGCTCCTGAGCTGTTTCTGGTTTTCGTCCCTGGAGAGCAGAGGGACTTTGTCATCTACTTGGACCGAGTCCCCCCACCTGCAGTCACTTCCGGGCTTGTCCCGGCTGGGTGGAGGACTTGTGCCCACCTGGCTTCCGCCCCACTCCATCCGGCGCCCTTAGGCCCTCGCACCCGTGTGCAGCCTCACTGCGATGTCTGCCCAGCGAGGCTCTCAGGTGGCAGCGCTCACAGCCTTGGGTCCCTGTACTTCTTGTAACCTTGATGGCCGGTGACCCCGGGCCCCTCAAGACTCCCTAAGGATGGTGAACCCCCTTCTATAGAGTGGGGACAGAAGTTCTTACTTCCCAAGGCTGTGGCAGGGATTACATGAGAGGGCATCCAAAGCACCTGCTACTAGATCTGTTCGGCAAACATGTGTCAAGGGCCCAGGTCTGGTGTGGAGATGGGGGGGGGGTCATTCCATCACGTGTCTTCCTGCCTTAGAACATAGTAGGTAGTCAGTCAGTGGAAGTGAGCCTCGGTGTCTGGCGATCGGGCATTTACTGAGCAATGACCTAATCCCAGGTGCAAACAGCCAGACTACTGAGTGTGCCAGGGGGTATGCCCAGGATGGCGGGTGAGACAGATGCACGAGAAACGTATTCCAAACCACATGAAAAACACTATCGAAGATGAGACCGTGGCCGCCACAAAATTTGAGCTCACAAATCTAGGCGCCTACTATGTGCCTGGGGGCTCTGTTGAGGGCTTTGCCTCTTTGTCCTAATACATTCTCGAAACAACCCTGGAAGAGATTGCTGTTACTGCAGCAATATTGCAGGTGAGGAAACTGAGGCACAGAGAGGGTTAGTACCTTGTGGGAGGTCACACAGCTGGTGGGTGGTGAAAAGGGCAATGGAAGCCCGGAGGAAGGGTTACTGACCCCAGAGGGGGAGTCAGGCAGGGGAGCGTCTCCTAAGCGGAGAGCCTGAAGGCGGGCCTTGAATCCTGAGACCCCCATGCCCTCCAGGGAGCCGCCTGCTGCCTGACCGGAAGGGGCAGTCATGTGACCCATCTCCCCTGGCCCTGGCTGATTGGACCAGGATGGGCAAAAAAGCAGAACTGCAGGGGGGTTTGGGGGTGGGTGGGAAAGAGNCGTCCGTGCCAGCCGAGAAGACCAGAACGGGCAGAGGCCGAGCGGGGAGAGGCGCTCGCTCGTGCAAGGCCTGCAGCCTGCTACAAATCAGGGAGGGCTCCCACCCCGGAGGAGGGGGCGCTGAGAAGAAACAGCGCGAAGCCTGAGGGCCTCTCTGCCTCCGAGTTGGTTGGTGCCCAGATGTCGACGGGGCTGGCCCATTTGTGAGGCTGCCGGCCACCCCGCCTTGCAACAGAGGCCCCGGAGCTCATTTTCAATCAGGTCCTGGCCCGAGCGCGCAAGCAGAGTTAATTAGACATTTCCTTCCCTTCTGCAAGGAGATGGAAAGCAGCCCCCTGTTAGAACAATTAGTACTTACGGTCCCGCCCCCCTCTTCCTTCCTCCCGCCTTCTCTTAATACCTGGCCTTCATCATCTCTGACTGTTTCCCGTCCATCGATTAGCACGAGGAAGCCAAGAGGGAAGGGAAGGAGGAGAGAAAGGACCGACGGCCCATTTACCCCTTTCCGGGACAGGGAGACCCTCTGAGTGGGGGCCAGGCACAGTGCTGGGGTAGAGAGCCAGGCCACTGGGTTGTTAAGAGCAGGGGTCCTGACCTCTCATCCATGTCACAGGGATTCTGTGGCCTCCTGAGACTGTGGTCAGGATCCGGTGCCACCTGTGTGGGGAAGGCACCAATCACAGTACCTCGTTTGGATGCATCTTCCCTGTTTCCCTCTTACACACACAGATGCGGCTAGGGACCTGTGGTCCACAGTTGCTGTGTGATATTAGGCTGCTTACTTGGCCTCTCTGGGCCTCAGTGGAAGGAGGCTGTCTCTCAGCACAAAGCACGTTCCCCAGAGAGCCAGAGGGCATGCAGGACAGTGCAGGGGTGCAGGGCCTGTGGTCTGGCCTGAGACTGCCTGCTGGCCCAAGCCAGTGGCTCACTCCCCGTGCCTCGATTCCCTTGCGGACAGAAGGAATCTGTGTGCCTGGAGCGTTCAGAGCAGGGCTGAGCACATGACCAGCGCTTGCTAAGTGTCAGCTGTTATTCTTATTCTTAGTCCAGTCCAGCCCCTGCTTTCAGGGACTGGCAGCCAAGCAGCAAGCCTGTTCTTTTTCTCTTTTTAAACATTTTTTAATGTTTATTTATTTTTGAGAGAGAGAGAGCGAGCACAGGAGTGCAGGGGAGGGCAGAGAGAGAGGGACACAGGAATCGAAGTAGGCCCTGTGCTGACATCAGAGAGCCCAATACGGGGCTCGAACCCACGAGCCATGAGATCATGACCTGAGCTGAGGTTGGACACTTAACGGACTGAGCCACCCAGGTGTCCCCACAGGAGAATGAATCCAGAGTTTCCATCAAAAGTGACTCGGGGAAGAAAGGTCACCGTCTTGGCCAGCTGCATCCATGTCTGAGATTGGGAAGGACGGGGTGAGGTTTTTGGTGCCGTGGTTTCGTCCTTCTTAAATCAGAGCTAGGCACGCTCCACAGGTAGAGGTGTCAGGAGGGCTAGGTGGGATCGCTGCCAAAGTTCTCGGTGTGTGGCCCTCCCCTCCACCCACCGCCACCCTCTACGCGCTGGTGGGTCACGGCCACTCGGAGAGTCTCCAGCAAACCGGAAGCACCGTTGAGCGCCTGCTGCCTATACAGACATCACATGGCGTGCCGGGAACGGACCCAGAAGACAGAGCTGGGGCTGCCTGCTCTCTGAGCAAAGGGCCAACCCCAACATGCATTAAGCTAAATGGTGGCTTTGGGCTCTGGGACATGGCGATGAATCCTTCCCGGCGAGCAATCCGTCTAGAGCAGGGTGGTGAGGTTCAGATGCATGCGCTGGAGGGGCTGAGGCACAAGAGGAGCTTCTAGAACAGGACGGGATGGCACAGCCTGGCTCAGGGGGTGACCCTGACCCAGCCATTTTGACTGGAAGTGCACTTTGGGGTCTAACCTGAATCCTTCCTGCTGCAGCGGGATCTCAATTCCCATCATCCTAATAACAGATCATGTGAACTGGGGACCAGCTTGGTGAACGTAAGGTCAGAGAGAATTTCCTTGTGGGACTCAGAAATCGCTTGGAAGGCAACTCCCGAAGCAGATCCAGCCACGTTAGGGACGCTGGCAGCCTCGAGCCTTCCACGATGACTACTGCGGGGGCCACACTGATGGTGGCGGTTCAGCACCACCTGCCTTGGACAGTTGGACAACCAGACTGTTGTTAAGATCAAGCTCACTGCTCTACACCTTTGAGGTGGGCTGTCATTAAACAAAAAAATTTTTTTTTTAATTTGCGTTTTGCTAGAGGTGGGATCTCAACATATCATGAATGGACGGATTTGTCTTTAGTCTTAGATCTATATCCCTTCCCCAAGCCACTAAGTATCATTGAGCTGATGATCAATGAACTTGACTGAACTCTCCAAAGCTGGGATGGTGGGGGGTGAGCTGCCTGCAAACCCAGCTTCAAAATCAACCTCAACTGGAGGAAAGTGACTTTTTGGTCTTAAAAAGGCTGATGAGCAGAGTATCCTTTTTGTGCGGGCCATGTGAAGGCTCTAAGGAGAGAGATGTCTAAAGACCTGCGAGGTCCCAGCCCCCAGGAAGCTCATATTCTAGTCAGGAGAGGGGACCCACAAGTGGCATGTGACCTCTCCAGCCCCTGGCCCACAGCGGTCTCCCACAGCGCGTACCACCATCTGCATCCCTGCCAAGTTCATTATCTTGTGTGTTGTCTGTCCCCACACTGTGGGCAGGGATTGGTCTTGTTTGCTGCTGCATCCCCAGCACCCAGCATAGTCCCGGGTGCTCAATAAACATACGCCGAGGGAATGGATGAATGAAGGCAGGTGGATGGCTTCAGCGAGTCTTTCCTGGGGCGTAGGGTGGCTGCAGTGGTCCTCAGGCTCTCACTCTGAGGCCACTTGTCTACCATCGGGGTGGAGACCCCCACCTCCTCCCTGACTCTGGGACGCTCTGTCTCCCGAGCTATAACTTGACAGGGCTGAGCCTCCCTGGATGCTCCTTGCCTGACTTCGGACTGGGGCTGGGGGGTTGGCCGGACCCCCTCCCCTGGCTCTGTTCCCTCCTCTGCCACCCAGCTGCATGGACCCGGCTCAGTGGGTGCGTGCAGCCACCACGGGCTATCTCTGTTCTCCCGCCCAGGGACGCTGAGTGGTAGATGCTGATCTACCCTCCCTGCCTCGACTCTTGTCTTGTGGACAAATCCCATGTTTGCCAGGGTTAGTGTCCCAAGGTTTACGTCCCCAAACAGATTTGGCCTCAATTTACCGCTTCCCAGCACGTGAACTTGGGCACATAGCTTTACGTCTTTGAGCCTCGGTGTCCTCATCTGGATAATGGGTAGTAGTTGATCCCAAAGGATTGATATGAGGATTAAATCCAGGGACAGTTAGGAGCCTTGTATTAGGAGCCTGACTCCTAGACAGTTGGGAGTCAGAAGAGGTTGGCATCCAGCTGTGGATGTTTCCCACCTGTGACCTTGGCCACGTGGTGGTATATTACTGAGCATCAGTTTATTTAGCTATAGAATGAAAATAATAGTAAAAGTAATAATTGAGTCCCATTATTCTGCAGCGAGGTTTGGTGTGATGATGTATGTGAGGCACTTGGTACCATGCTTAGTGCATAAGTAATTTATGCTTACACTTAAGTGTTTCTATGGCCACTCTTATCATTATTACAAGCTTCATCTTTTATGTGTTGGGCACTTAGTAGGTGCCAACAAATCAATCAGTATTTAGCCTCTTGCTCTCTTTAAAAGTCAGGGCGTTTATTTTGTCATTGTTATGTGGATGAGCACAGTGAGAATTTGAATTCGCCTATCTCTGCTGACCAGTTTACTCTCCTGGGTGAGAATCTCCCTCCAGTAATTGTCAGAAGGGCTCTTCTCATCATATAAATATTGACTAGAACAAAATCCTGGCAAACAGGTGTTTGGAGTCCTCCCACACCCCTTATCTATCTACATTTGACAGGAGTGAACATCAGCACCCAGAGAGGTTCAGTGCTCTGTCTAGGGTCACACAGCATGCGGATTCAGCCAACCCTTCCGGCTTCTGAGTGCTCTGAGGGCCGAGCTGCTGTCACCCCCACCGCCGCCATATTGTCCTCTCATCTACCTGTGGTCAGGATGTTAGGCCTTCGAGTCATTTCCACAACCTCCCTCTCTTGTGACCTTCTCACTGGCCCCCGGAGCAGAGCAGGGCAGGATCGATCCAGCATTATTGCCGTTTTTCAAAGGGGAAACCTGACTACGGTCAGAGCGAGCGGCCCCCTGGTGCCCAGCCTGGCAATCCAGCCGCAGAGCAAGGTGGCCCTCGCGGGAGGTCCTGGCCCTGCTGCTTTGTGCGCTGTTCACCCGCTGCCTCCTGGCCCAGATTGCGGAGTCCTCAGGGAGAGCCCTCGGGGGTGGGCACCGCGTGCAGAGACCCCAGAGACCCGAGGCCCCCCCGCACCCACAGGCAGCGCTTCCCTCTTCTCTTGAGGAGCAGAAGAGATTTATAGCTCCCGACCCTAGACGCTACTTCCAACCAAGTTGCACAAAAGCAACTTCCAGGCGTCCCTTCCTGGGAGACAGACAGTGACCTTGTAACAGGAGACGGGAGCCCAAAGGCTGGCAGCTTCCCGGTAAAAGTTTCTTCTTGTCTAGTAAGCAATCACCTTGGGGGATTTGAAAAATGGATTCATGGGAGAAGGTGCTGAAATGTGTCACAGGGACTTTCCAGTGCATTAAAGGAGCCAGCATTTCATGCCATTCTGAGCCCATCCTTTCTCCCCCCGGGGTGGGCGATGTAGGTCAGACCAGCTCCCCACACCTGGACCATGGGTGCTGGATTCAGTGCCTGGTGCTTGGCTGCAGGCCTGCGGGGAGCCCCTCTGCGCGCTCCCCCAGCTCTGGGGCCCAGAACCTACCAGGCTCTTATGAGGATTAAAGCAGTCGGTGCAGGTAAGTGGTTGGAGCAGTGCCCAGCACGTAGCGGATTCAAAGTAAGCGTAAGCTGTTGTTAATAATATTCACAGGGAAGGGGCAGCCGTGTATGTAACAGAGCAATTCTTCTGTGTGGTGGAGGGACTCAAAGGAGAATACAACCCTTTGGTCTCTGTCTCTCAGCATCCTGAAACTTGCACCTGATTGCATTTAAGAAGAAAAACAACAGCAAGAGCAAAACAAAGCAGGGCCTGAGCCAGAGAAGGCGGCCTCCGGACCTGGCAGGTTCTCAGGCATCGGCCCAGAGGCATCTCTGTGGCGCCAACGCCCATTTCACAGACCAGCTGTTTCACTGGCCACAAAACGTCCTGGGTCCCCGGGGAAGCAGGCCTGGGGCCCATCGTTGGGCATCTGCCCAGGGGCTGGAGGGGCTGGACTCACTAGGGAAGTGTCATCGCTGAGCCCAGTGCGTGGTCTGGTGTCGAGAGGCCTGAGCTGATGAGCCTTTCCGAGAGGCTCCAGCGGCACCTCTGTCCCTGACTCAGAGGGGAAGTGTTTACAACACCTGTGAGTTCAAGGTCACCTGTCTCCCCACCGTTCCTGCCTTCTGTCTGCTTTTGTCTGGCCCAGAAATGGTCTAGAAGAGATTCCCAGGGAAGTGGGGGCTGCAGGTAAGGACCCCTTCCCGATACCTGCACCCACCGCTCAATATCTGAAAGTGAGGTGCAAGCCAGGCAGGGGCAGCCTCTTGAATTGGGGCAGGAGGCTGGGCCACAGAGCAGCCATCATGGTAGTCATTAGACCCATGTTCACTATATGCGCCAGGCAATAAAGTGAGGGGTCTTTTAATGCTACAAGTGATGATCCTATGAGGGGGATGTAACAAACCCATTTTACAGGTGAGAAAATAGAGTCTCAGGGAGATAAAACAGTTTGTCCCAAATCATAGTGTGAAAGAAACAGAATGAGAATTTGAACTAAGCTATGTAGGATTCCAGTCTTAACTGCCACACTGTTGCATACTTTGTAAAGTGGGAAATATTTTGCTTTCTTTTTAATTAATAGACCCACTTCCCATCTTAAAAAATGTTTTGCTTTTTAAAAAATATTTCTAATGTTTATTTTTGAGAGAGAGAGAAAGAGACAGAGTGTGAGCAGGGGGAGGGGCAGAGAGAGAAAGACAGAGAGAGAGAGAGAGAGAATCTGAAGCAGGCTCCAGGTTCTGAACTGTCAGCACAGAGCCTGATGCAGGGCTCGAACTCATGAACTGCAAGATCATGATCTGAACTGAAGTCAGATGCTCAACCAACTGAGCCACCAGGCACTCCTAAAAAATTTTTTTTAATGTTTATTTATTTTTGAGGGGAGGGAGGGGCAGAGAGAGAGACACACACACAGAATCTGAAGCAGGCTCCAGGCTCTAAACTGTCAGCACAGAGCCTGACGTGGAGCTTGAACCCACGAGCTGCAAGATCATGACCTGAGCCGAAGTTGGACGCTCAACTGACTGAGCCACCCAGGTGCCCCACCCCACCCTCACTTTTTTTTTTTTACAGATTCCAAAGTTTTCCCACCCATTAAATTTACTTGATCTTGGGGCGCCTGGGTGGCTTAGTCGGTTAAGCGACCGACTTTCACTTGGGTCATGATCTCACGGTTCGTGGGTTCGAGCCCCGCGTCGGGCTCTGTGCTGACTGCCAGCTCAGAGCCTGGAGCCTATTTCAGAGTCTGTATCTCCCTCTCTCTCTGACCCTCCCCTGCTCACGCTGTCCCTCTCTCTCCTAGAAAAAAAAAAATTAAAAAAAAAATTTACTCGATCTTGATCCTACAAGGAAGACTGGGAATTGTGCCCCCGTTTTAACAACGAGGCAACTGAAGCCCCGAGAGGTAAGTGACTCGCCCTGGGTGGGAGCCGGGAATCCTGGGCTCCTGCCTCCTGTCCCTGGATGCTGGGTTAGAGGCGGCCGTGTGTCTAGGAGAAGCCGTCTGGGTGTTCTGCCAACAGAAGAAATGATTATCATAAACTCATTTCCCAGAGTATCATTCCCCTCTTTTCAGAGATTGGATTTCGGTCGTTAATAAGGGCCGCGTTCCCCAGCCTTCTATCACCACCTCCAGTTTTTGAGCTTCCTCCCTCTGCTGCAGTTTAACCAAGTTCTTCATTAACTGCTATGCACCCAGAAGGTATTTATATCAATTGCACATTTGGAAATCCAGCTGCATTTCAAGTGTGGGTAACAAGCTAACGACCCACTCTGGGGCGGGTAAGACTGGGGGACCTGCTTTGGCAGCCTCACCTTTTCATGACCCAGAGTGTGCAGGAGCACAGCTCTGAGAGTGAAAGCCTCAGGAGGCAGGGTATCGGCACGTGTGAGTGCTGTCATTCCCCACCGCCTAGCCAGCCTTCTTTTCCCTTCCTCCATCTGCCCTTCCATCCAACCTTCCTTCCTTCCTTCCTTCCTTCCTTCCTTCCTTCTATCCAACCATAGCTCCATTCATGCATGCATATATCCATCCACCCTTCCATCTACCCATCCACCCATCCTTCCAACCATCTGTCTATCCATCCATCCATGCATCCAGTCCATCCTTTCCTTCCTTACGCTCTTCCATCCATCCTGCCATTCATATAGCCTTCTATCTCTCCATCCAGGCATCCAGTGTGCACGCATGCATCCATCCTTCCTTTTTTCCATCCATCCATCCATCCAACCATCAGTCCATCCACCCATGCATCCAATCCTTCCTTCATTTCTTCCATTCACCCTTCTATTCTTCCATTCATCTATTCGCCCACCCTTTTATCCATCCATCCATGCTCCCATCCACTCACCATCCTTCCATCCACCCTTTCATCCATCCATCTTTCCCTCCTTCCTTCCATCCACCATCCATTCATCATCCATCCATCCATCTATCCATCCATCATCCATCGTTATATCCTTCCATTGATTCACCACCCTTCCATCCATCTATCCATTCTTCTTTCTTAAAAATTTTTTTATTTTTAAAATTTTTAATGTTTTTATTTGTTTCTGAGAGAGAGAGAGAGAGAGAGAGAAGGAGAGGGTCAGAGAGAGAGGGAGATACAGAATCTGAAGACAGGCTCCAGGCTCTGAGCTGTCAGCACGGAGCCCGAAGCAAGACTTGAACCCGTGAACCATGAGATCATGACCTAAGCTGAAATCGGATGCTTAACCAACTGAGCCACCCAGGCGCCCCAATCCATTTGTCCTTCAATCCTTACTTCCATCCACCATCTATCCATCATCCATCCATCCATCCATCCATCCATCCATCCATCTGAATTCATTCATTACTTCATTAGCTAATTTAATGACCATCTACCATATCCTGCTCTAATGTTCCTATTTTCCAAAGCACTTACCACCATTTAACACACTGAAGCAGTTATCTATCACTGATCTATCTATCTGCATTATTGTTTATTGCCTTTTCTCCACCACCATTTCCCCCTCCCTCACTAGTACAGAAGACTCACAAGGGCAAGAACCTTGTTTTATTGACTTTTATTCTAAGTGCCACCCAGTGAGCACTTAATAAGTGTTTGTTAAGTGAGTGAATAAACATGGATGTAATATTGAATAAGATACAAATTTATAGGAATTAAGGCAAAACTGGAGATTTCAAATACATAAAGAAATGCCATCGTGTAGACCCCTAGACAGTATTCCTTCCGTCTGCCTCTAGTGCTTCTTATGAGGGAAAGTTCGAGATCATAGGTCATTAGGAGGAATTCTTACCTGGCATTCCCAGCTTCCAGCATCTGACTCCTGCCCTCATCTCTTATCACTAACAGGCCTTCCAGTTAGTTGGACTTGTTCGTGCTTTCCAAACACACTTTGAGCTATCTTTTCATGCCTCGGGGCCTTTGCACATACTCCCCCCCNTGTTTCCCACCCCCCCCCCCCCCCCCCCCAGAAATCTCTTTTACCCTCTTGTCCATCTGGAAAACTTTCTGCTTGCTGTTTGGGACTAGATTCAGATTACACCTCCTTTGGGGAACTCTCCCTAGTCCTTTTTCCTCCCATTTTGGGCAAAATTAGACCCACCCTTTGCCTCTTGTGATTTCCTCTACTGAAGAACATTTCAGATGGTGAATTTGATTATTTCTGTCTGTATCCTTCATGGCATGGGAGTGAATTATTGTAATAGGAACTATTTGCAGAAATATAACGATAGTGGCTACTGAGTATTGGGTACCTATCACTGTTCCTAGTGCTTCAACATTCAATCCTCATAATAAGTTTATGAGGTAGGAACTATTATTTTCTTCCCATTTATAAAAGAGAGAATAGATGTAGAGAGATTGTGGTAATTTACCCAAGATTACACCTTAATAAATGGTGGAGCCAGAAATAGAACCTGGGCAAGATGACTCCAGAGCCCCTGAGCTGAATGTCTCTGTGACATCAGACAAGACCTTACAAATGCCCAGGTCTCAGTTTTCCCATCTGTATAATGAATTGTTATGGTGAGATAGTACTTAAGGATCTTTCACTGAGGACACTCTAGGACACTCTTTGGAGTCTCTTCTATCTAGAGAGATGTGTCCATGTAGCAACCTCTTCCTTATAGAAGTGTGGTTGGGACCCCATAAGGATGAGAAAGGAGGATACCAGCAAGCATTTGTTTCTAAGACAGTTTGGGTCTGGGAGGATGGGCAGAGAGACAGGTAATCGTGTGAACACATCAGAGACTCTTCTGGACTGTGTTATACTGTGTTGTTCCCCCGATTCTCCTTTCCTTCTTGCTTTTCCTCTGGTTTCTCTGTGGGAAAAATATACTTCCCCATTGACTTTAGACTGAGTCATGTGACTAGTTTTGGCCAATAGAATGTGGGTGGAAAGGGGGTGCCTGGGTGGCTCAGTCGGCTCAATGTCTGACTCTTCATTTTTGCACAGGTCATGATCTCATGATCGTGAGATTGAGCCCTGCATTGGACTCAACGCTGGACATGGAGCTTGCTTGGGATTCTCTCTCTTCCCCCAGGTCTCCTCAAATAACAAAAACAAGAATGTGGGTGGAAATAATTGTGTGCTAGTTCCCAGACAAGATCTTTAGAGCCCTGGCCAGCACTGTGGAGCTTCTGTTCTCAATGAGTGAGCCCAAAACCAGAGGCCCTATGATAAAGACACATGGAACAGACCTGTTTTCTATTTAAATTAGCCTGAGTCGGCCTAGCCCAACTTAACCCAGCCCCAATCAACCGAACTGTATATGACTATGGGCTTGTAAAACACATGTTTGGCATTGTGAATCACTCAGAATTTGGAGATGCTTGTTATGCAGCATTAGTGTAATAGAAATCTGACCAATACATAGACTAGACACTAGACCAGTATAAGTGTAGCATCCTGTTGAGTTATATTGCCCTGTTAAAAAAAAAAAGTTTATTTATTTATTTTTGAGAGAGAGAGAGAGAGAGACCACAAGTGGGGGAGGGACAGAGAAAGAGAGGGAGACCAGAATCCTGATGCAGGGCTTGAACCCAGAAACTGCAAGATCATGACTTGAGCTGAAGTCAGACACTTAACAGACTAAGCCACTCAGGTGCTCCTAGTTATACTGTCCTTAATCATAAAGAGGTGTAACATTAGGGCACCTGGGTGGCTCAGTCCATTAAGCATCCGACTNTTATGCAGCATTAGTGTAATAGAAATCTGACCAATACGTAGACTAGACACTAGACCAGTATAAGTGTAGCATCCTGTTGAGTTACATTTTCCTGTTAAAAAAAAAAAAGTTTATTTATTTATTTTTGAGAGAGAGAGAGAGAGAGACCACAAGTGGGGGAGGGACAGAGAAAGAGAGGGAGACCAGAATCCTGATGCAGGGCTTGAACCCAGAAACTGCAAGATCATGACTTGAGCTGAAGTCGGACACTTAACAGACTAAGCCACTCAGGTGCCCCTAGTTATACTGTCCTTAATCATAAAGAGGTCTAACATTAGGGCACCTGGGTGGCTCAGTCCATTAAGCATCCGACTTCAGCTCAAGTCATGATCTTGCAGTTCGTGGGTTCGAGCCCTGCGTCAGGCTCTCTGCTGACAGCTCAGAGCCTGCTTCAGATTCTGTGTCTCCCTCTCTCTCTCTGCCCCTCCCCTGCTCATGCTCTCTCTCTCTCAAAAACATTTTTTAAAAAGTTTAAAAAAAAAAGAGGTCTAACATTAAAGTCAAATTAGCAGTGACATTTGAGCAAACAAGTAACATTCAGACTTACTGAACTCCTTGCTAAAGCAACATCCTGTGGAGGGTGCAGGCACTTTGATGGACCAGACACCCATATAGTGGCTCTTCTTTGTCTTTGCTGTTACACAGCTAGTAAAGTTTATTTCCACTGCTAATCAAACATGCTTCCAAATTCCGGGTCCCAGCCTTCTAGAAGGAAGGGTCTGAGTGTGCGAGGCCTATCCCCTCTGTCACTTTGGGCATATTTAATCTATATAGCTAGGACCTCCGTGGTTTGATCCAAGGCATAGAGGAATCTGGTTTGGCCTATTTGAAATATTCAACAACAATATTTGAAATATTCAAAGACGTCTCAGCAGAAGATGCGCCTTCTTCTTCCAGCTTCCCGAGTCTGTCATATGGGTGTGGGTGGTTTCAGTGGTGTGTTGAGGAGGAAATGGAAATGGTGGGAAGGGACTTGAAAGGCTTCTGTAATTTTGGAGCCTACACAATCTTTGTGAAAGTCTCTCTGATTCAGGCTCGCTGTGACATCGCCTCTTCCCATGATTCTGCACATGCCAGTAACGTGTCCTAGGATCCTGCCAGCCTGTTTTCTGAGTTTTCATGACCCGAGCCTAGGGCCACAGCTGCAGTGATAAATAGGTCCTGTGGTCACTGACGCATTGTCTCATGGGGTCCCCCCTTAGTTTCCTGTGGCTTCTGGAATAAATGTCCATGAACCTAATGGAAAGTGACGTACACTCATTCCCCTACAATACTGGAGACCAGAGGTCCGGAATCAGTTTCAACGGGGTAGAGTCAAGGTCTGAGCAGGGCTGGCTCCTTCTGGAGGCTCTGAGCAAGAACACGTTTCTTTGCCTTGTTCGCCTCTAGAGGCGCCTACTTCCCTTGGCTCATGACCTCTTCCTCCATCACACCAGCCTCTTGCTTTCATTTTCTTGTCTTCTACTACTAGTCTTGCTTCTTCTGTCCCCCTTGTGAGTATGTTCAATTCACCTGGATAATCCAGGAAAATTTCCCATCTCAAGCTCTGAAAAGCCCTGTTTATCATATAAGGTAACATATTCACAGGCTCCAGGAATTAAGAGGTGGACGTCTTTGGAAGGGGCTTTATTCTACCCCAGACTCTTCATGGTGGGGAAGACAGGCACCACTGCCCGTTTATTTTCATTGCACTTTCATTTATTTCCATTGTAGAGGAAAAGGAGGGCCGTAGTTTGCAGAACCAGGACCAGAGCCCAGACTTCTGACTCCTATTTGTTAAACTATTATTCTTAATTTCAATAATAGTAACTTTCATTAAATGTTTGCAATGCTCCCAGCACTGGACAAGCACCTTTATGTATGTAATGCACTATTATTAGTCATATGTTGCTGCTGAGGAAACTGAGGCTTAGAGAATCACATAGCCTCTGAGTAGTGGAGTCAGGATTTGAATCCAGGTCTTCTAGTGTGGAAAACACTCAGTGGATGCTGTTTACCAGATCCTCTTTACCAGACCAGCATACCCATCCCGGCCACCATGAGGGCTGACTTTTAACAGTGCACAGCTGTCTCCTTTCCCAGAGAATTGCCCTTGGCCTCCAGGAGCCATTTTGCTGGGAAATGCCTGAGAGATTACCCCTCCCCCAGGGCTTCCTCTAGGAAATAGCTGGTGAATAATGGTACCCAGCACTGACCCTCCTCTCTCAAGGTGGGACAATTCTGCCATGACTTTCACACTCCAGAACTCCACGGGATAGAAGCTAGACTTCAGCTGAACCCANCTTCCCGTGTGAATTTTGGTAGTGACTGTGTGTTTAGGAATTTGTCCATTTCTTCTAAGTTGTCCAATTTGTTGGCATATAATTTTTCATATTGTTGGGAACAGATGTTGGGAACCCACATCTTTTAAAAAAAATTTTTTTAATGGCTATTTATTCTTGAGAGAGAAAGAGAGAGAGAGAGAGACAGAGAGAGATACAGAGTGTGAGGAGGGGAGGGGCAGGGAGAGAGGGGGACACAGAATTGGAAGCAGGTTCCAGGCTCTGACCTGTCAGCACAGAGCCCGATGCGGGCTCGAACTTATGAACTGCCAGATCCTGACCTGAACCAAAGCCCAACACTTAACCAACTGAGCCACTCAGGTGTCCCCCTGAACCCACCTCTTTATTTAGCTTCTTCCCTTGCCCCATTCCTCCTTTACTTACTCTCAGGTTTCACCTGCAGGCTTTCCTTCGAGGGAAACCCTTACATGGGAATTACCGACTCAGGCTGTACCTGTACGGACCCTCAGCTAGGACATGGTCTCAGGTGGGGTTTGGTCAAGGAAGCAGAACAAATGGAATGCTAAAGAATAAAGGATTTGTTATAGGGATTTGACCTCATGCGCTGGTGAGGACTAATTTCACAGTCTGCATCCAGTGCTTATCCTGAAGATAGCCTGGCAGGCAGCTGGGGGGGTGGGGGGAGAGATAAATACGCAGCAGGGCAAACAGTGACTTCTGCAACATCCGCAGCGATGAACTGGAAGTTATGCAGGACTCGCCATCTCGAGCTTCTGACCTGCAGGACGCTGGCACGCTTCATCCCACAGTTGCACAGCACCCTGCTTGGGATCTGAGATGCTGGAGGAGGAGATGGGGCAGGAGCCGGGGTTGCCGGGGGCCGGGCTCTGGCCCCGCCCCCACGAGGTGAGCCATTTGCTGATCCTACACCGACATAACCTGTAAGTATGGTTGCTGCCTCATTTCACTTCTGCCTTCTGGTCCCAAGCATCACTCTCCTGCCAAGCAAACTCAGAGCCAGAAAGGGAAAGATCCTGGGAAATGTAGTGTCAGTTTCATTAAATCGACCCAGTAGAAAATCATCATAGATCAGCATGGCACATGTACACATCTCTTTTAACCACATTGAACTTCCAAATTAAGATCGTGGTGGGAATATAGTCAGCAGTATTTTAATAACTGTGGTGACTATACTTTCTGCGATAAGCACTACTATTGTATAGAATTGTCAGATCACTACCACCTGAAACAAATATAACGCTGTGTGTCAGTTATGCTTTAATTAGGCAATTGAAAGATCAGGGCAAAATCATGCTTCTTGCTAACTACTGGAGCTATCCCTGGTACAAATGAAAGCACACCTTCTTCCCCAAAGAAGATACAAAGCTCCTTTATCTTTGAGTGATGTTTATACCTTTTGTAGGTGGGTCACATTCCTTTACAGACAGCCTATCATTTAAATACCGAATGATAAGTTAGCAATTGTTAATAAATCTTATGCTAGGGGAATAAGAATGGGGGGGAGGGAGAATAATTAACATCCACACAAATATTGTCATTCAGAATAAGGAAGAAATACTTCAATCTATTATCTTCCTCCTTTCTTCAACGGGTCATGTATGTGATGATAACCGGTATTTATAATTTCCTTCTTCCACTGCTCATTTCATATTCCATTTGCCCTCAGCAGTAACGTTGGCTTATCATGGTTTGCTGCCTGATGGGGCAACTCAGCCCTCATTCCTTAAAGATCTGGACCAGTAGCTGTCCTACCTATTATGGGTGGTTGTGCTTTTATTTGTTTGTTTGTGTTTGTTCTTATTTTAATTCCAGTATAGTTCGCATACAGTATTAAATTAGCTTCAGGTGTCCGACAGCAATTCAACTTTTTAGTTAAAGGTGGTTGTGTTTTTTAATTACTTGTATGACAGGACAAGAGTCCTCTATTACTTAGAGGTGGGGAGCTCTTGAATTCAGGGCATCTTCCTGTTTATCCCTATTGAATAGCAGCCACCCAGTTTCCCCTGATATTCAGAATTAATCACTGTAGCCAGTACAGAGACCCACTTCTATGCTCATCAATTCATTGTCAACAAGAGCCCAAGGTAGCCGGACAGCGATCTCAGCTCCAAATTAAATGGACCATTGTTACATCTCATGGTGGGAGCATTCCTCCTTTGGGAACTAAGATCTCTGGACCAACAGACCTAAAGTCATGGGGACAGAAAGCAAACGTTTTGCTAGTAAATTATATAAGATGGCAGTGAGAGGAACCACACCCTCTTCCACCCCAATTCCTGAGCCTGGGAATCCTGGCTGTGAGATGAATAGCGCATGTATTGCTTGTTGATTCTAGAGTGTAGACTGCTTCCTGGAGGATATTGACCCAGCCCTGCAAGACATTGTCATAAGGCTAGTGTCATGACCAAGGCTTCAAAAGGCCATTCTGCCATTTTGTCAGACCAGCTGCTTCAAGGTTATGAAAATCATGTAAGACTAGTGAATCGGCAAACCATGGGCCCACGGCTGCACTCTACTTGTTGTAAATGATTTACTTGGTCAGAAGCAAAATTGTGTGGTATGCTACGAGGAATAGAACATTCTATAAGTCCACCGGTGGTGGTTTTGGCAAAAACGCCATGGATAGAGAAGGCAAGTCCATATCCAGACAAGGGTCTAGATAAGTGAATGAGAGCAAAGCATGGAGCTAAACTGGGGGCTCCGTGATGGACTCTGGGGTTGCTGCCTGGGCACTTAACAGTGACTATAGCCAGATCATCCTTGATGAACAGAAGTCCAGTTAACTGAATCCTTACATCACCTCCACCCAGTTTGTTCACGAGTCCGTGGGTAATGACGGGGAGGTCCTGGGAAAGAGTTTGGCTGAAATCCACAACATGAATCACTTTGCCTATTCACTTACTAAAGGCTCCCTCTACTCAAGTGACTCTGATGCATGTTAGCACAAACATAGACATGATAGATATGTTCACCTAATCCTCCAATTCAGCACGTTCTAGCCACATGCTTCTCTCCAAGACCTCATTTCACCAACTTTCCTGTTATGTTTCTTCCACGTGCCCGACATGGCCCCCACATCAGTATAGATGCATACCCATGGCCATCTCTCCTACTAGGCTAAGTAAGCAATCAGGTTCACTGCTCAAAATTCTGCCACTGGTAGGCGTTCTTTTACCACTGCGGCTGGGGTGCTACTGCCTCCCCTGTGGGTAGTACCAACATAATGTGCAGAACCTTCTGTAATCCAGAACTGTTGTTTTTCTTCCTTAGTCAGCATGTCTGGGGAATTCCACATGAGGCCACAGGTGTGGGTAGAGCGAGAGGAAGTAATGCAGCACAAGCAGAAGAGACAAGCATTCCCAGTACTTGCTCAGGTGACTTACATGATTCTTCTTGAGCCCTTTGAGCTGATATTAGAGATGCCACTTCCATTTGGTAATGAAATTGTTGCTGCAAGTGCTCATTTTTATGGTTTGGCTGCTCAGACAACATTCGGTTCATTGACGGGCGGGTCAGAAGTCCTGTTAACTTGGGGCCTGTGACCAAGCTCTCAGTGACCAACAAGGCCCCATAGCAATACAGAAGCCACTTCTCCAGAGAGTAGCATAGCTTTTCTACAAACTCTTAAGGGCCCATGCTATTATTCACCCACAGGGCCTGCCTAAGTCTCATACAACACCCCCATCTACCACAGGCCCTTCAAGCAGCATTAGATCTTCTGGGTCACACAGACCAACCGGCAGAGGAGCTCACAAGGGGGCTGCACCTGTCGGAGGTGGGGGAGTAGGTCTGGCGTGATAAATCCATTTCAGCATTCCGATGTCCCTGAGCCTTGGGATACTTCCCTCTACAATCTACCAGGGCAATGCTGGCATCAGAACTTCATTTAGCATGGGTCACCTTTGTGTCCAGGTTTTAGGCCATCAACCAAACAGCTAGAGCCAATCCCAGCTGTTTGAGCTCATGCCGTGAATCTGGACTGTTTCCTGCACCCTTGTCAATGAGTTTGGCCTGATCTGACACTGCATTTTTTTCTACTCCGATCCAGTATCCTTAGGGTTCATTCCCAGAACTACAGGAAAGGGGATGCTGGGAAATGCCATTCCAGATGCACTGGGTTGACAGAATGCAAAGCATTGCAGACACCGGGCCTTACTTTACCATGTTGCCTCTTTCAGTGTCAAAACGAAAACACTGTAGTGTGTGTGTCTTCTTAGAGCTACAAGGGCAAGCACATTAGCGTTCTCTCCCCAGATTGAAATCCAAGGTCATGACTACTCTTGTAAGCCTGAGAAATATACTTAACCTCTACTGGACACCCCTATCTCTTTATAATAATAGCTGCCCACCTCTAGTCTTCCCTTAACGCACATCATTTCACCTAATTCTGATGACCTTACGGTGAATTACTATCCCCATTTTACAGCCATGGAAGCAGAGGTTGAGGGGGCAGGGTTGTGTCACTGGCAAGGGATGGAGACCAAATTCAGACTGAGTTTCCTGCGTGCTGTAGGGAATCTCCTCCCTCAGTTTTTTCCCTGCTTGAGTTAACCTTTGTACCAGATTATTGGTGATGGGTTGGATATGGAGCCCCAGAACCATAGACTGTTCTTGGTAGATGGGGCCTGAAAGAGCACTTTAGAGTTAAGGAAATCGAAGCCCAAAAAGGTGAGGCAATTTGTCCAAGACAGCCCAGTGGGTCACTCATAGGGCTTGGGTGATGATGGTCAGAGCTACACCCAGGGGCTGGGAGTTAAGCAGTTAAATGAGCCTGCCATTCCAACCATGCCCGAGACTGGGATCCACGTCAGCCTTAGACAAAAATGCCCATTCAGGAGTCACATAAGTTTTCCTGTCATGCCCTCTGGTCCTAATAGCCAGGTGGGCCTGGGAGCTTGCCTCTAACCAAGCTGCTTCAACTGCCCATCTCATCATCCCCATGTCCTCGGAGAGAGTCCCTTTTGCTGATCGCCGGAAGCTACTTGGATTTCTTCGGCTTCATTTTGTGCGAAGGGAGTGGGGAGTCTCGTTCTAGGAATGGAAATGACCTATTCCCTGAGGACCGGCCTGGCCTGTGAGCTCCAATACAAACACACAAGCGATGTTGTCTCATTCTTAGCTCATCCAGGTCAAGCTAATGTGGCGGCTCCTGTTCAGGTGCTGGGATCTTCTAGAATCTGCTGTCCAGTGGATTCTCTAGGGCATCAAGCAAAAGTGTCATTTCCTTGATATGTGGCTTCTTCATCTCCATGCAGAGACTGAGGACAGAGCAGCCCAGGACAGGGAGGGCTTAGGCTGGATTCATGCAGCCATTCGACAAATATCGAGGGCCTTCTGCGGGCTGGCACTGCTGGAGGGGCTGGGGTGCATCAGCGATACAGCAAACAATGCCTTCCCCTGTGGAGTTACATTCTAGTGGGGAGAGACAGGCAAATTAATACAAACAGCAAATAACTAAATTCTGTTGTGTGGTCAAGGTAACCTGTGCTACGGGAGAGGGAAAAGTTAAGGGGCATGAGAGTGAGGAGCAAGAAGGTGAGTTGCAGAATTACAGGGGGAGGGGAAGGAGAGCCTCCTCACTGGGAAGGTGGGACTTGAGTGGAGACTCGAGGGAGTTAAGGGAGTCGCCCTGTGGATGTCTGGGGAGGAACATGCGGGGCAGAGAAAACAGCCACTGCAAAGGCCCTGGGGCAGGAGAATGCTGATGTGTTTCAGGAACAGTGAGGAGGCCACTGGAGCTGGAGCAGAGGGAAGTGGGGAAGATGTAGGAGGGATGGGGACAGATTCTGCCGCCGAATGAGCCGAGGTGAGTGAGGACCAGGCTCTTATTCTCACTGCAAGGTGTTGAGCAGAGGAGCAGCATGGTAACTAACCACATAGTGCGGTAACATGTTTGTAAAGGGTGTTTCAGGCTGCTGCATGGAGAACAGACTGCAGGGGTGGGGTGGGAGGGGCTGTTGCTATAACCAGGTGAGAGATGATGGGGGCTCAGACTCGGATGGCTGGGGGTGGGCAGTGAGTAGCCTTCAGAGTTGGCAAGGTTTTATTTTATTATTTTATTTTATTTATTGTAGTTTATTTATTTTGGGAGAGAGCTAAAGAGCGAGTGGGGGAGGGGCAGAGAGAGAGAGGGAGAGAGAAGCCCAAACGGGCTTTGTGCTGTCAGCGCAGAGAGCCCGATGGGAGGCTTGAACTCACCAACCGTGAGATCACAACCTGAGCTGAAATCAAGAGTCAAATGCTTAACCGACTGAGCCACGCAGGCACCCCAGAGTCAGGAAGATATTTTAAAAGTGTAGCCAGAAGAATCTGCAGATGGTTCGATGTGGGGTATGAGAGAGGAGGAGATGATGCCAAGCTTCTGAGCAACTGGATGGGGGCATGTAAAGTAGAGCTCTCTGACCAGGGTACTTCAGGCAAGAGACTTTCCTAGCATCTCTGTGCCTCAGTTTCCTCAACTGTAAACTTTGAGAGAAGGATAGTCCCAATTTTCTCAGGTTATTATGAGACCTGACCTGGTACACAGTAGGCGCTTAATAAATGTCAGCTTTCATTATTATTGTTGTTGCTGTTAACTGGGGTCAGCAAACCACAGCCTGAGGGGCTGGCTTTTTAAACGAAGGACCCTGGGAAGAGGCCCACCCCCATTCGCTACGGGTCGTCTGGCTGCTTCCCTGCTGCCGGCCGACGTGGGCCTTTGCAACAGACCCTGCGCGATTGCAACGCCGAAAATGTTTACCGCCTGGCTCTTTACAGAAAGTCTGCTGACTGCTGCTCTGGACCGAATCAGCTCTCTGCCAGGTAGTGTTCCAGTAAAGATCTCTCGCGCTCTCTTTGAGGTGCCAGGACAGGGGTGCGGTGCTGTGGGTGACCTCTGCCCTCCTCCCCACATCCCTGCCACACCGAGGCCATTCCTCACCCCCAGGCCTGTGGCTCGCCTCTGGGTAGGTCCCAAGGCCACACGTCCCTCCTTCCCGAGTGTGCTGTGGGGGGACTTGGGTGGGCAGGATGGTCCTATAGAACGACAGGCTGAGTGGAGGGAGGTTTAGCTGATGGGGTGCATTGCCCTGGGGGCGGATCTGAACCGGCCAGGTGCTGAGGCCGCAGGCCCTCCCCGTCCTGCCCTGCTCTGTAGGGCCTCTCTGGGCAAAGCGATGACCTGGGGAGAAATTGGACCAGCTGGGGAGGCAGCCGGCCGGGCGTGATGCAGCCGTGTCCCCCACTGGTGGCTGTGCGACCCGGGGCAAGTCACCTCGGCTCCCAGAACCTGGGCTCTCACACATGAATGAAGATGTGGCCCAGAGTAGAAACTCATTTCTTCAGGCACCCTGTCTGCCTTGTCTGACATCCTAACACATCAGAACCTCATCGCGGTGCACGGTTCATGACAGGTGCTCAGGAAATGTTTGTTGAGGAGCAGGGCGGGGCCGGAGCCCCAAGGCTGTGTGTGATCATGGTACGAGATTGTAGGATTCTCTGAAGCGCAGCGTCAGGGGCAGGTGAGTTCCGGGGCCAGGACGGGGTCTTACTGGCTGTGGGAGGAAGGAGAGAGTCCGAGGGGGCCCGTGGGAGCATCAGGATTCCCTCGGGAAGCAGGCGAGCAAGTGAGGGCCGTGGGCAGCTCTGACACACAGAGACAGGTGATGGATGAAAGGACAGACAGAGAGATAGATTGACAGATAAATAAATACCTGACAGAAGGAAAGGCAGACAGGCAGGTTGCCAGGCAGGCAGATAAATAGGTGGATCAGTGACGGCTGGTGTCCTGGGCACCCAGTCCCCCTCCTCATGTCCGCTGTCACATGCTCCTGGTGAGACAGACAGCCCGGTGCTGACTCAGAGCCTGGGGGCCACATCACCCCGGCTGCCTTTCCAGGAGGCAGGGAGGCAGGGGTGTGTCCGGAGACAGCCTGGGCTACAGGTGGGAACCCGGGGTTTGAGCCTCAGCCCTCCACGTCATCTTCTGCCCCAGAGCCCGAGGCCACGCTGAGAGGTGGTGGAGGTGTCTCTGGGAGGTGCCTGAAGCCGGAAGTGGGCTGATACTCTCGGGCACCCTCCTGACTCCCCGCTGCGGGGAACAAATCGGTGCTGGAGTGAGGGCTGCGAGCACGGGCCCGCCCACGAGTGGGCATGCCAGCTTGTGCGGGGCGGGAGCTCACTGCCTGCCTCGAGGAGGGTGCCCCGGCGGGGGATTCCATTCCCTTCCTTCACCTGGATTCCTTCTTCCCTTCCTTTCTTATGGCAACCGTGCCTCTGGGCCCAGGGCCGCGTCCCTGTTCCTGAATCTCACAATTACCCTGCAAAATCATTTTGACATTAGGAGGCCAAATTAGCTACACAATTTGCAGAACCCAGTGCACCATGAAAACGTCAGACTCCTTGTTCAAAAGTTATTAATTTCAAGGGGCGCCTGGGTGGCTCTGTTGGTTAAGCATCTGATTCCTGGTTTGGGCTCAGGTCATGATCTCCCAGTTCCATGAGCTCAAGCCCCACGCCAGGCTCCACGCTGACAGTACATGGATTCTCTCTCTGACCCTCCCATTCTCTCTCTTTCTCTCTCTCAAAATAAATAAATAATATTTAGGGGCACCTGGGTGGCTCAGTCGGTTGAGTGTGTGACTTTGGCTCAGGTCATAATCTCATGGTTCATGAATTTGAGCCCCACATTGGGCTCGTTGCTGCCAGCCTGTCAGCTCAGAGCCCGCTTCGGATCCTCTGTCCCCCTCTCTCTGCCAGTCCCCTGCTTGCACTCTCCTGAAACTAAATAAATATTATAAAAAATTTATTAATTTCCCGACGGCAATGGCAGAGAAGTAAACTGGGCCCTTTGTGCCCACAAAGGGTGCTCGTCTGCAAAGCCAGCCCCGTCCGCAGCGCACAGTCTCCTGACCAATGTGGTGGGTGGAGGGAATGGTTAAGGGCAGTGGCTCCTGAGCTGTGGAGTCCTCCGTGTGTGCCTCGGTTCTACCCCTTCCTAGTGCTGTGATTCTGGACAAGCCACTCGGTCTCTCTGGGCCTCAGTTTCCTTACCTGTAAAGCGGGAATAATGGTAGCATCCATGCCCATGCTTGTTGAGTCGGATAAATGGATGAACACACCTAAAAGGCTGGGCACACCTAAAAGGTGCTTGGCACGGGCACCAATAAATATCAGCTATCTTTGTCCTCCTGCAAACTAAGTTATAGAAGCAGTAGGTGACCAAGTCCAGAGGTGGGCCGGGGCGGTCGCTGTGGGCGCCCCCCACCCCCACATAGCCCAGGGCTGGATATGCGGCTGGCTCCCAGGCTCTGGGGCCTCAGGCACAGCAGGGGTTTGCTTTTTCCCTCGAGGACCTAATGGCACGTCTCTTTAGGAGCAAATATGTCACCTGCTGCCACTGGCTGGC
>NW_027532008.1:10153972-10170555 GCF_008692635.1 Crocuta crocuta | reverse complement strand
CCGCTGGCCCCCCCCCCACCCCCACCACAATTCCCCTCCCGGAGCCTTCTGGAGCCTGTTCCTGACATCCTCCTTCACTCCTTGCCCCATTAAGATGTCCTCGACATTACTCTTACTGACCTCACTTGATTCCCCAGAAACAGCATCTGGTCACCGGGCCGGGCCTTGGGCTGCTGTGGGCCCTGAGGTCTCCCCACAGATAACATCTGTCCCCTCCCTCACATCGACACATGAGGGTAGTCAAAAGAAAATGATCGTTGATGTCATGGTCCTGGTTTTTAGTTTTAACCCAATTAACTGCAGGCATCGCTGCCTCATCTTGCTGTTACTTCTGGAAGGCAGGGATGCTCTGGGGATAAGCCACCTTCTTCTGAGCATCCCAAGCCAGCTGGCGGCCAGACCTCCTGCTAGTCTGCCTGGACCGAATTTAACTTCAAAGGATGCTGGGGTCTGGAGCAGACGATGTCTTGGCTGGTGATGGAGTTTATAAAGGTCGGGCTCTTGGAGGTGTTTGAAACAGACACAGCCGGTGATATGCTCAGGATGCAAAGCCTCTGTGTTCTCATATGCCTGAAGAAACAGTCCCCTCAAGTTATGGAGGTTTGAACTGTTTTAGGACTTTGAAGAAGACCCATACTGGTCCATCCAGGACAGCCTGAGAAGGCTTCAGTTTGCTGCTGACATTTCTTTGGTACCATTGAAGCCCAGTCTGAGAGGCAGCTTTCCAGAACGTCTCTGCTCTTTCGTTCTCCTGCCACAGGGCTGAGCACAGCTCCCTCCCTAGAACAGCCCTGCTTTGGCGTCAGGGAGGGGAAGGGGGCTGAGAGTTCATACTGATCAAGCTTCCTCAGAGTCTGTGCTAGAAACCCTCACCCCAGAGGGGCAGCTGAGAGTCGAGTCTGGAGCCAGATCGCTTAGGTTGGAGCGCCGGCTCTGCTCTGGCTAGCTATGTTCCCTTGAGCAAGTCACTTAACCTCTCTGTGTCAACTTTGAAAGTGTTGCTGTGGGAAATAAAGCATATTTGTAAAGTGTCCAGAACTGAGCCTGGCGTATTGTGAGGGCAGGTCAGTATTAGCTGCTGTGCTTTCTTCTCTGGACTTTCCCCAAACCCGATAAGGTGGGTTCTATTTGGACCCCCATTTTATAGATGAAGAGGGGCTTGACTTGCCCAAAGCCATATGGCTGAGGAAGGGGTTTGGGGGGGGGAGGGGTATGTGCCTGGCCTGCTTCATGCCCAGCCTGTGCCTCTGTACAGCCCATACCTGCAGTTAGGCTCTGCCCCAGCAAGCACGGAGGGAAGGAGGAAGAGAAGGCTGTTCTGAACCCCATCCCCTTATAGGTCCCCAAAGTCCTTGTCTGAGGCAGTCTAGTGGCACTTCCCAAACTCGTGCTGACAGTCCTGTCCCTTGATCTCATGCTTGGCCAGCTGGGAAAGGGATCGCACTCCTCTTCGCCTCCCAGACTGTCAGATCCACTCCAGCTCAGATGAAGGGAGCAGCTGGCACAGGGCTTCCCTGTCCATCACTTGGGGAAGTGTCTGCTCTGCTTCTCCGACAGGCTGCCCACCATCTCCAGGTTCAGGGACCAGGGTGACTCGTTCATGAGTGTGGATGGCAGGGCCCCAGGGAGTGTGATGGTCAGGGAGTGGCCAGCCCAGGGACCTTCAGACAAGCTTTCCGCCTTGACAGCTGGGTCAACTCTGATGACCAAGTCCAGCTGCCCCAGCTCTGGGATCCATTAATGAATCCCTTAGAATGGGATGGAAGAGAACAGAATAGATGTAAGGAAGGAGCTTCTAAATGCCTCTGTATTAGGGTGAGGAACATAAAACAGGTACATGGAGCTGAACTCCATTCATGGCATTGACTCCCAGAGTCTTAGAGCTGGGAGTGCAAGTTTGGGATTTCTTGGTACCATTGCTTCATTTTCCAGATGGGGAAACTGAGGCGTGGGTTACCTCCATGAGGTTGCTTGCCCACGGCCATACAGTGAACCTTACTTGACTGAGCCAGACCAAGAGTTTCCATCCCTAGCCAGAATTAGGTGTCTGTGGAACCAGCCATCCTCACTTCCATCCCCACCATGCTGACAACACTGGCTGACATTTATTGAGAACTTACTATATGCCAGTCACCCTTGCAAATATTTTACAAGCACTGACTTATTTTATATACCTCTGAGGGAACAGTTAATAACAGTATCCTCATTTTACACATGGGGAATGAAGTCACAGAGAATAATTTGCCCAAAGTCATTCTGCCAGAAAATGGCAGTCAGGCTTTGAATCCAGGTCACAGGGCTCCAGAGTCCAGTGTCTTGAAAATACAAGAAAAAATAGAGCTTCAAGGGAACTAGAGCCCCTTGTCCTCAGGTAGTCTTATGGTCTATCAGTTTTGTGTGTCACTGAATTCCATTCATAAAAACCCTCTTTACTGTGTCTTCACTGGAGGGCCCCAGGGCCAGCAGCAGACTAGATTTGAAGTGGTTCATGAAATAGGATATAGGAAAATGATATTAGTCTGTGGGAAAATCCTACAGCTGAGGGGGAATGATCAGAGCAAGGCAGCATGGAGATGACTCTTGTGTGTGTCTGGCCTGTGATGAGGAGCAAGACAAATGAATTCTAATGGCCCAGCTGCCCCCTTCTTGGTGTATCACCTTCGTGTCTCCTAACCCTTCCCTGGGCCTCAGAAGCTCTATCTGCAAAGGGGAAAGTCAGTCTAAGAAATGCTCTCTCTAAAGACCTTTCCAGCTCTGACATTTGAGGATCTGATGAGTGGCACCTGGTAATCTGTCTATTTCCCCACAGGTTTACGTCAGAGGGGCCCCCTAACACTTCCTTGGTTTCTCTGCAGGCATCTGCTCTCAAGTGAGGTTTTCCCACCCACCCTGGAGCTGGACAATTCGTGTAGTTGGGAGAATCTTCCTCAGGTATAACTGAAGAGCCCCATCCTGCCCCCCCTTCTATGTTCCTTCTTCAAGGAACCTTTTGTCTTTTTCTTAATGCCAGACAAACTCAGAACATGATCCCAGGCACAAATTTGCTATCATAGGTCAGGGCATGTCCAAGTCTGTCAGAGATGCCACTGATGGCTTCATTGTGCTGTTTGCCAAGCAAACTAACCACGGAGGGTACAGAGTGTGCCGCCTCCAACTCCCCAACCTGAGCCTGCAGGTGAGAAGGAGTCTCTTCCTTCCACCAAGTCAGGCAGAGCTTGTGTGGGGCAGGACGGGAGGTTCAGCAAAGCCTGTGTGCTACAGGGCGAACCCGTCAGCTCAATTCACCCCATAACCTGGGTGAGATGGTCTGCTCCATCAGGACAGGGAATTCAAGGCTACTTATGTTCCTCTGTAGTCCAGCATCTGAATGCAAGGTGACATGCATTCCTACCCCCACCCCCGTCTGTTTGCACACTCACCCAATCCACTCACCATGCTTTTATTCATTCTCTCAATAATTTGGCATTTCCTGAGCCCCTGAGGAGTATCATACCCTAGGATGGTGCCTGACCTCCCAGGATCTTATGGACTGGTAAAAAAGGGCATGGGCCCTGGGTTCAGATGGACCTGGTTTCCAGCCTTGGCTCTTGCACTCACTGGCTATAAGATCTGGGGGGAGCTGCTTTGCTCTTCCAATCCTTGAGTCCTTACCTATGAAACAGGCATAATAATATTGACCTTCTATAATGAGAACTTTATCTATTTGGTGCCTAGTATGGTGTTAAGTAAATGTTAGTCCCGTTTTTACCAATCTCTCCACCCCTACCTTAACTCTCATATGTCATGACTTTTGCAATTCTGTCTGACACTTACTGCACCAGACTAGCTCTCTTCTCCTACACCCCACCCCCTGCCCCAAAGCAGGATATGAGTGTCCTTCTCAGACCCAGAGCTCAAGGAGGGAGACTTGCTCCGGACCCTCCAGCTGACAGCACCAGGAATTCCAAATGAGCTAAACCCACAGGAATAAATGGGATGGGCGCTGACCATGGTGCTGACTCGCTTTCACCGTTCTCACTGAAGAGGAAGGCAACTGTACTCCACAGATGTCTTCACACTCCTGTGTGGATACTCTGGATCCTCCCATCACAAAAGTGTTTCCAAGTGTGAAAACACCTGCATGAACAGGCCTAGAAATACTCTAGAGTAGTGAATGGTTCAGGGTGAGCAGTCAAACTAAGAGTGTCAATTCCTGACCAAATTCACCTGATGATGGAGGGGGGTGGGTGATGATGTGAGTAGGAAGTTTTAGAATGCACAAAAAAGGTAATGGTAAGACAATCTATGTGTCCCCTGCTATCTTCCAATCTACTCTGTACACTGCAGCCAGATGCATCTTCTGGAAGCCTTGCTGTTATCTGAGGAAAAAAATCACAGAACACTAAGAACTAGAAGAATCTGAATCCAGACTAGCCTTCCTCGCTTGCTTAACCAATAGATGCTGTGAAAGTGACAGTCTTGGACTTTCAATGCCAGGTCATAAAGAGATTTGCAACTACTACCTGGATGTTTAGAGTGTTTATCCAGGGGAAGGCAGCTACCATGCAAAAACTCTCCCTATTCAGAGATCACCAAGCTGTGAAGAAGGTCAGTTTGGCACCTGAGGAGAGAGTTGCCTGGCCAGCCCCTGGCTGATCCACCATCCCAGGTGAGGTGCCAAGCATGTGAATGAAGAGCATCGTGGACACACAGAAGCCATGACAGACTCAGGTGAGCCCTGCCCAGTGGAGCCCATTCAACCCACAGGCCTTGGGGAGATCATAACAAATTTGTATTTTAAATTGTGGGGGTTGTTTGTTACAGAATAATAGGTGGTGGAAACAGACCCCCTGAAGTATGCACCCACAGACCCTTGAGATCCATTACACATTCACATTCATAGATTGTTTTAGTGACTACTTGTATTGGCCAAGAGATGCGCTCTTCAACCAAGACTCCACATTCTTTACATGTAGTGGCACAGTTGTTAGGAAGCAGTCCTCCAGCCATAGTGTATTCCCCAGTTCCCTTTGCAACTTGGTGGGTCAGGTGACTGAGGGTTTTTTTTTTTTAATGTTTATTTACTTTTGAAAGAGAGAGACAGGGAGACACAGGATCTGAAGCAGGCTCCAGGCTTTGAGCTGTCAGCACAGAGCCTGACACAGGGCTCGAACTCATGAAGTGCGAGATCATGACCTGAGCTGAAGTCAGACATTCAACTGACTAAGCTACCCAGGAGCCCCAACAGTGACTGAGTTTTGACCAGCAGATTAGGGGTGAAAGTGATGAACACCATGGCAGCATATCAAAAGATATGGAAATCTTTTGATTTCCTGGGTGGAAAATGTCCTGGGTGGTCTTCCCTACTTTCTGCCTCCCTCTGTCTGTCAGTTGGGGGTTAATTTAAGAGCCATAAATTGAACATGAAGATGCTCCCATCTGCCTAGGCCCTTCAGGAGAGCTCTCTCACCCACAGATTGATCTGTATGCAAAAGAGGAATAAACTTTCAGTTTAAGGCCCTGAGATTTGAGAGGATGTGGTGGTTCTACTACGTATTACCTAACACTATATACTTGTAAATTGTGTGTTCCCACTGGCTAGACTGTAAACACCACGAGGGCAGATCCAATGTCTAACTTGCTCACCTTTGTACCCCAGCCCTAACCCAATGTCTAACACATGGGATATTTGATAAATACCTGGTGAGTGAATTAGTGCATGGGCTATTCATTTATTTTTCTGCAGTTATCTGAATCACACTTGACCCTCAGTCTAAACTTAGATGGTGTGGTTGTCATGCGCAGGCAGGTGGTAGTTACAGACTGTACATTTGGGTCCCCCACAAATGTCTATGTTGAAACCCTATCCCCCAATGTGCTGGTATTAGCAGGTGGAGCCTGTGGAAGGTAATTAGGATTCGATGAGGTCATGGGGGTGGTGTCACCATGAGTGGGATTGGCACTCCTCTAAGAGCCATGAGAAAGCTTGCTTCCTCTCTGCCGTCCATCAAGTGAGGACACAATGAGAAGTCACCAGTCTGCAATCCAGAAGAGGGTTCTCACCAGAACCCAACCATGCTGGCACCGTGATCGCAGACTTCCAGTCTCCAGAACCATCCGGAATAAATTTTTGTTGTTTACAAGCCAGCCAGCCTATGGCACTTTGTTACAGCAGCTGGTGGAACTAAGACAGTAGTGAACCCGACATGCAAAAATTCCTCTCCTCTCAGAGCCTCCCTGGAGCGGCGGTAGCTGGAGCGTCCAGCTTCCAGTTCCCCCCTTTGCTTTGGCCTGATTTTAATGACTGATGTTTTTTTAGGTCTTTTTTTTTTAAGGTAGAGGAGGGTTAGGCGGGTGGCAGCTTCATTCTCGTCAGAAGCTAAAAGGCTCGTTGATTTTTCTGATATCCTTTGAATGTGCCCCCTCTCCACAGACAGCTCCTCGCAGCTGTTAGGACTTCAAATTCCTCGTGCATTGAGGGGGGCAGAGAAAAGATATGAAAGGCTTTTCAGCTGACACAAAAGACGGGAAAAAAGTGGGATAAAAACGACAATGTGGTTAATACATAAAACGGTGAAATTTCTGGCACTCACTGTATCATTAATCTGTCTAAAGTGGCTTTGATCTCTTCTGCTTTAATTAACTTGTAATTATAACATGATGATTTCTGCAGCGGGCAGAATCTGGGAGCTGGGCCCTGAAAGCGACTTCAGCCTCCGAGTGGCATCATAAAGCAGGGTTCGCAGTATCTCCCTTTCAGAGATGTGCTTCTCACATCTGTGCTCGCATACACACGGTCACACACACACGTGCACGCACACACACGCACACCCCAGGTTTCCCCGGTGAGATAGTAGCTGTGTGTTCATACCAGCTTCCCAGACCTTTTGTCCAAGTTAGGGTTCTCTGGGCAGGGTCTCCACAGGGTAGAGCTGGTGGGGAAGCAGAGTGTATCATTTATGAACATGTCTCACAATGTGTGGGTACTATTAGTCCCATTTTCTGGATGAGGACACTGAGGCTCAGAGAGTTTAATTCCCCTGCCGAAGATCAGCCAGTGAGAGAGACGGTAGATTGACTTGTTGGCCTCTACTCTTCACCCCATCCTTGCTTCAGTGTGGGGCACTCTTGACTTTGGGTTTGGCCATGAAACTTGTTTTGCATGTTGGTGCAAGTGACCAGATATGCCCAGTCTCACCTTCAGGTCCCAGCAGAGCCAAAGAGGCAGAACCGAGTCATCCCAGTAGCAGTCAGCCTAGATCCACCAGTACCCAGTAGACCTGCAAGTGCGTGAGTATAGTTGGTAATTCTCTACGTCCTGGGTTTGGGGGCAATGAGAGTTAACCAATACATGGATGGGATTGGGATTTTAAACTCAGCCCAAAGGTCCATCTGTCTCTAAGGCCCAGACACTTCCCTCAATTCCTTGCGGCCTCGGAGCTGAGGGCCATCTAGGCTGTCACCCCAGTGATTCTCAGACTGGTGAGGGTGGGGCAGGGGGAGGACACCAGAGTTCTGTCCCGGTCACCCCTACATCAACCCTAACTCTTCTGCTCTCATCTGTCTGCTATTGGGCTGCTCTGTAATATTGCATTCAAAGGATGTGTCCTGCTGCTTAAACAGTGTTTGAAAACCACCTATTGACTCCAGTTGTCTCATTTTACAAGTGAGGAAATAGGCTCAAAGAAGAACAGTGGCTTGGCTGTGACCACAGCTGGTTAGGGGCAGAACCAAGATTATAGCCCACCCTTTCCAAGCCTCTCAGTCAGAAAATCACATCACAAACTATGTCATGAAGCTTTGTGACAGAAGGACTGGGCCGGGGTACTGATGGGGTGTCAGGCAGCAAAGAAGGGACTCAGTGAAGGGATCACCGGGGTGTGGTGGCCTCCCCCTCCTGCTGCCCTGGCTGGCACTTATCTCCCCTCAGCCCCTCCAAGAAACCTCCCCAGTTTATGGAGGCCAGGCTCCCTCGCGTTACATCCCAGAGGCTCCAGCCCCTTGCACTTCTAATTATTGCATGCAAGGGTAGCCTCCTTGTCCCACCCTGACTATAAAGACCCTAAAGATGAGACTCCGAGTGTCATCTCTAGCTCCCTAGGATCTGATTCAAGGCACAAAGCTGGTCCCCAGGCCAACTGTTGAATGATGCACAGTGGCCTCCCCAGTTTCATTTAGTGCAGGAGTGGGAACGTGTGGGTCAGGTGTGGATGCATCCCAATGAGGACAGGAGGTTGGGTGGGTGGACTGAGCTCACAGTGGGCCGCTAGTCAGTACCAGCCCATGCTAAGTGTTCTGTGGGCTTCACCACACTCAGTCTGCCCAACAACCCTGTGGGATAGTAATTCATTCGTTCATCCTACAGATATTTCTGAGCGCCTTCTCTGAATTGGGCGCTGGACTGGGCTCTGGGATATAATGGGGGCCGTGGTTTCATCCGACAAACTGAGCCACCCAGAAAGGAAGAGCCTTGCCCGGGGCTACACCCTTTGATGAATCCAGGATTCAGACCCAGACCTTTCTCACTCGGAGTACCTTGGCAGCTCTCACTTGCCTGGGATCTGTTTCCTTCAAGTCTTCCCTGTCTCTCTTCTTTGACATGCCTTCACCACCCACCCACTCAACCTCTGTCTTACTCATTCCCTCACCCGTTCATTCATTCGTGCATGCACTCATCCATGCAGGCGCTTGTTGAGCTCCTGGCATGCCCAGACCTGTACTGGGCATTGGGCACAGCACGTACTAGCTCAGCCAACATCAAGGCTGGAAGCCAACTTGAGGTTTCCAGGTGTTTTTTCCAGGCGTGGTCAGCACCAACAGAGGCGGGCAGAAGGTGAGAGGGCAGGAGCACAGACACCAATGTTGGGAACCCTGGAGTCAGGAGCCAATTGTGAGCAAATGTCAGTATTTTTGGACCAAAAAAAAAAAAGTGATATGCAAATGAAATGCAAAATGATGCAAATCACGGACATTCAATTTCAGTCCAAAGCTACTTTTGGTAATAAGTCTGCAGCCGAGGGGGTGGGGGGTGGACAGTGGAGGAGAGGGTGCATCAGCAGGGCTTAGCACTGCCTGTCCCCCGAACCTTAGCCCCACCTTGGAGGCAGCTGTTCAAGTGGGGGCATCATCACGGGAATGGGTGGTGCGGGGTGCAAGAGGGAGCGATGGCAGCCCCACCCAGGGTACAGTGATGAGGTTTCTTGGCAGGGGTGAGTGTGAAGGAAGATGCGGGTCTGAAGAGCACAGCACCCACTGAGTGTGCGGGGTGCCGTGTGGGCAGACATGAGGGCAGGAGCAGAGCCTGTGGTCATGGGACCTGGGGCTCAGAGTGCATGGGTGCTGGGGGCAGGGGAGAGAAGACTGGAATGTAACTAGGACTACTGTCTGAAGCGTCTGGTCCAGAGAAAAAAATCCAGATGCCCCCAGGGGCCAGTATTAATGAGAGAAGCCGGCTGTTGTTTGCATTTTAAATACATGGAAATATCCATCACTTCCATAAAGAAACACACTCTCTTTATTTTCCTTGAATTGTGAGGCCCTCAAGGTCTAGCTTTCATTTGCCAACTTTTGACAGAGACATGTACAGAGGAATTTCTCTAAAAGAAGGAAGCTGAGAGCAGAAGGTAGATGGTGACTGGCACTCAGCCTTGACATTGGGGAAATAGGAGTGATGGGGACACTTGTCACAGCTTGGGTCCTGCACAGGCCCCTCTTTCATGGGGCAGCTGCTTCTCACCTGGACAGTCAGGGCCATGCAGGAAGGTAGGGCTCAGGATCTTCTGATTTTTCAAAGGAAGGATTTCTGTGTAAGGGCTTCCAATATCTAAATGTTGGCTCAAACTCTTTTTTTTTTAACACATGGTGTGAGCAAAAAAGAAAAGGGAAAGGACAAAGAAAGGAAAGAAGAAGAATCTGGAGGCCACAAGCCACCAGTTGAGGCCTCCATGGTGGAGGAGGAATTAGGAGAGTAGAGAAGGCTGGAGGAAGGGAGGTTACTTTCAATGGTTGCTACAATTGTTCCAATTTAGGGTATGTGAGTGCTTTGGCACACTAGTGAAAATAACGAGGAGGGAACGTGTGAAAGGTGCATGTATCAGCATGTCTCTATGGCTGTGTAACAAAACCTCAGTGGCAAAGTATTGTTACATATATGTTTGAGATGATAGCACACTCATCCGTCTGGCCAATTGCAGATCGACTAGTGGCTCTGATGGTCTCAGCTGGGCTCTCTCTCACATCTGGGGCCTGGCTGGGACAACGGAGCTGACCAGGCTCTGCTCGTTCCTCCAGGGGGTGAGCCCAGGAGTGTTCTTATGAAGACAGTAAAACAAGGGAGAAAAAAAAGTGCATAAGACTTTTGGACATGGGCTCAAAACTGGCACGGAAGTATTTCTGGCTGTGTGGTTGTGCTGGAATTAGAGGACCTGGGCACACTCATCTACCCAGCCAGCCACGGATTGGCCAGGTGGCTCTGATGGGTCCCGGCTGGGCTCTCTCTGGCACTTTTTGGTCAGACAAGTCACGTGGCCAAGCCCAGATCCAATGGGGAGAAAAATACATTCCACCTCGTGGTGGGCAGAGCTGCACGGTCACATTGCAAAGGGCATCAATACAAGGATGGAAGGAGTAAGACCATTTTTGCCATTTATTTACAATAGTGTAGCTTTGGGTAAGTCATCCACTCTGTCTGGACGCGGTTTGTCATCTGTAAAAGGAGGAGGTGACATGGAATGATCCTTCCAGCTCTAACTTTAAGACCCACCTCATGTCAGCCTTCCAGAGCCCAGATGGATTCGAGCTGGTAATAGAGAGGAGAAGGGTCTTCCTTCTGTCCCTCCTCTGCTGTGCCCAGGAAGTGCCTTCCTGGGACTCCAGGCACCATTCATTGGGGATCAATAGCCTTTTGCCTTCCCTAATGGGCTCCCTGAGGGTCACTGGTTGTGGAAGAGCCATGGGGAGAAATGCATTAACCTCCCTTTGTGCTCCCAATGGGCATTCGTCCTTAATGGAGAGAGAAACATAGCTGATTCGGTCTCTCTATTGTTTGAGTATTAATGAGCCTTTTATAGATGGCATCTTGCTGGGAAGGGTGACACAAAAGATAGATTTTCTCACAGGCCCGGTTTCCATGTGTTGAAACCTGAAAGAACCTTAAAGGAATTAATCCCATCCATCCACCCACCCATCCATCCACCCATCAATCGTCCATCCATCCATCCATCCATCCATCCATCCATTCATCCACCTATCCACCCATCCATCGTCCATCCACTCATCAACCCATCCATCCATCCATCCATCCATCCATCCATCCATCCATCCATCTGTCCACCTATCCACCTGTCTTAAGACCTTCTATGTGCTGGGACAGGGACAGCCAGCACAGAGATGAATAAAGCACAGCTCCAGCACGCCCCTGCCCAATGGGGAGGGCACGCAAGTAAGCAGTCAATGGACCATTCTGGGTTTTGCGTGAAGCTAAGCATGGAGGAAGGGGCCTGGCAGAGGTAAATTTCTCCCCAGGCCTAGGAGGACTCTGCATCCAGGCTGAACATTGAGGGAAAAGATGTGGCTGGTTCTCTGCAGGCCCAAAGAACTGCCTTCCAACATTTACAGGATGAAGGGTCATCTCAAGCTGGAGGATGAGGATAAGACCCCTGCCCTTCATGGCCTTACATCTAAGATACTGACCAATGAGAGTCTTCATGGGAGAACACCATGGTGATGGGATGGTGTCCGTGGAACCCATGGGTCTCAGGTCCAGACCTGATGTCCTGTAGCCTGAGCCCTGGGGAATGGCCACTCCATCCTGCCCCTATTGCACATGATGAGATGTGTGTGAACAAGGGTCCTGAGCTCTCTTTTTGTGGCCGTCTGTGGGAAGGATTGATAAGCAGCCAATGGGGTGAGATCTTCCCTGTCAATACTCCAGGGGCATTTCCTTGAGAGTAACTGGTCCAGTTAGAAAGTTCCAGGTAAGTGGCTATGCAGCTCTGGTTCTGTGTCTGGGCTCCTCCAGCCACCACCCAACTCCCTGTGCCAGGGTGAGCAGAAGCCAGGAAGGACGAGACAAAGGAGAGACTCTCTTCCTCAGCAGGACAGAGTCCAGATTGGCATTTAACTTTCTCTTGCAGCCATAGAAGGATTCCTAAGTGCTCAAAATTGGGCATATAATTTCAGGGAGACCCCTAAAGTCCCAGGATAAGAACTCCAACTTTAGGACTTTTAGATTAGCTACCTAATTAGATCTCCCGCTCAGACCAAGAAAACTTTCTGGTATCATTAGAGAAAGCTGGAATCCAGCCCCAGCCAAGATAAGAAGGGAAAGGGTTTTGAGACATTGCCTCCGTGACAACCTCGGCTCCCGGCCCCCCGAGAGATGCAGCCGCCCAGGAAGATGAAGGAACTGGGCCATCGCTCTCTGTAGTCGGAACCAGGAGGTGCCTGGCAAAATGGAAATTTCACATCCAACGAGAGCCTCTTTGCCACGGAAAATCTCAGTATCGATTCATCACTTACTGCTTCTCTAGTTCCAAAGATGGATTGTGTGGGTATGTAAAATAAGTGTAACAAATAAAGGAAATACATTTAAAATGTACAAGAATTGGCCAATTTTGCAATATTTCACCTCAATTTTATATGCTGTCAAATATACTTGAAATACATGTGCGCTAAGCATGACAAATATATAGAAACTAAAGCTCTATTATTTTGCTGTAATGGGCCAGGGGAATAGCTTTGAAATAATCTTCTGTCTGCAATAAAGGCTTTTCTCTGAAGCTGTCTTAATGCTGTGAACAAAACCTAGAGCCCTCTCAAGGGCTTCTTCCTTTGAATTAGTGCCCCTTTCCATGGCCTGCTACCATGATTAGTTTGGCGACCACCTGGTGGGTGGGTGGGGACCTAGCCCGTGATGCAGCAGGGCTCGGGCAGCATGACACACTGGCTCAGGCTGATAAGCGTGGAGAGGACGGGCGAGTGTGAGAATGCACGCCCGGAGCCACCGCGCCTGTGTGGCAGACACCCCCGCCCCAGCGCCCACGTCCGGCAGCTGTACCTTGTCTGTCGGGATCTCTCTTTGGGCAGCAGTCCTCAGGAAAACTGGAGGCACACTCAGCTTGGAGGGTTGGCATGGCAAGGCAGAAGTAGGCTGGGGAGGAGTCGAAAGACGCTAGGGATGAGTCTATAACAGGTTCAGAACTGCACTCTGTCTTTCATTGACTGTGAGGTTTTTGAAGGTCACATAACCTCTCTGAGACTCGCTTTCTTGGCTATAATAAAGGGAGTTATATTTTCTTTTTAAAATTTTAACGTTTATTTATTTATTTTTTTAGTAGTTTATTGTCAAGTTGGTTTCCATATAACACCCAGTGCTCATCCCCGCAAGTGCCCTCCTCCATGCCCATCACCCCCCTTTCCCTCCTCCCCACACCCATGCTGAGAACAAACCAAGGACTGAACACTTATTTACTCTTGAGACAGAGAGAGACAGAGAGCGAGCAGGGGAGGGGCAGAGAGAGAGGGAGACACAGAATCTGAAACAGGCTCCAGGCTCTGAGCTGTTAGCACAGAGCCCGATGCAGGGTTTGAACCCACGGACTGAGAGATCATGACCTGAGCCGAAGTTGGACGCTTAACCAACTGAGCCACCCAGGCACCCCAGGGGAGTAATATTTTCAATCTTATAGGATTGTTGTCACCCCACTGCACATAGATGGTGCTCCCTAAAGTTGTACAGTGTGCTACCTATACAGCTGTATATGGCTGCTCCGCATGATGTAAAGACTCTGGCACACAGTAGGTATGTAATAGGTAATAACTATCATCATCACTGTGATTCTTAGTCTTACATACAACTACTTCTAGAATGTTGGATTTGGAAGGGGCCCAGAGGGGGGCTGTTTTACAAAGAGATTAAGAAAGAGGGCTCTGGAGTCAGGCAGACCTAGATTCACATCCTTGCTCTGGCATTTCCTAGCTCAGTTATCCTGGGAAAGTTGTTTTTACCTCTGCCTCAGTTTCCTCTTCCATAAAATGTGGATAAAAATGGCACTGGTTGCTGCAAGGTTTAAGTCTGATAGTTCAAGTCTGAGCCTTCATACGGGTCAGTGTCTGGCAAACGACAGATGTTCACAATGTTAATTTTCACAGGCAACTGGATAGACAGAATGGGAAGACGGCCACCATGAGGCTGAGAGCCGTTTGAAGCAACACACCAGATGTCCCCACAGTGATGTGGATCAGTCGCAAAGCCCAGTGCTGGGATGGAAATGCCATTTAAGTACATTGGAAACGTGCGCATCTAAAACAACAATATGCATTTCACAAAAGAGACTTACAGACGGAAGGATACACATAAAACACGCCAGAAGGGTTGCCTGCGGGAGGAAAGAGAGGGAGTGGGGATTGAGGACAACGGGAAATATGTCACTAGACAAGAACGGGATGACAAAGCCGCAAGTCCTCATTAAGTCTCTGGACAGCATTCTTTCCGCAGGAGTGAAGGATCCCCTCCGGCTGAGCCCCATCCAACATCAGGGCTGGGAGGGAGCTCAGAAACTATTCAGATCCAGGGGAACAGAGTGGGCAGCCTGGCCTGCGAAGCACGTGACCGCAGACCAGGGTGTCATGGCCAATGGGAGGGGCCTGGAAAGTTCCACATTAAGTTGGCACCGCCACGCACAAAGGGAGTGGCGCCCGCGGACCCCTGACCTTGGAGGAGATCAGGAAAGTGGCTGCTGCCAGCTGGGTGAGTGCAGCCAAAGGAGGGACCGCTGGGAGACGAAAGGTGTAGGAGGAAAGGGCTCTGAGTCAAGTCGGAAGTGGTCACCAGCCTTGCAAGCTTCAGGCCTGCCACCCAAGGTCGGTTGAGGGGCTTGAGCCCATTACATTACAGACCAGGGGGCTTGTCTTACACTAGGTCATAAGAAGGAGCTGGCTTGTCCCCGGTGGGAGTGCTGGCCTTCTGAGGGCTCACCATCTATGGGACAAGGGAAGCAGAACTGAAAAATTCAGGACTGGCGGAGGGAGGGGGGCGCGGACACAGAGACAATGGATTCTGGTTGAAAAGAAGCAAATGCGTGTACGTTATATGCAACACCTGTTACCTAACGTGGTAGGTAGACTTTTCCAACTTTTCCATGAGTCCCTCTGGGGATGTGTCGCTCAGAACCATTGCTACCACCTGGTCACCTTTCTCTCCACCTGTTCCTCTTTCTTCTACCTTCGCTCTTCGTTCTCTCCTCACCCCCACCCCCCACTTTACTCCTCTGGCACTTCTCTCTCTACCCTTCTCCCCTCCTCAGCACAGAGACGCCACTCAGTGGACCAGCCCTGACCTCAGTCCCCACAGATTCTCCCCAAGTAGGAAAACATTCAAACTGCTCAAAGGATTCACCTGCCTCGCCGTCCACCCAGCCTCGTGCTTTCCTAGGGGACACGGGCCCCTGGAGCCACTCTTGAGATAGGCAGTGTTCCTGCACCCCAGGAGGGAAGGGTCAGGCCCTGGAGGTGTGGGTACACACATGCATTCTTACATTCCTCCAGAGTCGTGAATGCACGAGGAACACACGCACCCGCACGGACACACAAACACACAGATGTTTGCCTCAGCAGCATGAACACCAAAACGCAGACCCAGACAGGAGATGTCCCCAAACACAGGTGCACACCCGGACACTCAGGCCCGCGCAGAGAGATGCTCCCATATACGCATCTGCACAGAAGATGCAAATGGAATGAAATAGACACCCGTGTGCGGCCAGGCGCACACATGGGCGAGCCGGTGGGTGGAAGAGGAAAGCCCACCTGCGGACACGTCTCACACTCAGGTATACGGACTCACACGCACACACTCAGAGAGCACCACCCAGGTGCTCAGCCAGCAGCGCTCCCCTCTCCCCACCCCTGCTCCTCCCCTGTGGGGATGGGGTTGCATGTCAGCAGTGAGTTGGGTCTGTAGGAAGTCAGAGTGTCAAAGTGATGGCCACAGGCATTCCAGCTACTTCCCCAGGCTGTGCTGGTGGAAGGATTCCACTGAGTGTGTGTGTGTGTGGGGGGGGGGTCCACGTGAGAGGTGTGGATGAAGGAAACACCGCCGCCTACTCCCTTCCTTCTCCGAGGCACATGCCAGCCCAGCTTCCCACAGGAAGCGGGTCGGAGGCTGTGAGGCCCCGGAGTTCAGAGAAACACTTGCAGGCTTCCAGGGGGCTTCAAGCAGGAGCATCTGGGTGCTTTCCTGTCTCTGCGAGGCTTTGGGGTGGGGTAAGCCCAGGAACCGGCACAGAGGGGGGACCACGGTTGGCACCCCAGCCAGGTGCTCTGCACACACGACCTCATCGGCCTCGGCCCTTCTCTCCCTGCTGGATCAGCTTCCTGGTCCTCTGCTCGCCTGTCTGCAGCCAGAAATTCTCTGCACATCAGTCAGAACGTTCTGTGAACATATCAGCCCGGTCATGCCACTCCTCTGCACAGAACCTTCCAACGGCTTCTGTCCCAACAGCTGCAAGGCTAAACCCTACTACACGGCATCTAGATGCCCTTTATCGCCTGGCCCCTCGCTGCCCCCCATCCATCCACCCCTCCCCCCCTGCATCTCCCCCACC
>NW_027532008.1:10132391-10153793 GCF_008692635.1 Crocuta crocuta | reverse complement strand
CCCGTCTTCGCACCAGCCACATCAGCTCCCTTGCTGTTGCTCCCACACATCCCGCCTGTTCCTGCCTCAGAACCTTGCTGATCCCTCCCCTGGCAATGCTTCTGTGGCCGATTAGTGGAGTGACTCCCTTAAATGTCACCTCCATGGAGCTTTCGCTGGACATCTGACCTATGACTGCATTCCACCAAGGTTTCTAGCACCTCTCCCTGCCTCACTTTTCTTCATAACACTTACCGCTGTCTAGAAAACAATACACTTTACTTATTTTTCTGGTCTATTCTGTTTCCCCACTATCACACGAGTTCATGAGAGTAGGGTCTGACTTGTTCTTCCTCATGCCTAAGGTGGTAGTGTGTGCTCAACGTATATTTACTGAACGAACGGACCATCCTGTGAGGTAGGTATTTTCACTCCCATTTTACAGATGAGGAAACGGAGGATATCAAGGCTGCAGCAATCTGTCCAGACTCACAAGGCTGGCAATTGGAAGACTGAGTTTGAACCCAGACTGATTTGGCTCACAAGCCAGGGACTGTACCTACTCTTCCTGGCTGGCACAGGTAACCATGTGCCAGGTCAACTCCACACCCATGGTTGTCAAACTTGGGTGCACATCAAGGTCAATGCCAATCCCCAGGCTCGGCAAATGGTGCTTTGCAGAACACACTTCGAGAAACATAGTTTCATGCTATTTCCCAAGACACCAAAGACCCAGGATGTCTCTTGGCTAAATCCTCTCCTGATGTTTCAAAAATTATTTCCTTCACTTCCTTTTTAAAACCTATCTGTCTAGGTGGTGATAGTGACAGGCTCCTCAACCCCCCATTTTTAGGGCCTGGCTGTCTAGAGCCAGGGCAAAGGGAACATAACTTTTACCAAACTCCTATTATACTTGAATGCTGTGTTAGGAACATTGCCTGTGCTGGTGAGGCAGGCACATGTCGTAGCTATGTGCACGGGCTCTATACTCAGTCTGCTGGCTTGGAGGTCTGGTTCTATCCCTTTTGCTCTCTGTTTAATCTTGGATGACTTATTTACCTTCTCTGAGCTTCCACTCCCTTATCTGTGGAGTGCCAGCTTTATTGCAGATGACTGTCTCCAATATTTATTCCTTGATTTGAGCTGGGCATGTAGTCAGAAGTAAAGACTACATTTCCCATACTCCTGTGTTGCGAAGTGTGGTCATGTGATTATAGTCTGACCAATAAGATTTAAGAGGAAGTTATGGGAACAACTTCCAGGTCATGCCCTTAATAGAAGAGGAAATACCCTGCACTTCCCTTCTGGCTTCTGCCTGTTGATCTTAACTACCAGGAGCTTTGGCTCCAGCATGGGGGCTGCGTGGTAAAGTGAAGAGCTGAAGCTTGGGCTGTGGTCAGGGAGCAGGTGGTGAAGGGGCAGGCATCCCGGGAAGGGAAGATGGCGGCCCCTCTCATCGCATGGCACAAATACGACCTTGCCTCTGATCTTTCTAAAGCAGATCACCACCGGCCAGCAGAGTTTATGACTCTAGCGGGTCTGTTCAAGCCTTCAGAGGGTAGCATGCATGGGCTGAGAGGGACGATCTCAGCCTAGTTATAAATGATTTGGAAGAAGTCTTAGCGGGCAAGAGAGGGGAAGACCGAAGCCCTGACCCTGTCTGGAGTGACTCATGCCATCAGGATGGAACATAACAGCAGAGTCAGATCAGGGTGTCGCCTTACTGTCGGAGCCTGCTACCCAGCTGCCCCCCCCCCCCCCCCCGGGAGGCCTCCTGCATGTGGGGAAGGGTATATGGGCAAGACAAAGATCCTGGGATGTTAAAGACAGAGTTTACAAACAGAAAAACTACACCTAGGAGAGATCTTGGTTGTGGCTGCTCGTATGTGGAACTCACAACGCAAATGATAGGAAAGCCTACACAACCATCATATAGCTACATTTCTCTGGGGTGAATTGATCGCTCTAGGCAAGAGCCTGCCACGGACACAGGGCTTCCCATGTACCCAGGCACCTCTGGCCAAGCCCAGCTGTTCTTTGTACATGTGGAGAAATGGAAAACAAGAGGGGTACAGTGCCCGGCCAAAGACCACACAGCTGCACAGTGGATGAATCCGGGAGCGATCACTCATAGCAGGGGCTTCACCACAGGGTTTCTACTTGGTGTCAGCTCCTTTGTGCATCACTTCCACCACCAAGTGTAGTGAAAAGAAACAAAGTTTGTGAAAAGAGGGCAGAAAAGCGAGGGACCATGAATCAAGCTGGTGGCACCGGCCCCTCTCCTGACTCCCACCTACTCTGCCTCCTTCCAGGGGGATGGGCAATGTTCTGATGAGTCAGAAAAGAGAACCCAGGTGTGAGCACCACACTGCCTGAGTCTGAATCCTGGTCATGCCATTTCTTACCTGTGGAGCAAGTAATTTACTCCAGAGGACCCCCATGTCCTCATCTGTAGCACCAGTGTCTACTTACTGTAATGTTTAGATGAGGAAAAATGCTAACCGTGGTACCTGGCACATAGCAAGTGCTCAGCCAGTGGTAGTTATCGTGTTTAGCTGATAAATGTAAATTGCTAATAGCTCAGTGGTTTTGTGCAATTGTTGATTTCTCACTCACATTATAGTCTGAGGGCACCTGGGTAGGTAGCCCATTTCCGTCTTCTAGGTACACTGTCTAAGGTCCCCAAGCAGTGGAAGAGAGAGATGGGGGATGTTCCCAAGGGCCAAGAAGTAACAGACATCTCCTCTGCCCAATCCTATCGGCCAGAAGTTGTCAGTGACAAAACCACATTGTCCGGGGCGGAGGGTTGGGGTGGGCGGTGCGGCTGGGCAGTGTGATTCACCATGTGCCCAGGGAGGAAACAGCATCTCGGCCATATCTGGGTTGCAGTACTGGCTTGGTCCCTTGTACGTTGTGTGACTCTCTACATGTTTTCAACCTTTCTGAGCCTCAGTTTCCTCATAGTGATGGGTCTACCCATCCATCCATCCATCCATCCATCCATCCATCCATCCATCCATCCATCCATCTGTCCAGTTTTATCATTATGAAGTTCACAGAAAGGAAAGGGATGGGGTTCCCTTCCCTTCCCAAAGTTCAAAGCGCTTGGTGTGAGGAGGCTGTTCGGGGAAAGTTTTTTTTTCTTCCTTTCTTTGCTGTCCAGGACTCCTCTTTCTTCCACGTCCCTCTTTCCTCCTGTCCCACCCCTTCCTGTCACCCTCGGTCCTTCCTTTACCTGCAACAAGCAGACGAAAGCTGGCAGGGCCCCTGGTCCACGGTCACTGAACCTACTCATTTTCAACCAAAGGGACAAAGTTCTCGAAGAAAGCCCTGATGAGCAGAGGTGGTGGCACGAAATAGGTGACTAGAGCCAAGTCCCCTGGTCCCCAACATAAATCTCTGGGAAAACCATTAGCAGGTCCTGCAGCCCAGAGACAAATTATGAGGCAGAGGATCAATGTTATTTTTTCCACAAGCTGAATTCATAACAGTTTATGGCAAAATCGATGCAAATCTTCATGAATAAAGTGAAGGCAGGTGCATGTTGGAGAATAATGAGGGGTCTTGAGGGGTGGGAAACTCAGCCAATTGGCTTTGGGAGTAGGGTCCCAGGAGGAGGTCACTTGTCTGCTGTCCTGGGGTTTGGTCCTGTGTGGTGTGGGGACAGGGGGCTCCTAGACTGGCCACAGTCCATCTGCGCACCCCTGGGGGGAGGGGGCCTGATGGTGGCGGGCCAGGGGAGTTAAGAAGAGACGGTACTTTCATGAGAACTTTCTCTGGGCTTCAGGCTTTGTATTCTTACCAGACCCTCTCAACCAGGCCATTGTAACGCCCATTTCACAGCTCGGGAAACAGGCTCAGAGAGGTGAAGCAATTTGGCCTCACATGGCTAATAACTAGCAAAGTCAGGTTCCAACCCAGACCCTCCCTAGTCCAGAGGCCCTGCACTCCTTTTTCAAACAAGCAGGGCCTCTCTGCCCCGTGCTTTCCTGCCTCTCACCTCTGCACAGGCAGTGTCTTCAGTCTGAAGTGCCCGGCTTCTCTTTCCTCTACCCAAGAAGGAGATGCTCCTCACTGGCCCTCACTTTCTGGCTGTAGTTCTGCTGGGAAGGCAGGTGGTGTCCGTGTGTCTTCAACTAGCATCATCATGGCCTCCCAGGGGGGTTGTGTGCATGTCAGTGTGGACCGTGGGATGTGATCTAGGGGTGTTTGTTCTCCCAGCTCCTTACCTAGGCTGTGTGCTCCTCCAGAGTCGGACCATATCCTATCTTACCATCTCTCTCTCAATCCTTGCATCTACGTACTGGCACTGACATTCATCCCTCCATTCATCCAACCATTCACTTGTCCATCCATCCATCTACCCATCCATGCATCCATCTGTTTGTCCACCTATCCATTCATACATCCACCCATCCATCCATCCACCCACTTGTCTGTCTATTCATCTATCCTTCCATCCATCCACCCTTCCATCCATCCATCCATCCATCCATCCATCCATCCATCCATCCATCCATCCATCCATTTGTCCGTGTGTCCATCTATCCATTCATACATCCACCCATCCATCTATCCACCCATCCATCTATCTATCCACTTGTCCGTCCATCCATCCATCCATTTGCTTGTCCATCCATTCATCCATCCATTCATCCATCCATCCAACCATCCATCCAGCCAGCCAGCCGTCCGTCCATCCATCTTCCTTCCTTCCCTCTTTGAGTGTTTAATAGGTGTATATTATCAGTTTTGCAAGATGAAAGAAGTTCTGCAGATGGATGGCGATGGTGGTGGCACAACAATGTGAATGTTCTAAATGCCACTGAATTGCACTCTTAAAAATGGTTACAACAGTAAATTTCATGTTGTGTATATTTTGCCACAATTGAAAATAAAGTAATTAATTTAGAAAATGATCAGATTTCCGGGGCAGGCTGCAGTATCCCTTATGCAGAGCACCACTCCCTTCCCACCTGTTCCAATCCCAACTCTTGGTCAGACTCTACCTTACGTCTTGTCTCCACCACCACCCCCCGCCGTGCATCACCAGTTGGTGCTTTCACCCCCCATTCATTGCCAGCAGGTGCCTCCCCCTCCATTCCCCCCTGTGCATTGCCAGCAGGTGCCTCCCCCTCCTCACACTGTGCATCACCAGCAGGTGCCTCCAGCCCTCCCCAGGTCTCCTGCCTCCAGATTCCCCAGGTGCTCACACTTCACAGAATCATCATAACAACGATGTTATGCGTGGCCATTTGTCTCATCCTAAAGATGAGGAAGCTGAGGCTCAGGGAAGTGAAGTAACTTGCCTGAGCTTCCTCGGCTGTGGGCCAAAGGGGCAGGCCACAGACCCAGCACGGATGACACCCTGTCTTTGAAGCTACTCGGTGCTGCTTCCCACAAGTTGTGTTTGCTTAGGCATTGAGCTCACATAAGTCTTATCTCCCCAAGAGTTCATGAGCTCCTAAAGATGGGGAATGGGATTCATGCTCACGTTACCCAGCCCTGACCCCATGCAGACGCAATGTCGGGACTCTGTATCTCAGAGCTGGGGCTTGAGTGAGGGGCAGTCCCCTCTAGGGCAGAATTGAAAGGGGTGCCCCAAATCTCAAAAATCAAGGTAAGTTCTATTTTGTTTTAATTTTTTAAATATTTGTTTATATTTGAGACAGAGAGAGAGAGAGAGAGAGCACAAGAGGCAGAGGGGCAAAGAGATGGGAAGACACAGAAGCCGAAGCAGGCTCCAGGCTCTGAGCTGTCCGCACACAGCCCGATGCAGGGCTCGAACCCCCGAACTGTGAGACCATGACCTGAGCCGAAGTCGGATGCTTAACTGACTGAGCCACCCAGGCGCCCCCCAATGCAATCTTAAAATATCAAATTTAATGCAAAAGAAATCTGTGATGAACATATTATCAAAACTTTAAGACAAGATCCAGTCCTGCACCATCCTGCCTCACCTGCTTACCTTAATCCCAATCATTTTCTAAGTACCTGGAGCTGTGCTCGGGCATGTTTTGGGGGGATCACTGACACCATTTGTTTAAATATGCAGCCATTTCCTTCTGCTCCGACCCATCTGGCAGGAACTGCATGCTATGAGGCAGTAGAGCGAGGGCCCTGAAGTCAATCTTGGCTTGGCAGCCTGTTTTCCAGGCCTCTGTAGCTGTGTGACCTTGGGCAAATCACTTAACCTTTCTGTGCCTCAATTTCCTCCCTGGTAAATGGTGTGTCTAATGGTACTAACTCCATAGCACAGCCCTGCAAATTAAATGAGATAAAGCGTGTGAAGAGCTCAGCACAGCAACTGACCCTTAGCTAACTACAGAGGACAAGCTCTTGTAAAAATGATTCAACTGATTCCTCCATCCAGGAAAAGAAAAGAAACTGTAACATGGGAACCTGTGTCAGCAGGCATCAAAAGCCATCAGCCTTTGGTTTTCCTTCTTTCATTTCCCCCATTGACATTTCTTGACCACACCCGGCACCGGGAGAATTCGCAGTCGCAGAAGTCTGAGCGGAGAGCCAGAGACAGGCAGCAGTGGGAGATAGGAAAGTGACTCCCCGCTTATCAGAGTGAGGCAGCTGACAGCTTCTGTTTCTCACTCCGCAGGGCTTGTATATTTCTTCGTTAACTTCAGTAGGAGGCGTTCCTGACTCTCCAGGCACATGCCCTGTCCACATTGCTACCACGCTGCTATCCGGAGGAAAAGGGAACGGAGGAAAATAAGCTGTTTTATCCCCCTGCCCAGGAGTGTTTAACGAGCCCGATGTCCAGCGGCTGGTGAGCATCACATCTGGAAGATAGGTAGAAGGTTTTCAACCAGATGTGTCAAGTATCGTGGTGACCTGGGGACACGCGAGGCCCCTGGTCGTAAGGAATAGCATCGAGAGGGCCAAGGAAGTCCCCCAGGGCCCCCGCAAACCAAAGGTAGCTCCTGTCTCCATCTCCTACTTGGCCCCTCACTGGCCCCTGAATGCCGGCCTCCTGAAGCTGAGGGCTCTGGCCGGGGTTTTCTGTCCGTGAAAGGGTCTGAGTTCCTGCTGTGTGTACCAGGCTGGTACTTGACCTACGAGGTCCCAGTGACTGTGAGCATGACACCTCTTCTCCCTGGAATGGCTCCTGACTCCCCCTCTCCTTGCCCCTCCCCCTAAGTTCTTCATCTGGCTGACACTCCATCAGTACTGCGGTCTCAGCTAGAGGCCACCTCCTCCAGGAAGCTCACTCTGACGACTAGAGTCCCATCTTTGTGTTCCCAGGGCAACCTGTGCATCCTGGCATGGAATTGACCACAGAATGTGTTGGCCGTTTCAGTGTCTGCATCTGTACCAAACTGTCAGATCTGAGCCTAGAAAAGGTCAGTGAGGTTTTTTTTGTTTGTTTGTTTGCAGTGGCCCCTCAGTGCCCCTCAAGGTATCTGAGGCTTAGTATGTATGTGATGTACGTCTGTTTGATTTTACTGAGGAATCTGGGATTGCAGATCTGGGAAAAACTGCAAACTTATAAAGGTCTTTTATTTTTTTCTTTTTACTTCAAAGAGGTGGGCGGAGGTGCTATGAGGTGTTGCGGTCTCACAGCCTACTTACAGAGGGCGACAGTGAGCCCCAGGGACTGCTGTAGAGGCTGTGGCATTCCCGACTAAGGCCATGGTATGTGGGGACCAGGCAGGCCTACGGCCCTTGCATTGCACTGCGTGGTGCTGGCACAGATACTGCTTCAGTGATTCCTGGGACCCACACAGGTCAATTCCAGCAAAGGAACAATTTCCCAGGGGTTTTAGCTTCTGGCCTAGGAGCCCTGCCCAGCCTGTGGTCAGGGGGCCATCAAGCGCAGCTACACCCTATTTATTATTTTGGCTGCACTTCCTGCCTCTCTCTTTTCCTCTTGTCCAATTAGATTTAATTAGATATTGATAACAGTGACAGGTGGAATGAGCCTCTGTGGTCCCAAGCTGGAAGGTAGAGGGGTGGCTGCAGAAAGACAGGACACCAGAGGAAGGGGACAGCGATGTCCTAGGAGCCCGGGCACTGGTGTTCCTGGGCCACTTACAATTCTTGCATTTTCGTCTGCCTTCCCCTCCCCATCGCTCAGCCTTCCCTTCCCCATCGCTCAGCCTTCCCCTCCNTTACCCTCCCCATCCCTAGCTGCCCCCTCCCCCAGCCTCTCTGTTTCCCTGCAGGATCCGTAGTCCTGCCCATGCTTGCACTGGCTGCCCCCTCTCTCCACCCTAATTGTTTCCTTTCTCTTGTTTTAATGCAGGTCCTTCCCTGAAAAAGGTGGGACACTTTGGAATCCCCTTCAGCAGACATTCTCTCCCCTCCCCTCCCGCTGCGGTAGACATCCCTGTCCGCCCATGTAGAGCGTGACCATGGGGCTCGCTTTGACCCATGCAAAGTTGGCCGACGTGCCCAAAGCAAAGGCCCTGACCATGCACGCATCAGTGGCTTGATGTTTTTCGTCCCTGTGACCTGACATGAGCAGAAGATGCCCAGGGTGTGTCATTGCCCCCATCGGGGTGGGCTCCAGAATAACCACCCAGAAGTCAGAGGTGAGCTCTACCTGCAGCCAGAGTAGAAGAACCCAGCTGGGACCAGCCCGTCCACAGGCCCGCAGCCAAGCTGAGCCCCAGGAGCATGAGAACAAATGCTGTGACTACAGGTTGGGGTGGGGGGGGCGGTGTGTGTGCTATTTGTTACACAACGTTATCCCTGTCAGAGCCCGCCTAATGCAGAGGGTGGGTGCAGCCTCAGTAGATGACACGGCAAAACAGATTATTCTAGACTAGGAGATGGGAGGGCTTGGGCTCTCACCCAAAGATTTCTATTAACTCCCTTGCTGGCTTTGGAGAGGAAGGAAAGAGGTTAATACCGGTTGATCACCCTCTGTGAGCCAGGCACCGTGCTAAAAACTTTCCATGGATTACTCTATGTTACCACCGCCAGTTCCATCTTATTCTTATCGTATTGTGTGCCAGGTGTTATGTTATGGGCTTATAAAGCCAATTAGGATTGAGCTAAAAACGGTACCAACGCTTAAATGATTAATAACTGAAAAAAACACAGCCATTTGTTGAGCGCTTACCGTGGGACAGGCTTGCATCAGGTTATTTCAGTGTACTGCTTCAGTTTACCCTCAGCACAACAGCAAAGAATGGTCTGGCCTAAAACATCAGCCTTGCTGAGTTACGGAAACCCCGGTTTGCCTCTTTGGGGAGCCTGGAAGCGAATGAAACCCAGATCTGTTTTGTCCCAAAGCAACTATGTTAGTGTCCTGTGACTGCTGTAGCAAATGGCCACAAACGGGGTGACCTCAAACCACAGACATTCATTTCCTAACAGTTCTGGAAGCCTGAAGGCCAAAATCAAGGCAGCGGCGAGAGCGCTCTCCCTCCCGAGGCCTGACGGAGACCCCTGCACCGGTGAGCACTGGTGCTGCGGGCGCTCCAGCCCCTGCGTCCGGCCTTCCACCGGCTTCTCCTGGTCTCCTCTCCCGCTGCTGGTTGCTGAAGGTGCACCTGGCATTGGATCCAAGGCCCACTCAGGTCCTCCAGGCCTATCCCCTCATCTCGAGGCCTCCTAACTTCATTTCATCTTCGAGACCCTTTTTCCCAGTACGGTAACATCACAGTTGATGTGACATGGATTTGGACCTATATTATCTCTTCTTGAACGCAGACCCATCCTGCTCTTCTACAGATGTTATTTACGTTTTATCTTCACGGCGATCCTCCAAAGGGTGCATTTTACCCCGGTTCACTCCGGAGGCACTGAGGCTCGGAGAGGTTGTGTAACTCTCCGGGAAAGATTTGCTCTCTGGCTTTAAAGCTCTTGCTCTCACCCTTAAATGTGCTCCCTGAGCCCCACCCATCTGTCTGGGCTCAGAGATGCCCGCACTCCGAGGAGCACGCGGAGATGTCCCCTGGACCCGGTGCACTGGGTGGTCAGTGGGCATCCTACTTCGGCAATATGGGTCGTCAGCAGCCTCTTCAGGGGAATGACGGGATGCTGGGCAGAGAAAGCCCCAGGGTCAGCGGCCGCGACAGCGAGCGGCTCTGTCCTGGGGACTTACCGTCAGAGTCAGGGGCGGGCCAAGCCTGACCTTTCGATCACTGCTGCTCCTCCAGGGAGCCCCTCTCACCCTCCCCCAGCCCCCTGCCTCCCTCACCGGCCCTCAGGTGATGAACTGTGTTGGGTACCAGCCTGCTGCAAGGATGGGGATGGAATGATGACAGCAAGGGGCCTGTCTGGCCCTGTTTGATGGGGTGGATGGACCGGTTAAGGGCATAAGCCTGAGACCCTCCATCCTTAGGAGTGAAAGTCCCACCATGTGCCAGAGATGAATGGGAGCCACTCATTTAATAACCTCAATAAAATTCCTTTCCCCCTCCTCTTTGTAATTGTTTTATTGACTCATAATTTACACACAAGAAACTGTGTATCTCTGAAGTGATACTCCGGGTGTTTTTTGATGCATGTATACATCTGTAAAGCCATCTCCACAATCAAGATAATGAATATATACATCACTCTCCAGAAGTTTCCTTGCACCCCTTTGTAATTAATTTCCTTGTCCTCTCTCTCTGCCACTTCCAGGCAATCACTGATCTGCTCTCTGCTGCTCTGGATTCGTTTGCATTTTTCTAGAGCGTTCTTTATAGAAAGGGAGCTGTCCAGGGTGGACTGTCTCTCGTGTGGCTCGTCCCACTCAGCGTGGTCACTTTGCGATCCCACCACGTTGTGTCACGCATCAGCGGTTCGTTCTGTGTCCCGAAGGCTAACATGCCATCTTGCGGCTGTTCTGCGGTTTGTCTGTCCGCTCACCTGCTGATGGACTTCGGACCTTTCCTGGTTTGGGACAGTCACGAACAAAAGCTGCAATGCACACGTGTGTGTGAGCCCTGGTATGGACGCATGCTGTCCTCGCTCCTGGAACGGCTGGATCGTACGGTGGTGCACGCTCAGTATCAGAAACCAGCAAGCCTTTCTGAAGCATGTGCACCAATATCATGTTCCCACCGGCTGCGCGAGCCACTTCCGGTTGGCCCACATCCTCCCGGCGCTGGGCGAGGCCAGTCTCCTTCTCGGCCAAGCCAACAAGCCGGCTGGTATCTTGAGGCTTTAATTGGCAAGCCCCGTGTCTGAGAACGCTGAGCATCTCTCTGTGCCTATTTGCCGTCCCTCTGTCTTCTCGGGTGAGATGTCTGCTCGCATCCTTTGCCCCTTTTTAATTGGGCTGTTTATTTTCTTCCCGTTGCGTTTTGAGAATCTTTTATATATTCCAGAGACGTCTTTTAGCAGATGTACGATTCGTGGATATTTTTTTCCTCAGCCTTTGTTTTGCCTTTTCATCCCCGTTAACCGTACCTCTCAAAGAGCATGAGTTTGCCATTTTGACGAAGCCCAGTTTTTCAATTTGTTCTTCAACAGATCATGTTATTGATGTTGTATCTGACACGGCCTGGCCTGGCCCGGAGTCTGGGAAATCTTCACCGGTGATAAGCCGGGGCAGCTGCCTCGTGTGCCTCTCCCTTCTCAGGGATCCAGCTGCTTCACTGTCTGGTGCCTGGTGTCTTAAAAACCATTGTTTAGTGTCTTCTGTCTGTGTTTTTGGTGTTGTTTGGGGGCAGAAGGCTACATGTGATTCCTGCTACCCCTGCTGAACTTCTCAGGCAGGCATGAACTTGCTCACAATGTCACCCATTTCTCAGCAGAGGGCAGGGTTCAGAGAGGTGCAGTGACTCGCCTAGGGCACCACAGCACATATACGGCAGCACCAGGATGGGAGCCCAGGGCTGCCTGAGTCCAAAACCTGGGGCTATGGACCTGGTGCTTAGACTCCCAAGACCGGGACTGGCTTAAGTCCCACTTACTGCTGGAAGTTCCAGAGTCGAGAACACGTCCAGGATCTGGGGTTGGCCAGGCGGGAGGCTCGGGCTTGGCACCGTGACTCCAGAGCCAAAGTAACCTCTCTGAGCCCTAGGTAGCTAATCCACCGTCTAATCTGTCTAAACCGTTCATTCTGACTTGACTTGCTCTGTAAGGGGTGCAATAAAATGCAATCACAAAACCATAGGCTTCACAGGACCGTGAAGGTTATCAAGCCCAACCTTACATGCAAAGCCCCTCCACGGCGGGATTAGAAATCTAGAAATTGCACACCGCCACTTACCTTTCCTGTGTCCGTCGCAGACGTCACTAATGGATGATGGAACTCCTTCCTGCTGAGCTAGACCTCACCTCCCAGTTCAATCTCATTTTAATCTAGTGGGAAAGAGCCCATCACTGGTTGATTGGATCCGCCCATGGAACAAGGCCCATTCGCACCCCAGAGCTCCCAGACGCTCTGGCAGAGGGTCCCCCGGCCTTACTTGCACCCCTCGTTTGGCCAAACCCTCTAATGCCTCCAAAGGTAGTCGGTTCCATCCGCACCCAGCTGCAGAGTCCACAACTCATCTGCAAGTGACAAACAAACCCACCGTCCAGCCAGCATCATTCCTTACATTAAGTCGTGCATGCCAGGGGCTCAGAGCCCAGATGTCACACCTTCTAGAAAAGCTAAAGTCCTTCAGACATGACGTGAGGATGACGGCCACGCCCCCTGTTCACCAGAGGGAGTGTGTCCAGTTCCAGGCATGTGACCGTGGCCCTTGACAGCCCCACTTTCCCTTATTTTCAGACACTTTTGTTCGCCAACATCTTCCCTAAAATGTAAATCCGAGTCTGAGAAACACCCAGGGTCGGATCTGATGACAGTGCAGAGGAGGAAACGTCTTACGGCTCGGCCTCAACATTTCATTTCTGTTAACACAGCCGAGGACCTTGCTAGCTTTTAAAGCGATGCACTCATGCGTCACTCATGTGAAAAAATGTGAGCTCGTTTTCACGTGAACGGAGTGAGGTCAGATGTCCCGGTTCTGACGGTGGTGTTCTGAGAGCAGCCCCCAAGCCCTCTCCCCGTCACAGCCCGTCAGTGTAGCCTGCGACTGTTTGCAAAGGATCTATGTCCCCAGGCCAGCCCGGTGCCTGGGGCACGCTAGGTATCGATCGTAGTAACGATATTAGCTAGCATTGCACTTAGTGCCTGCTTAATAGTTCTAAGCAGGTAATGTGTTCTGGCCGATTGAATCCTCATAACAGCCCTGTGAGGCTGGCACTATTTGATTCCAACTTTACAGAGAAGGAAATGGATCCAGAGAGGTTAAATGAGCTGGTGTGTGGTGGAGCTGGGATTTGAACCCAGCTCCGAAGTGTATGCCCCTAATCACTACATTACGCTGCTCTGTGGGGCCTGAACTTTATATAAATGCCTGTTAATACGGCTAGTCCTGCTTTTGCACGCAGTTCTCAGGGAAGGCTTTCTGGAAGTGGCAGGAGAAAGTGGGACATGGGGGTGGCCTCCCTGCTGGTCTAGGCCTGGGTCCCCCGTCCCACCCGGACAGGAACCCTCAACTGGGCAAAGAAAGAAAGAGAACGTCACCTTCTGGTCAGATGGTTTCTCTGCTCAAGTTCCTCTGAGCCTGCTGGCTGCAACCGGTGAGGGCAGCTCAAAACCCAAATGTGACTTTACCCGGAGCCCAGCCCGTCTCTCCCCTGCACCTGGACGCCCATGGCCTCTGATTCATAACCCAGAGCTCCACTCTGAGATGAGTCACGTGACTGAGGCCACAAAGGGAAGCCCCGTTTGAGATGACGACTCAGGTCCTCCGCCGACCAAGCCGCACGCCACCCCCCACCCTCTGCCTCCCAGGGAGTCCTTGGGGCCTTGTTCAGTGCACTTCCTCTCCCCGCTCGCTGATGTTGGTTCTCTTCCAGGCACGTGGCCCCACTGGGCTGACTGTGATAGAAACCGTTCTTTCCTATGGACTTGAACCCAGGAGATGAACCTTGAGTCTTCATGAGAAGGATCTGCCTGTCTGGAGAAAACGCAAGAGGGGGAAGCAGAGCCAAGAGACTGTGCTGAGCCAGTCCAGCCACGATCCAGGCTCAGTGTCTGTGCCTGTTAGCCTCCTGGGTTTCTTCAGGTTTTTCTGTCACCTGCTGTCCGAAGAGCTCCGACAAGGACAGGGTGTGCCTCCAGCTCCGGTGGGTGACGCACACCCCAGGCCCTCCCTGGCTGTTGTGTGCTGGTCCAGAGCGAGGGAGCGCGAGGGCATTCGCCTCTGGCAGGAAATGTGAGCCCCACGTCACATCAGACGTGTCGGGGCCCAGCGATGAATCAGACACAGTCGTTGGGCCGGCGGGCAGTCCCGTTACTTTTGTAGTTAATGCCCACGGTGTGAGGGTGTCCCTGAGACACGCCCATGGTGACCAGGGGGCGGGGCCAGGGGACAGAGTAGGCCTTCCCCTGGACAGCAGGGATGGATGGTGTAGGGGACCCCCAGAGAGGGCAGTGCTTCAGCCAATTCTTGAGGGAACTCAAGTCATGCATCATTCCTGTGCTCAAATCCTGATTCAACCCCTTGCTAGCCCTGTGACAGTGAGCACACTCTTCAGTGTGTGTGCCTCAGTTTCTTCGTCTGTAAAATGGGCATCTACCCCATGGGTTTGTAGAGGATTACATGTCGTAATTTAAGTATAGTGATTAGTAGTGACTGGCCTAGAGTTAATTTTCTGTAAATGCTCTATTATGTTACTGCTATTCTTACTTCGCTGAGGAAGGGAACGCTCATAAACAGGGTAGGTATGCAGGATTCAGGTCTGGGGAAGACAAGAAGGGGCCCTGGATGGCGGGGCCAGCACGCGGAGGTGGGGCAAGGTGGGGGTGGCCCCCCAGCGCCCTGCATGCACGGCTCCACAGCAGCAGGTGGGCTCTGGGCAGGGGTGGGGGAGGCAGGAGGTCAAGAGCTGAGCATCTGCGTTGGGGTCAGATAGCAAAGACCTGGCGTGTTACTGGACACAGGATGCCACGTCCTGGACGTGCTGCCATGTGACTCAGAAGTCACTGGTGTATTGGATCAATTCAATTAAGTTACCGGTCAACTCGGTAGCAAAATAAAACCCCGTTCATTGGGCGGAAAGTTTGGCTGCAGGTGGCGAGTGCCGGGCGTGAGAAGTGCACACTGAGCCTGGCTGCAGTTAAAGCATGTGAGCAAGGCCGCCCGAGTGCAGAGGGGCCCCGGGAGCCCAGCCTCTGCGGGAGATGACAGAAAACAGCACCAGAAGATGTTGGCGTTTATTCCTGCTTTTTCTTGCTCCGAAAAGAGTGGTGTTTACTTCTGGAAGCTCCCGAAACGGTGGGAGTGGTGGTCCCTGTGAGGCCAGCACAGGGAGGGGATCCCTCCCCCCCCCCAACGAAGCCAACCACAGGGGAAGGTCATCATCTGGCAGCAGCACCCCGTTCCAGTCCCCAGCACCCCAACCTCCGGGGCGACGTCAGGTTATGTTGGCCAACGTGGACAAGGGTCCACATCAGGGAAAAGACCACCCCTTACTCATCCCCGTCACCCCACCTTCTGCCCTCCTCTCTGCTCCCCACTCCCCCAGAATCCAGCCTTCCAATAGCTCGTTTTCCCGTTCGTACACTCTGGTCTGTACATTCACAGACAGACTCGCGCTACCTCGGCATCCATTCCCTCCCAGTTCTAGAGGCCAGAAGTCTGAAATCAAAGTGTCCGGGGACATCATGTCCCCTTTGAGGCCTGGGTAGCATCCTTCGCTGTCTGCTCTAAGCTTCCCGGTGGCTGACTGTCCTCGATGCTCCCGTCTCTCCTCTTTGGCCACATGACATTTTTCCCATCACCCCGTGTCCAATTTCCCTCTTCTTTTTTTTTTAATAGCTTTATTATTTTTTTCTAATGTTTTATTTATTTCTGACAGAGAGAGAGAGAGAGAGAGAGAGAGAGAACGTGAGCAGGGGAGGATCAGAGAGAGAGGGAGATACAGAATCTGAAACAGGCTCCAGGCTCCAAGCTAGCTGTCAGCACAGAGCCTGACGTGGGGCTTGAACCCATGAACTGTGAGATCATGACCTGAGCTGAAGTCGGACGCGTAACCTACTGAGCCACCCAGGCGCCCCCCAATTTCCCTCTTCTTATAAGGATACCAACCACCCTAGCGACTTCCGGTTAACTTGATTACAGACCCTGTTTCCAATGAAGATCATATTCATGGGGACTGGGGGGTTAGGGCTTCAACATACTTTTTGTGGGGGACTCATCTCAACCCAGCATGCCCCACATGTGCCCGGCCCAGTGACAGGCATTGAAGGACAACACTGTCGAGTGGATGCTTCACCCCTTCACTTCACCGCAGCCCCACAGGGAAAATACTGTGTCAGGGCTGCGGACCCCGCTCAGCTGAAAATCCCCAGGCTCCAGGCTGGCTGGGAACACCAGCCCTGCCTCACCAGCCGCACCCATCTGGATGCCGCCCCCAGGTAGGCCTCAGCGGCTCACCAGTAACCATGAAAAGAGCAGCAGGCAGAATAAATCTCACAGTGAAAATTAATGTAGCTCAAGACAAAAAAGTACCTTTACTCATTTCAACTTCTTGTTGCCAGGCTCATAAGTGAATAAATCCAAAATAAATGTAACCGGGACAAAGCGAGAAGCTATGAGAAACGCAATCCCGTTGCCCTAAATGAAGACAAAGGCTCGGAGACAATATTAAATTCCATCCCCAAAGGCTCATTTCATTTCAGACCCAGATTTGCACAAAATCAAGTTTTCCTGCGAGCCAAGCGCCACTCCTGCTCGGATCCTCCTCTTCCCCCGCTCCCTCCCCCAACCCCCACGTCCCTTCCTGCCAGTGTTCTCGTCCCTGAAGTTTGCACACTCTGTGTACTCAGGAGCCAGCTGGTCCCCAAACTCCCAGGATGCGTAACTTCCTCAGCTCCGGACGGACAGCTTCGTGGGGCTCCAGGGACAGGCAGCGGCTGGATGGACTTCCAGGAGTTCGTATTGTTACTTATGGGAATCCCCCCAACCCAGCCCAGCTGGAGCGGAGCCAGGCTGTGCTCAGCTGTGTGTCTCCAGGGACCTTTCGGACCCTGTGGGGTTGGGGGTTCAGGTTTTCAGGCAGGAGGCTCTTCGGTACTGAGCGGCTTTCTAGCCAAATGGTTAGTCGGAAGTGCTGTGCGCTTTCTCTGTTTCATGTCAGCCCGATAACGACAGATCTCCTGGCCCACATTCCGCGGACCCAGTGTGCAGACATCTGCAGAGAACAGGAGCCAGGGCGATGGGAATGCAGAGGAAGGAGGTGAACAGCTATTTTTGTGTCCTAATTCTGCCAATGTCAAGAGCTGTGTTACCTGTACCCAGCTCTCCCCAGGTGGGCAGGGGATTTATCTTGGAGATTGCTGGTGGGAGCAGGTTTGCTTTTTTTTTTTTTTAAAGCAATCTCTACACCCAACGTGGGGCTTGAACCCACAACCCCAAGATCAAGAGTCGCACGCTCCACCAACTGAGCCGGCCAGGAGCACCCAGGTTTACTTTTTTTTAAATTTATTTTTTTAATGTTTTATTTATTTCTGAGAGAGAGAGAGAGAGAGAGAGAGAGATTGAGCGTGAGTAGGGGAGGGTCAGAGAGAGAGGGAGATACAGAATCCGAAATAGGCTCCAGGCTCTGAGCTGTCAGCACAGAGCCCAACGTGTTCGTGTTCGAACTCAGGAACCACGAGATCATGACCTGAGGTGATCGAACCACGAGATCATGACCTGAGGTGAAGTCGATGCTTAACCGACTGAGCCACCCAGGCACCCCCCAGGTTTACTTTTAACAATGGTAATAATTGCCGTGAGTTAGCACCTACTGTGTGCCAGCTCCTCTCCATTTGCTCATCCTCCTATTTATTCAGTAAATCTCGTGTGAGTGCCTACTGTTTGCTAGGCTCCTTAGTGCTGGAGACTTCGGCGGTGTAGGGAAGCTTACCTTCTAGAAGGGGGTCTATGTTCTATCTCTTTCTATTACGTTCTAGAGGAAGGAGTTATAAATATTAGATCATATTATTATCAAATATATATGTGCTTATTATAGTATATTAATCTAATTATATTACAGTTTGTTATATGATACAGAATTTATATCATGTTATGTTATATTACACACCACAGATGACTTCGCACGACATCACGTACCACATCGGGCTGCGCCCATTTATTCCTCGGAACAGCCCCGCAGGGCGGCCGCATGACATCCGCTTCGTATGGCTTCGTAGCCCAGACAAGAAGTGCTGTGCCGAGTGCCCGAGTGCCCGGGGCTGGGGGGCGAGTGGGGGGGGCTGAGACTGCGGAGGGAGGGAGGACCCTGGCTCTGGGGGCGGGACAGGCCTGGACCCGCCCCCAAGAGGGAGCCCTCCTTTGCTGCCGCCTGTTTCCCTTCCAGGATGGCCTTGAGACTCCCCCGGGGTTGACGAGGTTGCTCAGCTCCCGGCCCAGCCCCCGCCCAGCTAAGGGTCAGCCAACACCGTGGCAGTGACTGTGGTCACACATGGCCCGGACCACAGAGCGGCTCCGTGGCACCCCCCCGCCCCCGCATCCGCTCCCCTGTGGTGTCCCCTAAAGTGAAGACCCAGCAGGAATCAACAAGTGCCGCCCCCCCAACCCCATCGCTTCACTGTCACGTGCCATGTGACAAGCAGCAGGTGTCAGGGTTAAGAGGCCAGACTCGGCCTCCAGGCTGCTGGGCGCCAGTCCTGGCTCTGTCACCTCCCACTGTGCCAACCGGGCAAAGCACATACCCTCCTCACGCGCCAGTTTCCTTAGCTGTCATAGGAGGTTTTCCCCTGTGGGTTGTAGGGAGGACCAGGTAGGACAAAGGCTCAGGACCGAGGGTGTCCCGTGGATGGTCAGCATGTGAATGAGGCCTTGCCCGCCTGCCGAGAAGCTGGGCCGACACCTGACCGAGACAGGACACTGAGTCCCCCCCACCCCGAAGGGGAACTGGCAAGGAGTCTTGGAAGGGAAGCTCCAGGGGGCTGGTGGCTTTGGTCAGGAAGTCAGGCGTCTGGGAGACATAGCCCTCTGCCCAGTGCTCTGGGAGCCCGGGAAGCCCACCACCCTTGACCCTGACCCCCTGTTGCCTCGAGAGGCCCCAGTGGCTTGTGTGCATGAAGCAGGTACCTTTGGGGTGCAGCTTCCAGGACCACCGCCCTAACCACCCGTTCCTGGTTCCATGGGGTAAGACCTTAAATCAGACTTACTTTTCGTTTTATTATTTTTTTTAACAACTCCCTGGGTTTTAGTGTATTCACAAAGTTGTGGACCTATCACCCTAATAAACTTCAGGACATTTCATCTCTCCAAAGAGGCTCCGCACCATTTAGCCATCACCCCTCCCCCACTTCCATCTCCCCTGCCCCGGCTACCATTAATCTGTTCCGTGTCTCTGTACATTTGCCTGTTCTAGACATTTCACACAAAGGGAATCATATACTATGTAGCCTTTTGTGACTGGTTTCTCCGGATATGTCTTTAGGCTCCTACACGTATGGTTAAGAGGTCTTCGGGATCATCCAGCCCAAATCCTTCATATTTCAGATGGGAAAGTGAGGTCCAAAGAGGGGGGAGGTCACTTCTCTATAGCCAGGGGCAGAATTAGAACGGGTAACTCCTAATGCCCAGTGTGACCCTCTTGTCCTAATCTGCCTCTCCCCACCCCCTCAGCAAGCGTGGGTCAGGAGCAGCCTCGAGGTGTGACCCTTGAGAAATAATGAGTCCCCTTTTGGGGGCAGTAGGTAAGTAGGTGCATTCATTCATGCACGCACGCACTCATTCAGCAAACATTTGTTGGATACCACGATCCTGCCAGGCCCACATCCAGGCAGAGGAGAGACAGAAGGGACGGAGACGGAGAAGCCCAGTGCTTGAGACTACAGACGACCAGCCTGGAAACAGACATATAGGAAAGGAGTGCCGGGTGCAGCCAGCGCTGTGAGCTCCGTAGGAGGGAAGTGAGGGAGTAGTTGGCCTGGGGGAGGGTGTTTGGTGCAGTGACGTCAGCTATCTGACGTCTAGGGGCAGGGAGAGAATTCTAACAGGAGGGAACAGAGTTTAGGAACAGAGTTTGGAAAGACGGGGGGTGCAGAGAAGGCTAGGGTGGCTAAAGCATCGTCACGGGGACGGTGGCAGGAGGTAAGGTCCACTTTCCCCCCAACCTCCCCAACGCCGTTTATCCATCACAGTGGCCATTGTGTGTTTCTGGCGGTGTCTCCTTTGTAGGCATGGACGCTAGGTCTCCATGCCCAGCTCCCGTGCCTGGGTGACCCGCATCTGGGTGAGTGCTGTCTGAATTGATGTCTTCGCAGGAATACCCATGATGGGTCTTTCTGAGAGCAGGTCTGCATGAGCGAAGGGGTGGGGGCAGACCCCTCCAGGGTCTCAAGGGGAGGGGAGGGGGGCAGAGCTGGGTGGCCAAAGACGCGCTCGACCCATCACCCCTCGCCTGCTCGCTGCATCTCAGCTTTCTTGCTTGCCCTTGTCTCTGCCATCATCCTCCTTGAGAATCAACTTGTTTGGGAAAGAGAAAACCAGTTGCATAACTGTGTCCGTTGGCAGGCATGTTCTAATTTTAAAAAATGTGTCACTCTCCAAACTGCGCTTCCCTTAATCAGGCAATTACTTTATGATGTAGTATAGTTAAGGAGAGGGGAGAAAAAAAAAGAAAGAAAAGAAAAAACACAAACCACCAACCCTTGAAATCCCAAACATTTTCTTGCAGAGAATTAATGTGGTAAATGTTTGACTTGAGCTCAAGAATGTCTTTTGTTTCCATTTCTAAATGACAAAAGGGACACAAAAGAAAGGTAATAATTTGGTATTAATCAATCTTCTTCAGTGAAATTAGGTCCCCAAACCAAGGGTGTCATGGAAGCAGCAAATGCCGGGGAAGGGCTCCGGGCTCCGGTGGGGGGTTGGGCATGAGGGCGTCTGCGGGATGGCAGGGTTGTCACGCGGGCGTGGCCCCAGGGGACACGGGACGGGACAAGAAGGGTAGCTGGACCTGAAATAGTAACCATCACCGATCGAGTGTTTCCCCCATTCCAGCCCTCCTTCCGAGTCCTTTTAAACAGCCAACCGTTTCCACCCAGAGCAACCTTGTGGTGTAAGTATTGCTGCGCCCATTTCACAGTTGAAGGCACTGAGCCTTGGGAGGTAAGAGCATCTGCCCACACTTGCAGCTGGAAGCACGGAACCGAGTCTGGAGCCTGGCTTCATCCCTGTCCTGTCCCCACCTTCTCTCTCCTTTGCCAACTCCAGGAGGACACCTCCCTCCTGTGAGGTCCCATTCTAAATATTCCCTGTGCCCCTCACTTCATCAAAATACCCAGGTCTCTCTGTCCCCCCCACCCCGCCCCGGCTTGGCCTCCTGGGTCACAGTGAGTCAATGTGCCCCTTGTCCTCTGTGATCTATGTGCTGTGAAGCCCAAGAAATCTCGAGAGCTAGAGATTTCCGCTTCCATACAGGCTTGTGTTGGAAGCATTCTAA
>NW_027532008.1:10127299-10132378 GCF_008692635.1 Crocuta crocuta | reverse complement strand
GTCCCCAACCCTTGATTGTGTAGAGCAGCGGAGGGAGCCAGGCCGGCCACATCTTCCCCCTTTGTTCTTCCCTGTCTTTATCCAACGTGCTGCACTTGACCGGACCACGCCTGGAGGGCCATTCCTGGAGGGGCGGGGCGGCTGGGAGCTGAGCCGGCAGAGAGACAGCCTTTTCCCGGGAGGAGGGGAGGGTGGTGGGGAATCCTCACTTGTTAACACATCTTGTCCCTGTCACAAGATCACATATGTTTCAATGGTAACGCCGCCGCCCGGAATGCACATGGCACCCTTATCTGTGAAAGCGCAGGCGTGTCTGGAGACAGCAGGAAGTCCGAAGGGCCCCCTGAAAAAGTCCCGCCAAAGGAGGGCCGGCCGCTGGTCCCCCGAAAGGCTCGTAAGTGGGAGCAGTGGGGTGTCCTGGCCCAGGCGGCCCCTGAGGGACCCCAAGGCCTCTGACAAATTGAACTGGGAACCCCTGAGTGAGTAATTGCCCCACATCAGGCTTCAGGCTATGAAGAAAAGGCACCAATTATTTAGCACGGGTTGTATACAAAGTACTCACTTCCCTATAAGAGACATATTGTTTCCTCCCATTTCACAGATGAGAAAACTGAGTCTCAGGGAGGTTAATCACTTGTTCAAGGCCAAACAGCTTGTGAGTGGCAAAGCAAGGATTAGAACTTAAGTCCCCTTGATGTTATCACTCATTCGCTGATCATTACCTCCTCCCCCTTTCCAACCAGGTCTACAGAGTCTGTTTTCCTACCTGCTGAAAGAGGCACAGCCTGATCATATCCTAATGGGCTATCACATTAAAGGCAAGTGTCTTTCTTTCGGGCATTTGGATGAGGGTAGACCCTGGGGCAACCTGGGACCCCCCTCCTTGGGTTACCGTTTTAATGTCTGTACAGCATTTGATTATTGTGGGAAGAATTTGCAGCAGGCAGTGCATGGATTCATGCATCCAGTTGTTCAAGGCAGTGTTTATTGTGTCCCTACTGTGTGCCAGACGCTGATAGATGCTGTCATTGTGAGACAGCTCATGGGGCTTTTGCTGGCGTGCAGTTTTGCTATATTGTTGCAAACATTGCATTTGACCGAGCACTTAAAACATCACGTCTGCCAGGGTGCGGTAATGTATTTTAGGAAGGCAGGGGCTTAGTACAGGGGGGTTATGTGTTTCTAAAACCACCAGAAGATCTGAAGGAGCAGAGCCTTGGCTGGTCTCTGGGAATGACGCTCAGAACAAGGCAGGCCTGGACCATGAAGGGGACCGGGGCCCCTGAGACCACCCTGGAGGCCCTGCCATCTGGGTTTGGAGCCACCGGCCCACCGACGACTCCCCGTACGCCAGGAGGCGGGAAAGGACGAGGAAGCACACTGCAGTCCGATGATTAGGGCGTCAGCTCAGGAAGGTCACAACCACACACTTCATTGGGCCCCAGGAGGCTGGCAAATTAACCGGGGGACTTGTTGCAGGACGTCACAGCTCTCCTGACCTGCAGAGAGGGTCAGAGGCCACAGAGAGGCCATTCGGCTCCTGCCTGCCTTCCAGATGTCACACAAGCACGCTTTACTGGTGGAAACTTATGTGAACCTGAATCCAAGCCACAAAGGAATCTTCCAGACCAGAAGATGCAGGAGGGCACAGAGAAAGGCTGGGAATGCATGTCCATAGCTGGTATCCAGGACAGCCGTCGTGAGGACTGGGAGACATGGCCCCCAGGGTGCTGTGGGCAATAGTGATGGGGCGAATCCACGCAGTGCGGTCAGAGGCAGCTCCTCTCACGAAAGTGACTTCTGAGCTGAATGGCGCAGTTGAGATGAACAGCCTGTGCAAAGGCCCTGAGACCAGGGGTGGAGGGAAAGCACAGCACGTCTGTAATCGTTTGGATGATTGGCCAACCAACGTTCACTTCCTTTCTCCTCCCACGTGGGTAATACGCACCTTCCTGCCCCACTGATGTTGAACTTGGCCACGTGATCGCTTGGGCCTCCAAGCGGAGACCTGGCTTGGCTTGGTTCTTCATGTCCTGGTGACCCACCATGAGAAGAACCTCCCAGGACTCCAGAAGGAAAACTTGTGAAGTGGAAATTAGCCCACAGCCTGAAGCAGGGCTGCTCAGCTGAGCCCAGCCTAGCCACCCTGCAGACCCATGGACTTGAGAATAAACACTTAGGATTGTATGCCACTGAGCTCCTGGATGGTTTGTTAGGCGGCGGCAGCATGCTTGTTGCTGACTGATACAAAATATGCGCTATTGGTAGAGAGCCATGCAGCGTGGCTGGAATGGGGAGGTGAGTGGGCAGCGAGGTGGGGTGCAGCTCTGGAGACCTTGTTAAACATACGGGGATATTCCCAGTTCATACAGGGTCAAGCCAAGGCCAAGGGAGGTCAAAGGCCAATGGCAAGTTAGGAACAGAGCCAGGGCTGGAGCGCAGGCCTCCTGGATCCCGCCTATCCCTGTCCTCCATTCCTCTTGTCTTACCCACGACAAACAGGAACGACCCAACCCCACCAATAGTCCATATGATCCAGTCTCACTTAGCCCATGCTGCCTGATTCCACCCTGTTAATATCGCCACCTGCACGTAGGAAACTGGGCATCAGAGGGGCTCCACATTCTGACTGAGGCCACACCCTACTTCGATCCAGCGCCCATGATCCTGCCTCCTGGGCCCCCGTGCCCTTCACCAGCCTGGTCTCCGTGGGCCGCACCGGGCACGGGCCCCTCGGTCCGGCTGTGCCCAGGCTGACTGCCTGCTCCGTGGGCACCGGGTTCTGCTGACTCTGTGGCTGTCCACAACTCTGCTCTGACTCAGGCGGGCATCAGGGACTGTTTGCTGTGGGTAAAGAGGGTTCGGATCCCGTTGCGCCTTCCTGGTAATTACAGGTTTCTTTGCTGGTGGGCAGTCACCTGTGGGAAGATCTCCTTCTTGGAAGGGGGCCCATGAAGAGGGCTTAGCCTGTGTCTAACGGGAAGTGACAAGGACACGGGCCACTGAGGAGAGAATGGAGGAAGGGAGGACACAGGCAACTACGATTTGCGGGGCGTCAGTGGAAGGAGGGAGGAAAGAACTCCAGAAATCCGAGTGGAGGTCTGAGTCTGGTTCAGCCCGGGCACCGGGTAACCTGGGGGTCCCTTCCCACACCGGGCGCTGCAGAGCCGTGGGGCCCATGGAGTGGTCTGCAGATCAGAGAGCCCCTGGGTGTGGTGCCCCCTGCATTCTCTCGCTCTGTGCTTCCGGGGCACACGGTAGCGACGCACCTGCCGGCCCCCTTGTCCTTGACTGAGCCCTGTGACCCGTCCTGGCCAATGAGCTGCAAGGGAAAGGGGATGTGTCACTTCCACACTGGAACATTGAACCATTAGAACACACCCTCCAGAATCTCAGCCTCCTCCGGGAGGCACCAGTTGAGAAGGGGTTGTGAGTGGTTTCCGTGAGCACACGGCCCGTCAGCCTGCGGCGGGCATGCAGTGTGGGCGAGGCATCCACATTGGTGGTCACGAGCCAGGAGCATCGTAGAGGCTTTGGTCCGAAGGGAGGGTCTGTAAACCCAGTCCATCTTGTAGAGATTTACAGGATGCATTATCATCATGAGGGATCTGAGACGTCCTGAAAGAAAAAAAAGAAAGAAAGGAATTGGTTGACTTTGGATAAATTGAAGGTTTTCCATACTTACAGAGTAGCAGCCCCCACCCCCACTTTTACGGAGCCCCACAAACATCCGGTGAACATCTTAGGGAAGTGCCAGTCTGGGAAGCTGGGGACACACGGCAGCTTAAACCTTCTAGGGTGCTGAGTCCCAGACCCAGAGGTGCGCCTCTGGGAGACTGTCATCTCCAATGTCCTCCTGGGCAGCGCCAAGGGGGCTCGGAGGGGAGGAGGCTGTGAGCCCCCAGACGGGAACCAGAAGCAGCTCCAGCCACCACGTCTGCAAACAGCTCCCTACAGATGGACAGACACAGGAAGCCAGCCTTCCTCTCTGAACCTTACTGTGCTTCTCCCGCACTCAGCCTTCTGGGGAGGATGAAATGGCCCCCCATAGTGCCTGGCGGAGGCGCCCGCTCGGCCCACCGCACCCATCCCAGATGTGCAGACAGCTGTCTGAAGGGTGGACCGCAGCCGTGCTGGCAGCACAGAGCCGGGATACATTGCACCTGGCAGGGAAGGATGGCAAGGTTGGGAAAGCGTTGAGACTGGCCGTCCGTAGGCACATCTGTAACACGCAGACCTCACTCATTGCCCCAGGACGCCCCCCTCTGCCCTGCCAAGGTGTCTGTTTCTATAAGAGCTTCCCAACGGAGATTCCCAGACAATCCCTAGAGCCTAACCACTCCCTGCAACCCCCAGGATGTGGCGCCCCCCAATGGGGACCCTGCCATGGGATCGCGCTGGTCAGAACCCACGGAAATGCACCCGGGGGGTCCTCAGGGCTCAGCGCTCCTGGTCCCAGCCACCGCTGGCTCCCTGGAGGCCTCGTGGGGTCCGGTTTCCTCATTCCCCCGAGCCCTTCCTCTGGCCTCGGCCCTGGCAAGGGTTCAAGCTCGGATGCCCGCTCCTGGTGAGACTCAGCGTAACACCTGCTCAGAAGATGTTGCTCTTTCCCCTAGATCTGAGTTAAATGCCTGCCGTGGGGGAGTGTGAGCCATGCCGGTGCTTTGCAAACCTTCTTTCTTAGCCATGGACTCTTTCCTTTGAGCGACATCTGTATGGAGACCTGAAATATGCACCCTTGAGAGCAGAGTACCTGGGGCGGCGGGGGGTGGGGGGTATGCCACCTGCTTCCGGCTCACCCCTCTCGCCTCCGCCGCCCTCCACTGGCGTCCCAGGCCATCCTGGCTTGGGCTGAAAGTCATGTGCAGATCCTCCCAGCTCACGGGCAGCCCACGGATCAAGGAGACAGACCCCCACCCCCTCGCCCTCCTTTCTCTCCCGAGACCCTGCACCCTCGAATCATCCGAGGGCTCTGCTTGGGGCTGCCTGTGCCCCAGAGTCTGACACTGCTGCCCAGGGGTCCCCGGGAGCACAGGGTGGTTGTGGAGGCTGGGGCCTGCTCCCCCCCCCCCCCCCCCC
>NW_027532008.1:10083101-10127191 GCF_008692635.1 Crocuta crocuta | reverse complement strand
TGGTTTGCTCACCGCCTAACCCCGCCGAGACAGGGCATCTGGAAGTGCCCGCGGGCGGGGGCTGGGCCACCCCCTCCACTGGCCCGGGGAACCAGGCCTCCAGAAACCCTCCTGGCACCAAGCCCTTCCTGACCTGCTGGCGGAAGAGAGGAGCTTGTTAGATACAAATTAGCATTATTATTCAACGCGAGTGCCCTGTCCGGGGAGGCACTAGGGAGCCGTCAGGCGCCAGGTCGGTGGGTCCGCTGGTCCTTGCTGGAGGCTTTAATCATCCCGAGGGTGGGTTTTGTTTTTGTTTGTTTGTTTGTGGGTTGTTTTTTTTTTGATGTAATGATGATGATGATGATGGTGGTCAATGAAACAGCAATACCCTCTCCCAAGGCGCTTCAGCAATCTGACTCATGGTGCCCAGTAGGGTGGCCTGAGGTGGCGGCAGCGTGCAAAAAATCCACCCTCTTGGGGCACCCGGGTGGCTCAGTCGGTTGAGCGTCCAACTTCGGCTCAGGTCATGATCTCACGGTCTGTGGGTTCGAGCCCTGCGTCAGGCTCTGTGCTGACAGCTCAGAGCCTGGGGCCTGCTTCGGATTCTGCGTCTCCCCTCTCTGCCCCTCCCCTGCTCACGCTCTGTCTCTGTCTCTATCTCTCTCAAAAATAAATAAACACTAAAAGCAATTAAAAATCAGCCCCTAATAACCATGGATAAGGGTGACAGCGCAACTTGTAGGTACATTTTGGTCTGTTCCTTGCTTCTAGAATTGCGCCACCATGATTAAAATAATCCTGCCCTACAAACCTGCCCCCAGCATTTCTTCAGGAGCAGGGGTGTATGTAAGAGTTCGACATACACCTAATCCTTTTGGGGGAGCTCCCTGAGATGCTAACTGATCTCCTCTTGCTCCTTTGAAATGGTTCCCCCCCCCTCCATCAGGTCATCTGAGCTTGGCCAGAGAGGGAAGAGCCATGTTATACTTAACAGGCCTCCCCTCCCCGCATCAGGGAGAACTCTTTTGGGAGCAAGTGGCAGAAAAAAAACGAATTCCAATGAACTCAAACCACAGCCAGAATAAATGATTTTTAGGCCACAGAACATCCATGTTTGGAGGAGAGCTTCAGGTCTGGCTGGATCCAGGTGGCTCTAAAAATATTATCAGAATAGTATCAAATTATAAATATTTTTATTTATACAAAATATAATAAGTCCCACTATAAATATATTGATCTTTCTCTTGCTGTCACCTGGCCCTGATTTCCTCTGTGCTGACTGTGTTCTCGGGCACCTCCTCATGGTGCCAAGAGGGCTGCTAGTAGCTGACTCCAGACTTCCATCTTACCCTCTTAGCAGGGAAGAGTATTCCTCTTTTTCATCAGTCTCCTAAAGCCCAGTAGTGACTCTTTTTTTTTTTGAGAGAGAGAGACAGTGTGATCAGGGGAGGGTCAGAGAGAGAGAGAGAGATACAGAATCCGAAGACAGGCTCCAGGCTCTGAGCTAGCCGTCAGCACAGAGCCTGACGCGGGGCTCGAACCCATGAACCGTGAGATCATGACCTGAGCCGAAGTCAGACGCTTAACCGACTGAGCCACCCAGGCGCCCTGAGCCCGGTAGTGATTCTTACCGGCTCCCACTGGCCCCAGCGTGAGTCACACGCACATCCCTGAGTCAATCATTTTGGTCAGGGGATGGCAACGCTCTGCTTGGACAGTGCTGTACCACATGCCCATCCCGGGAGTAAAAAGGGAGACAAGCCCAGTCAAGCCACCTGCACCGAGGAGGGCAAGGGGGGTTAAGTACCTCTAGGGAAGTCAGGTCCCTGTTGTCAGGAGTAAAGAGTCTATATTCTGGACAAGCAAAACCTTGAGAGATATTTGTGTATATTTCTACCTCGATGGGACCCTTAGTCTGCCCTTAGTCTGCAGCCACCACACCCAGGGCTTTCGAATCCACAGCTGGCCTGTATTTCAGTCCCAACCCCAGACCGGGGAAAGGTTTCCGTAGCAAGATGGATGCCTCTAGGGCCAGATCTTGGCGATGGGAGGCTGAAGCGCAGGGAATCACAGATGTCAACGGCACTCAGGCCAACCTCCTCTGGATGCTGCTTCCCACCGCAGCCTCTCCGAGAGAGTCCAGTCTACACCACCAGGGACCCACCGCCTCCACGACAGCTCGTGTCTCCTATAAAGTGAGCTCCTTCCGGGTGAGGACTTGGTTTTATTCATTTCTTTAATCCCAGGATTGAGGGCAGTGCCTGGCACATACCGTCGCATAAATGAATACATTTCACAATTGCTTGGCTCTGACGCTTTGAAAAAAACATTCTACTTATATATGAATATTTACCCAAAATTCAGTGTTGAGGGATTTCTGTCCTCTGGTGAGGACCACTCAGAAAAGCTTTACTATTTTCGAAGGACTCCATGTCAGACATTTGAGGCTACCAAGTATCTGTCAGCTGTGCTCCATCCATTCTCTCCCCAGGCTACACAGGACTAGCTCCTTCAATTACCTTCTGTGTGACATGATCTGGAGTCCCTCTCCCCAGGCTCTCTAGACCTAATTCCCTCAGCCATCATCTTGTCCAAAGTATGGTGCCACTTGTCCAGGTGTGGGAGTATTAGAGTATAGTACAATAGGATAGTCACCTCCTACATTCTACATACTCTATCTTTATTAATATGGCCAGCATCCCATTATTGTTTGAGTCCCTCTATCTTACTGGTGATTCACAAGATACTTACTGTTTTCCAATACCCTTGTGTTTCTCACATATGGTAACTTTCTCATCCTTTCTTATATAGGCTTTCTCATCCCTTATGTTATACGGTTGGCTTCTTCTATGGTTCCTAATACTCAAATAGAAGCTGCGGATGAAGGAAATTAACGCTTTTGGAGCACTTCCTATGTTCCAAGTATTTTACACACATTCAACTGTCTACTTCCAACAATCCCACGAAGTAGGCATAATGGTCCCCAATCCACAAAAGTTGAAACCGAGGCTCGGACAAGATCCTTGTCTACAAAGAGGCAGAGTCAGGAATTGGGGGTTCAAGCCCAGAGTAGCCTGACCCCCGGAGCCCATGATCCTACAGCCACACCATGAGTTATTCCCAATGACACGGGTCTGAATTGAAGGCCAGGCAGGCGGGCCACCCCCGGGGTGGATCTCATGGTGCACATAAGTCATCGTGTTCCCAGCTGTGCCCCAAACCCGTCCCCTGGGACCCCCTCGGACCGCCCTCCTAGATGCCGCTTCCCGAACGCTGCAGGAACTTTCATAACCTGAGCATTCCCTGTGTCCATCTGCTCGCCTGGCATGGCCGCGTCCTCAGGGCACCGCGGGCAGCAGATGGGGGGTTGGCGAGTCTGGGCCAATGAACCATCTTGGAAAAGGCACTCGGAAGAGGAAAGGCCAGTGAAGTCCGCTGCATTCCTACCTTTCTATTTATTCACCAGCTGTCAAGAGGGCTCACCAATTAAGTGGCTGTTTAGGGCTTTCAAAACCACTAATCAAACCTGCCAAAATCTTTAAGAAGAGCTTTTAAAAAATTTTCTCTTCATTTGTTTTCCTAAGCATGTTAAAAGGTTCATTAAAGATCCGCAAAGGATGAAGAAACCCTTTTCCCGCTGCCCTCCTCCCTTGCTCCGTAATTAAGCACGCAGCTCCCCCCACATTAGCTTTCCAGCCTCCCCCATTGGCAGCCGAAAGCGCGGACGGGAGTTCAGAAGCATCTCGTTAGCCCGTCTGCCTCGCAAGAATCGCTCATTACTGGGAGATGCTGGGAGCTGGTAATCTGGTAAAAATGTGTTCTTATTGTTAGTAGCCGGCGACGCCAGCTCTCGCCCGGGCCCTGCCTGCTCCTTCCTTGTGTTTGGAGCTCGGCTGGGAAGCAATCGAAGAGGGGGTGGCCCTCTGGGAGTGCAGGCGGAGGGTGTCCCCTTAAAGATGGCTCTGGAGTAAGTGGCATTTGGGAAAGTGCGTTCTCTGGAGAGAAGTGCCTTCCCACTGTGGTGGGAGCCAGGCCTCCTGGGAACGGCACGATCCCAGAGTCAGAAATCGGAGCCCAGAGACCCCGCTTCTGTCTCTGAGCTACCCGGACCAGCGGTTTCGTCCTGTGGCCTCGATTTCCCCATCTGTAAAGTGGAGATAACGGTATCTTTCTTGCACGATCGCCATGAAGTTACATGGCCACGGGGGCAATTAGAATGACCGATGCTATTGTTGGAGCATTTAGGGCGGGGCATTCCGCCAAGGGTCTCCAAGCACCCATTGCGCAGGCAAGAAAGCCGAGACACAGAGAGGTTGAGTGACATGACAGAAGTCACACAGCTCATAAGTGGAGTGGGGTTTGAAGCCAGGCCTGTCTGTTCTCCGGTCTTCCGGGATGGAGTGAGGAGGGAGGAGGAGTGAGGGGGGAGAGAGACCAGCTGAAGGCTCCACCAGCCACCGCCCCTGCTCCTGGTCCTTACAGGGAGGGCTCTCAGAGGCTCTGATGAGCAGACAGGCCCCGCCCCTGCCTAGTGTCAAAATTCACCTTCCCATAGACTAGAAAAGCTGACGTGGAGTGAGTGGAACCACTCAAGCCTCGTCTTCGTGCATGCAGCAGATGGTCCCTGAGTGCCTGCCGAGGACAGGCCACTCCCGGGGACACGGGTGCTGCCTCGGCCTCTGCCTGAAGTCCTTGGGTGTCTGCGCGGCCCCCGACTGAGCGCTAGCTGGCCCTGCCCCCCTCTCCCACCCCAGGTGCCTCCTGTTGCTCACTCTCCATCAGCTGCCTCATGCTGCTGCCATGACCCTCCCCCATGTAGCCGTGATGAGCGTCTCCTCATTCTTGGGGTGTCACGTCTAATGTCCCCGGCTTAGGGACACCGCCCCCCATCCCCAGACGTATCCCTGACCTTCCCCCCTTCAGGGTCTCTGTCGTCACATTCCTTTGTCTCCGCCATAACTGTTAGCGCCTTTCACAGTTTATTTTTTGTGGGCTCTCTCCACCTCCTTCTCTCCAAGTAGCTGGAAACTTCTGGAAGACCGTGGCCACGTCTGTCTCGTTTTGCTGGGGGCATGTCTCCAGGGTCAGATGCTGAGCAGGTGCTCAGGGAGTATCAGCTGCGAGAGTGAGGACCCCCGGGAGGCACCTGGGGGCTTAGAAAGTACCCATAGGCTGTGCTGGCAGGTGGATGGAAGAAAGAGATCATCATGATGGGCTTCCTGGGGGCTGAGGCCTCCAGGGGAGGGAACGGCTTGGGCACAGGTGGAGGGGAGGCTGGGAACAGGGCGGGAGGCGGGTCTGTGTGGATCATGGTGCCCCGGGCCCCAGAGGAGGGAGCCAGCTGCTCCCGCAGCTTGAGGGCCGGGGCGCTGGAGGGCGGCTGGTGGTGGTGACAGTCAGCCACATCGGCGGTGGCTGGGGCAGTGGCTGGCCGCCCCCACACCCTGATCCTGGTCTCCTGCTGGTTGCAATAGCTGTTGCGGCCGTGCCAGCCGGGAAGAGGAGGGGAAACGAGAGAGAGAGAAACCCCACACTAATTCCCTGGGAAACACATTTGGAAACAACATCTCATTGAACAAGGAATGTGTGCAAGGCCCGGGCAGCGGGCGGCCTCATTTCTGAGAGCACATGCGGCCCTCCCGCAGCCAGGCGCTGCGAACCGGCCCCCGCGCCCGCCCCCCCCAGGCCCGCGTCCGCCCGCCGGGATGCTCCTCCGGGAACGAGGCGCTGGAGCCCGCCCGGACCCGCAGGGGTCTGATGAGCCAATGTTCTCTCCTGTTCCACAGCCCAGGCCGGTGGGCAGCCTGCCGGGCCGGGCTCCTGGCCCCAGGCCCCACGCTGCGGGAGCAGATGGAAAACACACAGACCCGCCCCTGGACTGTGGCCGCAGGCGGGCGGGAGGGACACGGAAAACAGACGCCGGAAACCGCGCGCAGCTGATGGGGACGGAGACCGGCCGTGCAGCCGGCGGGCCTGCGACCCCTCCCCCGTTTGCTGAGGGGGCCCTGAAGGTCAAGGTCAAGGGTCTGAGGGCCGGCATCCTGGTGGAGGAGGAGGCACTGGGCGCTGGGCAGAACCGCCACCCCAAGGTCACACCTGACTCACCCCGTTCCTCCAGGACCACAGAGAGGCCAACGTGCCCACAGAGACGGGGGTCAGCGCACATCGGGGTTCCCGGCACCAGAGGCGCCGCGGGGAGAACGGAGAGTCCAGCTGCAGGGGATCTGCGTGTGGTCGGCGCGGCTGCTTCTGGGGTAACGGCGGGGGCGCGTCCCAGAGGCTGTGGACACGGAGCACACGGGGTGCCGACTCGGGGTGGCGGCGCAGACCGTGGAGCTAGAATAAAGGTGGTGGCGGCCAGCCTGGGATGCCGGGAGTGTGGCGGCCATGGGGACGGTGTGGTGGCTTCCACACGGGGAGAACCACGGCCGCGGGGACCAGGGGCTGGTGCAGGAGAGCGGGAAGAAGCCCAGGTCTCTCTCAAGCAGGCCTGCCCTCCTGAGTGGAAGAGCCCGGCAGTGCCCCGGCCGCAGCACCCACCGAGCTCCCTGGGTAGCAGCAGCAACGGAGCATTTCCTGGGAAAACAGGCGCCCAAAGCCTGGCGCGGCTCTGTCGACGGTCTTCAGCCAGTGCCTGGTACCCAGGCAGAGACTCTCCGATGCCCCCCTGGATTTCAGGCTCCTCCTCCAGAGACACAGTCACAGCCTGGCCGTTCAGGGGGCAGGTGTCCCAAGAAGGGGGCTCTTCCCTGGCAGGATCAACCACAGAGAAGACACTGTCCTTTGCGGAGGAAGAGGTCACTGTGCACATTAGGAGAGAGACCAGCTCGGGGGGGCAGAGGTTGATATCAAAGATCAGGACAGGATCCTGAGCAACTCAACTGCAAGATTCCAGTTCTAAGGTCACCTCCTCCGAGAAGACCTCCCTGGTTGCCCCTGAGCTCGCTAGTCCCTTGCTGGCCCGCTGTGCAATCCCGCAATACCATTTTAGCCCACGATTATGGCACAGTGTTTTGTAATACTTGGCCACATGTCTGTCTCCCTCAAAGACTAGGGTCTCTTCCAGGGCAGGGATCACATCTTCCTGCTGGGAGAACCCGGGGTCTGGCATACACTCTGAACCATGGTGGTGGCCGGTGAGTCAAGATCAAGGGCTATGGGGTAGAATTTGCCTCTGCCCATCTCCTCGCCGATGGTGTTGGTTAGCCTGGGCTGCTCTGACGGATTACCGTAGACTCGGGGCTTCGAAGGCAGATGTCCGTTTGTCCCAGCTCTGGAGGCGGAACTGATCAAGGCGCTGCTGATTGGGGTCCTGGTGGGAGGCCCTCGCCCAAGCTTCCCTCTGTGTCCTCACGTGGCTGAGACGAAAGAGCTCTGCTCTCTTCCTTTTCTTATAAGGACACTAATCCCATCACAGGCCCACCCTCTTGACCTCATGGGAACCTAACCACCTAATCCAGCTTCAGCTGGATAAGCCAAGGCCGAAGCAGGGTGCACAGAGGCGGGTGTGGATGTCCCCTAGGACTCTCTGCCCAGTGCTCATTCATGTGCTGGGCTGCCTGGCAGCACACCTCCTCATTAGCCTGGCCTTTCTGTGCCTTTAACAAGCTCTGAACTGTTATAGTTACTGGTTACACACAGTCCCGACCCTGGGAAGGGAGCCCCAGGCTCCAGGCAGGCAGGAAGAGGGCACCACCGGGACAGTGTCAGTGAGAACCGTCCTCTGCGATGCCTTGGAGAATGGGTTCCCTGGAGATGGGTTCCCTGGAGGAATCTAGAAAAAAGCAGGCTGGGTTGTTATCTGTTTCTGTATAGTTGAACTCCACCTTTGGCTCCTTGAAGCAGGCGTGGGGGGGCTGGGATCGTGGAGGTTGGGGGCGTCTTTCTCCCTCCCTCCCTCCCTTCCACACACAGTTATGGTGAGCTTCCTGTCTACCAGAACCCATGGGGCCCCACCATTCACTTACCCGCTCACGCATCCACGTTTACTGAGCACCTACTATATGCCAGAGACTGTTCCCAGGAGGAGGATGCAGTGATGAGTAAGACAGACGCTGTCCCTGCCCTGGGAGCTCAAGTCTAGTCGACACATAGAGAAAATCAGAGCCAGGATCTTCCCAAAGATCAGGAGGCACCCACAAATAACTGAAGCAGAAGGAAGAGAGGGACAAAGGGCACGGGGGACTTCAGAGGGAGACGGACATGAGTCGTGGGTCCAAATCCAGAGATGTGTCTTACTTGTTTAGGTCTCTGCTTCCTCATCTGTGAAATGGAGACAATGCCTGCTCATCACGGCCGCCAGGAGGAATTTTTTAAAGGTGGCTCCCAAATCCGTGAAAGATACAAAGGGAAGGTGGGATTCAAGGTGGGAGGGACGCTCTCCTGCTGGGAGGGTCACGGGAGTCTTTCTCCAGGAGGTGAGCATCTGGAGAACCTTCCCTTGGCCAGCGATCCAAAGGGGCTGCCTGGGAAGGGGGAGGCTTGTCAGAGCGCCTGGTAAGAAGCCTATGATTAATGAGGTCAGTGGGACGGGCACCCACACTCCATCACCAGCCTGTTGGTGTTCATGACCTGCATCTCTATTTGAAATTATCCTGTTTATCTGCCTTCTTGTTTATTGCCCCTCTCCCCTAACAAGGTCATAAGCTCCAGGAAGGCAGCCCCCGGGGCCCTGGCACCGAGTGGGTGATGGGTCCGATGACTATTTTTGCACCACGAATGGAGTTGTAAACGATGCCATTCTGTGAATCCCGAGGGCAGCCTTAGGCTGAGGTCATTGATCTACTTGCTCATGATCTTCCACAAACTGACTTGCTGGCTTCTTAGGAACACTTGACCCCAGTGTTACTAAAGTATGTCGGGGTGTACACAACGGAGCTGCTTTCTGTTATTGTCGAAAGTGGCTCTATTATCCTGGCAGGGAGAACAGGGAGGGTGGTCACATTTCCAGACCCAGGGAAGTAGGCTGGGGAAGGTGAAGCGCCTCGCAGGTTCACAGGGCTGCTGGGGGTTTGGGGGTGGGGAGGGACAGGCCACGTCAGTCCCCAAACCCAGGGCTCTGTCTCCAAGCCCAGAGATCCTTCTGGAAGCCCCACTTACCTCCAAGATCCTAGACACCGACACGTCATGCCTGTGGAGGGGCCCCTTTATTTCTGGAATTTCTCTCTTGCCAAGTGTGATTTACACGCTGTGGGGCGTCGTGCAAGCCATTCTCCTTCCCAGGCCTCGGTTTCCCTGCCTGTGCTGCATACATGACTGTTTCCACTACACCTGCTTCATGTGAGGATAACCACAGAGACCCAGAGGCCAGCACAGTGCGGTGCAAACAGCAGGCGCTAACTTGTGAGGTGCCTCTCTCCCTTTGCTGTCTGGGCTGCCGCCTGCCGGTCACGGGGAGCAGAGGCTGTCGGGATGGTGCTCTGCAGATGAGGGTGTGGAGGGAGGCCGGGGTGCAGGGGGACCACTGGGTTGGGGCTGCAGGGAGGGGAGCCTGAGGGCAGGAAGGGAGACGGCGGCCGGAGGGAGGGGGAGGGGCAGCTCCCGGAGCCGAGCAGCGCTGATCTTCAACAGGAATGAGAATGGCACATACTTGCTCTGTCATATAAATGATAAACAATAATAATAACACTGGTCTGCGTGTAATGAGAAGGGCTACAGAGACCGAATTACCTCGGTAATGGGTTATGAGTGTCAAAGAGCCATTTGTTTCTTGAGGGAAGAGCTGAGGATTGCATTCTCTCTGTCTCTGCGTATCTCTCTGTCTCTGTCTCTCTCTCTCTCACACGTGCCCACCGAGGATCTTGCTCCAGGTAGGAGAGGGGGGTGATGGAGCCCTGGCAGAGGAGAGTGGAGCGGGTAGGGCTGTGGTGGGGCGAGGCGTGGGGCCCAGAGAGAGGGTGTGGTGGTCATTGCTGCTACTCATCAAATGCGTCCCTTCCCGCCTCAAGGGCACGAGCCGGGGTGCGTTTCCTGCCCCCCTTCTGATTGCTGGAGCCACTGAGCTGTCAGGAGGAGTGATTGTGTCATCTCCGGGCGGGGGCCCCTAAGAGCTGGTGCAGCACCTTCCAGAATCGCCTTCTCTCTGTTGCAGTGATGGTGGAGGGGTGTGTGGACGCGGACCCATCAGCCTGAGGCAACCTAGAGCCTCCACTGCAGCGGGCGCAGGGCGGGAGAAAGAAACAGGGCTTTGTGGACATGAGCCATTGAGGCTGAGGGTCAGCAGTACCCCTCTCCCTCCCCGTGATCAACACAGGGCTCTGCCTGGGGCCAGAGTCTAGCAAGAGAAGCCCCCAGGCCACCGAGCTGTGCAGCTGTCCCGAGCCACGGCCACGTAAACACGGAATTCCTATTCCCAGAACCTCCCAGACGGGAGCGGGGGCTCCGGACCCAGAGCAGAGTGGGATGGTCCCTCCCTCACACCCCCTCGTGCTGCCAGGCTGCACGTCATTCCAGGAGTTATAAGAGCCTATTCAGTTCAGGAAGTGAGAATCAGACAGGGTGTCCAGATTCACGGAAACAGAAGGCGATCTATGAACTGAATGTTGCCTTTTCGGTTACGTTTTAGGTCATGAGGAGAACAAGCACTGTGGCTTTGGAGTCAGAGCCTGGTATGTTGGTTAGGAGCTCAGTAAGTGCAGTTTTCCTTTCTTTCTTTTTTATTTTTTTAATGTTTATTTATTTTTTGAGAGAGAAAGAGAGAGACAGACAGAGCGTGAGCAGCGGAGGGGCAGAGAGAGGGAGACACAGAATCCGAAGCAGGCTCCAGGCTCTGAGCCGTCAGCACAGAGCCCGACGTGGGGCTCGAACCCACAAGCTGGGAGATCATGACCTGAGCCAAAGTTGGACGCGCAACCGACTGAGCCACCCAGGCGCCCCCATCGCTTTTCATCCCATCCCATTACTCTGAGGTGGGAGACTTGAGGCTTGTGTGTTCAAGGTCATACAAGACAAACCGTGTTGTTTTAAACATCCCTGGAATCTCTCTGACGTTTCTTGCTACATTTCCCCCAGACGGGAGGTCTCTGAGAACCTGAACATCACCTTCCTGTCTCATTTAGGGAGGCGCCGGGGTAAAGAGGATCCCGCGAGACAAAACCTCACACCTGGGTGTAAATCTTAGCAGAGAGATAATGATGCGCACCCTTCTGCCAGGTGGGCAAAAATTCGATCAGCTCTCTGCCTCCCTATTTAATCATCCGGAAACGCAGCTGGTGTCTCACCCGCAAAGTTTCTCACCGTAAGGGGAGAGCTGGTGCCTGGGAATTCTTCTCCGTAACCTCTCCACCTCTACTGTAGTAAATAACCCACTCCCTGTCTCTCTTGCCGGGAGGTGCCGTTCTTCAGACCTTTAATCTTGTCCCCAGCTCTTCGCTGGACCCGTTCCAGTTGCCACATGGCTCGGCGTCTCTGCATAGATTGTGCTTTTACTGCTTCCCCCACCCCATATATTATACCCTCACGTAGTCAGCCTAATAGCCCTCGCAGCCTAAAAGCATAAATCACATTTAAAAAAGGAGCAAAGTGGTTTAGCATCTTAAGCTGGAATAATCATAACAGGAGGTAACACTGACGGAGGGTTTCTTCCGTGCCAGGGACTGTTCTAAATGCTCCAGAAGCGTTAACTTCTTTCTTCCTGGAAACAACCTGGAGGGATGGACTGATTCTTTTTCTGCTGAGTGAGCCGAGGCACAGAGCGCGTAAGTAACTTTCCCAAGGTCACACAGCAGGCGCTTATGCATCAGGGCCCGTATCTGAGCTCTGTATGCGGGGCCCTGGAGTCTTCCATCTTGATCGTGCTCTGTGGATTCCTCCGAAAGGAAATTGAGGGGTCCTCAAATCCGGCCCTGTATGGAGGCAAGACACAGAGAGGCGAAGTGACCTTCGGTGGCTCCCGTGGAAAGTTAGCGGCAGGTGCACTGATGATCTGCTCCCCGGTACTACTCCTCCTGGCCCCCCGCCTCCCTCCCGTGAGGGGTACCCCACTTGTGCATGGCTCTCTCTTCTCCACCAAGTTATCCCCAGAGACTCAACCCCCAGCGGGTGCATCCAAGCTGCTGTACTCCCAGCCGCATCTGGAAGTGATTCAGAGATGCGGCGCAATGGCCAAAGAGACGCAGCCCAGCCACCATCCCGTGGGCGGGAGCTGCCAGCCATAGAGGAAATGCTGATCGAGGGGGGAGGTCCCGCTGGGCAGGGGCCCAGCTGAGCTGGTTAAAATTCTTTGAAGGAGAACAACACTTCATTCTGCCTCTACCTAAGCCCAGACTCTGGTGGCCTCCCCTCTAAGCACCTCTGCTTGACAAAACAAGCCCTTAAACAGAAATCTCTACTTGCCAAGAAGTCTGAGAATGGAGAAGGAAAAAGGAAGAAAAAAAAAGAAAGGCAAAAGCAATTTTCAACCAGGATTAGGTGAGTCTCAGGGGTCTTTTGGTCAACAGGTGAGAACCAGAAAGAGGAAGAGAGACCCCAGAGCTCGGAATTTACCTCCTCACTGACATATCATGGAGCATTAAAACTAATCAGCTATGCAACGATTTTATTATATAAGCCAATAAAATGGGAAAATTACATTTTCACTGTTCACTGTTAGGCTGAGGCTTTTGAACCTTATATTTTACAGCCTCATGGTGCTTGAAGATTTTTTTTTTTTAAATATATTCTCCCACACTGAACAGAGTAACTCCCAAATATTGCACACGCATGCATACGATCAGAGTATCGTTCTTAATTCCTCACTGGCCTGCATCCCTTGGCCAGGAGAGGGGCTTGCCGATATCTCTGCAGCGTTGACTTTGGGTGTGGCCCCGGGACCGGCTTGGGCCGGCCGAGTGTGGGAGGAAGTATTGGAGCTTTTGAGCCGAAGCCTTAACACGCACTGCATGTTTCTGAGGGTCCTTTGCAAACCTTCTGCCCTTCATCAGGGACAGGGCATGACCCAGGTGGTGTCTGGTCTTGGGGTGAGAGAATTGAGGGGGGCAGATAACCCACAGCAGGAGCCTGAAGCCAGAGCCCAGACCTGCTGAGTCGTAACTGGCTCACAGACCCGTGAGAACGAAATAATTGCTTGTTTTTATCAGCCGGTGTCATTTGGTCTTGTAATGCTGCTGTATTACAAAGAGAGAAAGAGAGAAAGGGAGAGAGAAAGAGAGAATGAGAGGGAAAGGAAAAGGAATGAAAGGAAAGGAAAGGGAAGGAAAGAAAAGGAAAGGAAAACCTGACTAACACATATATTTATGGATGCAGAGAATCCTCAGAATCTCAAATTTGGGAGAAATTTTTTTTATTAACAATAATGACCATCATTTATCAAGGGCTTATTAAGAGCCAGGCATGTGCTAGATAATTTATACGCAGTATTGCTTTCGAGCGAGGAAACAGGAGCACAGAAAGGTCAGGTAAGCTTCCCAAGGTCACTTAGCTGCTCAGCGTGGGGCTGGGTTCAAACTCAGCACTGGCTGGCTACAGATGCCTCATCTTCCACACCGGCCTTACCTCTTGGGTTTGGTCAGCCTCCATCGTCCCTGGCTCAGGCGTCTCTGACATTGACTCAAGGTCTTCGCTACGGTTCCCATCAGTGTACCCTGGAGTCCCGTAAGTAAATAAAAAAGAATTTATCTCCCCCTCACCCCCCCCCCAGAAAAAAGTACACTCAATTTTTTAATGTTTCTTGTTTTCGGAAATTCTTCCTCGTCTTGAGCCAAAACATGTCCCTCTTCAGTCCTGATTTTTTTCTGCCTTTGGGGCAATGTGGAAAGATGGGAGTTCTCCTGTCCACATCTCTTTCCTTCAAATATCGTAAGACAGGTTTTACATTCACCCCGTGTTTTCTCTTCTCGGAACTGAACGCCCCTATTTCCTTAACTGTCCTTAAGAAAACATACTTCCAGGGGCGCCTGGGTGGCTCAGTCGGTTGAGCGTCCGACTTCGGCTCAGGTCATGATCTTGCGGTTCGTGGCTTCGAGTCCCGCACTGGGCTCTGTGCTGACAGCTCAGAGCCTGGAACCTGCTTCCGATTCTGTGTCTCCCTCGCTCTCTGCCCTCCCCTGCTCATGCTCTGTCTCTTTCTCTCTCTCTCTCTCTCAAAAATAAACATTAAAATTAAAAAAAAAAGAAAACGTACTTTTCATTGTGAATACTATATATAGAAGAGTGCATGAAGTACAAATGCACCATTTAATAAAACTCTCTAAAGTGAGTCCCATGTAAGCAAACCCTTGGAGGCCAAGAGCTGGAAGTCTGGCATCTCCTGAAGATGGCGTGTGTCCCTCCTGATCATCCTTCTCCCTCACCCAGCTGGGACCACCATCCTGACGTTGATAGTAACGATTCCCTGGCTTTTGCTTCTTGTTTCATTATCTGCGTATCCATCGCTAAACCATACGGTTTCGTTTTGCCTGTCGGTGAGCCCTCGCAGGTTCTTTTGTGTTTTGCTCCTTTTAATTCGCGTCGCGTTTGTAAGACTCATCGATGTTGTTGCTCGCGGTAGATTTCATCTCGGATCCTTGCCGCATACTACTCCGAGGTGTGAATACATCACCACGACCCATTCTACTATGGGTGGACATTTGGAGGCGTGTCTGGGTTTGGGCTGTGACACCCGGCGCTGCTATAAACATTCTGAGACCTGTACCTCGGGCGTCCATCTAAAAGTTTCTCAAATCACAGCCTATGGGTATCTTCAGTTTTGTGAGATGCTTCCTAGCTGCTTTGCAAAGCGACGGGACCCGAGGCGTCCGCCCACTGGTAGTTCGTGTGAACGCCCCTTGTTTCCCCAGCTGCTCTCTACACGGCTTAGTTCCAAGTGACTTTCTTAGGCTCCTTGCTTGGTCCCCACCTATACATATAAAATGAGTTCACAATTCAGGACTCTGACAATTCAGGAGTCATTTGTAGAGGCAAGAAACCCCACTTGACTAGGTTTTAGAAGACACACAATTTATTAGGATAAATCACTGTGACAAAGAAGGTAAGAAACGTGTCCCACTTCTAATTCCATGCTTGCATGAGTGCCTGAAAGTCGAAGCAAGTGTGCCTGAGCTGCTGTCTGTGGGAGACGCGGCTCTGAGCCTCCTCCTCGCTCCCCGTCCAGTCCTGGGATTCTAGGGCCTCACCCTCGGCAGTGCCCGCCCGTTGTGGCCCGGGGTCCTCCGCTGTCTCCTGCGCTGGGGCTCAGCTTCGGGTCTTGCTTTGGCCGATGGAGGACCAGCAGATGCGACTCGAACAGAGACTTGAAATGCATTTCCGCGCTGTCTTTTGCCGCTGCTGTCGCCACGGGCCCAAGAAGAGCATGAAAGCCACATGAGGCAGAGAAGAGCCGTCTGAGCCCAGCCCGCATCAGCCCACTAGTTAATTAACTAATTACGTGTTGCTGTGTGCCACTGCGGTCTTGTGGCAGACACGGAGCCACCGTTAACCACCACCACCACCGATGTCATCACTGCCACCGTTTGTTGGGCGTTTGTCCCCTGCCGGGCCCTGTGCAGAGCCGTATACATAGTACTCTGTAGAACCCCTGCTCCGTCCCTTTGTAGAAGTCACCGTGATTCTCTCCATTTTGCAGGGAGAATCTGAGGCTCGGAGAGGTCAAGGGATGTGGCCAAGGTCACAGAATTAGTAAGAGGAGGGGTCGACATTCACACTTCGTTATCTCTGATTCGAGTTTGTCACCAGCTTGGGGAAGTCATAGGAGAGTCTTTTAAACAAGCGTTTAAATTAAAGGGCATTAGGGGCCTATGGGTGGCTCAGTTGGCTAAGCGTCTGGCTCTTGGTTTTGGTTCAGGTCATGATCTCACAGTTCGTGAGTTCAAGCCCTGAGCTCTCGGACTGGAGAGCATGGAGCCTGCTTGGGATTCTCTTTCTCCCTCTGTCTGCCCCTCCTCCACTCGAGCTTGTTCTCTCTCTCTCTCTCTCTCAAATAAATAGGTAAGCTTAAAAAAAATAATAAATCGGAGGCACTTGGGTGGCTCAGTCGGTTAAGCGTCTGACTTCAGTTCAGGTCATGATCTCACGGCTCATGGGTTCGAGCCCCGCGTTGGGCTCTGTGCTGACAGCTCGGAGCCTGGAGCCTGCCTTGGATTCTGTATCTCCCTCTCTCTCTGCCCCACCCCTGCTCACACTACCTCTCTCTCTCTCTCTCAGAAATAAAAAAAAATTAAAAAAATTTTAAAAAGATAATACTAAATTGATAAATTAATGAATTAAATGGTATTAGAAGACACAGGGGTCGCACACACTCAAATGGCCAGACTGAGATGAGCAGAGACACAGCCAAAGGGGTCTCTTTTTATGGGGCCCCTCTACACTAGCCAGCTCAGGCCGGCCTGGTTAGAGTCTGGCAACAAAACCACTACCCANATTTATTTTGGGAGAGAGAGAGAGAGAAAATGGGAGTGAGGGAGGGGCAGAGAGAAAGCCAGAATCCCAAGTGGGCTCCGTGCTGCCAGCACAGAGCCCAAGGTGGGGCTTGAACTGGTGAAACCCTGAGATCATGACCTGAGCCACAACCGAGCTGCACATTTAACCAACTGAGCCCCCCAGAAGCCCCCCGCCCAGCCGGTCTTCTGACCAGCACTGTGTCCTTGGGCGAGTCATTTAATCACCCAAGTTCCACTCCCTGGCTTGTAAAATGCGGGGAGTGAAATCTTCTCCCGGGCTTTGATCGGGTTCGCTGTGAGGACCGCTTGCAGGGGGAGATGCAGAGTGGGTTAGTGGCAAGGCCCCCACAGCGCTGGTGGCTGCCATTTTTATCCACCTGATCACAGTGTGTGTGGGTCCCTCTCGCGACCAGGCAAAGGTGCCCGGGCCTCTGGACTAGCGGCACGGGTCCCAGACGTGCCACGGGGAGAGGCCACAAGCCACGGGTCTCAGGACCAGCGTTGGGGTTGGCTGACCCCACAACGGGTCCCAAGAGGGGTTGAGCATTGCTTCTTTGTCTTCTCACCCAGGCCGGGAAGACTGGGCTCAGGAGTGAGGCCAGGAAGACTGAGCTCGGGGGTGAGGCCAGGAAGACTGGGCTCAGGGTTGAGGCCGGAAGGGGGAGCCCCCGTGCAGCCCGACAGCGGCCTGGTTGCTGGGTCGGCCATCTTGAATGTCCTGTGCGCCCAAAACAGCCGGAAGGGGGGCCTCTGCTTTGACCTTCAGCTTTTATGTGCTTGAGCTTCGGCAAAAGCCTCTTTCATTTCTCCCCAGAACAGCCTCTGACAGCTCTCCTCACTCCTCTGTGTGCGATGGTTTCTTTGTTTGGCGGAATAAAGAAGCTTGTTACTGGAGAAAATGCCTTGGCAAGTGTCAGTGGAGATATCTGTTTCCTTGAAGAAACTCCCATAAAACCTTTCAAGCTGCTGCCTTTGAGTCCCAGAGCCCCTTGGATCCAAAGGCCTCTCCGTTCTCCTTACTTTCTTCAGCCGTTGCTTGGTGATTTTCCAAGTCTCCCGTCGCAGCAGAGAAGATGAGCCTTGCTTCTGGAACCAGTCTCTGGGGCATGTGGATCATTGGCCTCCATCACTTTGCTTTCCTCACAGTTGACTGGAGGCCAAGGCCCCAGCGCCAGGAGGGGAGAGGTCTGCAGGGGACCGTCATCTGCCGTCACTCCCCTCTGAAGGGTTCTCAGGGCCCAGCGGGGTCTTTGTTAAGTTTCTAGGATCTGGGCATTAACGTGAGTTCACGAGAGGGCCCCGCATGCCGGCGTGTCTCTGTCTGTGGCAGCAGAGACATAGGACGCCCTAGTCCCTTGCTCTGGGTTCCTTGCCCACCCTTCCCGCCCCCATCAGGTCCCTTCTCTATTCCTCACGCACCTTGCCTGCATCCCTGGGGCTCACCACTCTCTCCCACCTCTCTGCGCCTTTGTACGCAGGGCTCCTGTCCCCGGACACCTTTCTTCCTCTCATGGACCTGGCGTAATTCCACCATCACCTGACCACCAGGGAGGGCCCACCTCTCCCTCTGGGCCCACTTCCTGGGTCTGCATGGACACCCGGCTACCTCCAGGCAGGCGCCCCCTGGAGGTCAGTGCCTGGCACTGCAAAAGGGCTGTGTCCACTTGGCTCCGTAAGGTTTCAAAGATGAGTCATGTCCATGTCGACTCCGAAGGGGCTGGTTGTTGTGAGGACGGAATGGGCAGTGAGCTGACATAGCTGTGCCATCGTGCTGGGTTCTGGAATTTTCTGGGCTCATGCAAAGCAGAAACAGATGCTCAGCAATAGTCCAAAAACACATAGGATGACCCACCTTCTCTGGGAGCTCCAGCATCTAGACCCTTGGGAGAGAGAATCTGAGTGTCTTGTTTGTTTCTCCCATGAAGGAAGCATCATTCCTGACATGGGCTATTAGAGGCTTGGGCACGACCTGGATCCCACCCGATACGACTGGGGCGTAGCAGGGTCTCCATGCTCAGAGCACAAGCCAAAGCCACCCTGAGGAAAGATTCTCTGGTGATCTCTTTCCTCAAAATGGAGAGCAGGCAAGGTGACTCTGGAGCCCCTCTGCAGGGCCACACACCCTCCATCACAAGTGAGGGGAAGCCTCTCAGAAAGGATCTCACTTTATGACGGGAAGACATCTGGCCTCATCAAGAAGATGGAGGGAAATAGATGTCGAGTCCCTGTGGCATTTCCAACCCTGCAGGTGGCCGATGGAACCCTTCCCTTTAAGCCCCAGCTCGGGACTGTCACAGACGAGGTCTTACCTGATTCCCAGCAACAAAAATAACTGACAGTGTACCGAGCACTTCGTCTGCATCAGGGGGTTATTATGCCATTCGATCTCCTTTACAGCTTGCTGAGGTCAGGTCCCACCGTCTCGCTTCACGGGTGTGGAAAGGAGACTCGGGTCTGGGGAGTGACCTGCATGAGGATGGGGAAGAACCAGGTCTGCAGGCCAATTTGATGCCAAAGCAGCTGCTCTTGACCTCTGCTCTTTGCCCAAGCAGCCTGTCCCAGTGGCTCTGGGCTCCCAGACTCACACGCCCCCAGGTGCTCCCTCTGCCTTGTCCCCCCAGACTCACGCGCCCCCAGGTGCTCCCTCTGCCTGGTCCCCCCAGACTCACGCGCCCCCAGGTGCTCCCTCTGCCTGGTCCCCCCAGACTCACGTGCCCCCAGGTGCTCCCTCTGCCTGGTCCCCCCAGACTCACACGCCCCCAGGTCCTCCCTCTATCTGGTCCCCCCAGACTCACATGCCCCGAGGTGCTCTCTCTGCCTGGTCTAGCTCCTGAAAGCTGCATCCTGTCCTGGGCCATCCGAGGACATCTTCCCATCCCATCTGCCTCGTGGTGTCCACAGGTCACTCGAGAAACTGCTGGTCCATAGTCCCTGCTGCCCAGAAGGCCTGGGACCGTCCTGGTCACCCACAGAGACTTCACACCTCAGCACACCCCCCGCAGCAGGTCACCGACGCCTGCGGGGGCTTTGTCTCGGCCATCCTCCTTGCACGTGTCTTTCTTCCTTCTCTAGGACCTGGAATCTGCTTGCCCGGTGGCCACTGGGCTGGGGTCTCATACACCACTGGGCTCTCCAGTTATCATCCGTGTAGAGTGAATCTGGCCACCATCACCCCCGGACACTGCTGAGGGTGCTTCTCCCTCCATGGTAGCACTCATCCTCACCCTAGATCGCCCCCTGACTCCCAGACACTGACTGTCACAAACTTCTAGGCTNGTGGTTTTGATTTGTATTTCCCTGATAAGGAGGGATGCTGAGCATTGTTTCATGTGTCTGTTTGGCCAATCACTTCTGAGAGCAATGATGATCCTAATAATCCAGGTTGCCCTCCCCTGAACCAGGCATACATGCCAGGCAAATGCTTGGCACTTTTATGGTTTCTGTCTCTAACTTTCATTGGATTTCATAGCCCCCATTGTACAGATGAGGAAACTGAGGCTCGGGGAGAGTGAATGATGCTCTTAAGTGGCAAGGCTGAATTGCAGGCTGAGAGCCTGGCTCTGTCCGTCTCCTGGATGCNCCCGCCCCGTGTAGGATTTGCCCGAAGTACATGTCCTGTACGGACAAGAACTCAGAATAATATCACCAAGATTCCAGCAACAGAGGGAGGGATTTATCTGGGAATTGCTACACTTTGGTGTAACAAAGGAGGATCCCCGTCTTCCTTCTCCATGATGACAGTGTGTGGTGTAACAAAAATAGTGGCAACAATCTAGGCTGACGTTTAGTGAGTACTCCCTGGGTGCCTTGCACCGTGCTAAGTCCTTCCCACACAGCGGGGCTTCGGAAAGAGGGCACAGAGCCCAGCATCAGGGACCCAAGGGACAAAGCATCTCCTTGCTTTTCTCGGAAGCTTTGACATCTGATCTGTCACCAAGGCCACCCAGCCCAGCCCAGCCCAGCCCCCACCCTCCACCTTTCCTTTGCCAAGTGAAATGATGAGATTTTTGCTTTGTTGCAAAAGGGGGAAGGAAAAAAAAACCATCCTCAACAACCAACAAGAAATAATTAGTGCACATTGTGTCATTAAACACTAGACTTTAATTAAATCGCATGGAGATAAATACCTCTAACGACTGGAAATCTGGAGACCGTAGACAGCAAGGCACTCGGCATAATGGAGTAATAGACTCCGCAAATAGCGTCAAGTCAGGGATTCGACTTGATTAAGAATCTGACTAAATTGGGTTGTCACCTTGTATGCCGCACCTACTACCTGAAAATTGCTCATTATCTTCCCCATTTGATCTTCTCGGAGCTAACAAGCCTTTGCGGAAATTGGTCCAATGATCAAAGGACCCATTTATTTGGAATTCTTTCCTGCGTCGGGGTCCTCATGGCTGGTGTCGCCTTCCTCCCTTTTTTATTTGTAATGAATCATCACCTGGCAGCAGCTCGCGGGGAGGCCAGACTGGAGGTGACCTCCGTGATTTCCGTGAGATCGTTCCTTCCGTAACCCTGACTACGGGCAGCAGGGTGCCCGGCTCCAGGAGGCAACACGAGGCGCCTCTCCCGTCTCTGTCCCTACCAGCCGGGAGTCACCATACCCACACTCCCCCTCTTCCTCGCATGCGACATCTCCTCCTGATGTTTACCTGCTGCCCTGGGGTCAACACACCCCGTCCGCAGTGTAAGGACATCCAGCCGCTGTCTCATCTCCATGCCTCCCTGGCCGGAGTGGCACTTCTAAAGCACAGCTCTGATTAAACCTCAGCAAGGGCTCCCATTTCCCCACTTGGCTTTCAGAGCCTTCTCCGTTCTTATCCCAACGTGCCTCTCGAGGCTCACACGGATGGTCTATGACATGTCTGCAGAATGCCCTGCACTCCGGCCACGCTGGGCTGCCCTGGGTCTCTAACGCAGCCGTGCCCTTTCTTACCTCTTAACCTCGGCTCATTCTGTTCACTCTGCCTAGGATGCTCTTTCACGTGATCCCCGCCTGCTGGCTATAGCGGATGCGCTCCCTAGGGCCTGCCTCCAGCCTTCTTCGGCCGTGATGTCTCCTCAACTAGAAGCTGAAATTCAGGCAGTCACTCAGGCCACTTTCTGCAGGATGGCACAGCCCAGAGCCCCAAGGGAAGAGCCCCTTCAATGAACCACACCTTAAAAAGTGCCTATTGGGGCTCCTGAGTGGCTCAGTTGGTTAAGTGTCGAATCTCAGCTCAGGTCTTGATCTCAATGTTTGTGAGTTCAAGCCCCGTGTTGGGCTCTGTGCTGACAGCTCAGAGCCTGGAGACTGCTTTGGATACTGTGTTTCCCTCTCTCTGCCTCTCCCCCACTCGTGCTCTGTCTTTCTGTGTCTCTCAAAAATAANTCCCCGTCTTCCTTCTCCATGATGACAGTGTGTGGTGTAACAAAAATAGTGGCAACAATCTAGGCTGACGTTTAGTGAGTACTCCCTGGGTGCCTTGCACCGTGCTAAGTCCTTCCCACACAGCGGGGCTTCGGAAAGAGGGCACAGAGCCCAGCATCAGGGACCCAAGGGACAAAGCATCTCCTTGCTTTTCTCGGAAGCTTTGACATCTGATCTGTCACCAGGTCCACCCAGCCCAGCCCAGCCCAGCCCCCACCCTCCACCTTTCCTTTGCCAAGTGAAATGATGAGATTTTTGCTTTGTTGCAAAAGGGGGAAGGAAAAAAAAACCATCCTCAACAACCAACAAGAAATAATTAGTGCACATTGTGTCATTAAACACTAGACTTTAATTAAATCGCATGGAGATAAATACCTCTAACGACTGGAAATCTGGAGACCGTAGACAGCAAGGCACTCGGCATAATGGAGTAATAGACTCCGCAAATAGCGTCAAGTCAGGGATTCGACTTGATTAAGAATCTGACTAAATTGGGTTGTCACCTTGTATGCCGCACCTACTACCTGAAAATTGCTCATTATCTTCCCCATTTGATCTTCTCGGAGCTAACAAGCCTTTGCGGAAATTGGTCCAATGATCAAAGGACCCATTTATTTGGAATTCTTTCCTGCGTCGGGGTCCTCATGGCTGGTGTCGCCTTCCTCCCTTTTTTATTTGTAATGAATCATCACCTGGCAGCAGCTCGCGGGGAGGCCAGACTGGAGGTGACCTCCGTGATTTCCGTGACGATCGTTCCTTCCGTAACCCTGACTACGGGCAGCAGGGTGCCCGGCTCCAGGAGGCAACACGAGGCGCCTCTCCCGTCTCTGTCCCTACCAGCCGGGAGCCACCATACCCACACTCCCCCTCTTCCTCGCATGCGACATCTCCTCCTGATGTTTACCTGCTGCCCTGGGGTCAACACACCCCGTCCGCAGTGTAAGGACATCCAGCCGCTGTCTCATCTCCATGCCTCCCTGGCCGGAGTGGCACTTCTAAAGCACAGCTCTGATTAAACCTCAGCAAGGGCTCCCATTTCCCCACTTGGCTTTCAGAGCCTTCTCCGTTCTTATCCCAACGTGCCTCTCGAGGCTCACACGGATGGTCTATGACATGTCTGCAGAATGCCCTGCACTCCGGCCACGCTGGGCTGCCCTGGGTCTCTAACGCAGCCGTGCCCTTTCTTACCTCTTAACCTCGGCTCATTCTGTTCACTCTGCCTAGGATGCTCTTTCACGTGATCCCCGCCTGCTGGCTATAGCGGATGCGCTCCCTAGGGCCTGCCTCCAGCCTTCTTCGGCCGTGATGTCTCCTCAACTAGAAGCTGAAATTCAGGCAGTCACTCAGGCCACTTTCTGCAGGATGGCACAGCCCAGAGCCCCAAGGGAAGAGCCCCTTCAATGAACCACACCTTAAAAAGTGCCTATTGGGGCTCCTGAGTGGCTCAGTTGGTTAAGTGTCGAATCTCAGCTCAGGTCTTGATCTCAATGTTTGTGAGTTCAAGCCCCGTGTTGGGCTCTGTGCTGACAGCTCAGAGCCTGGAGACTGCTTTGGATACTGTGTTTCCCTCTCTCTGCCTCTCCCCCACTCGTGCTCTGTCTTTCTGTGTCTCTCAAAAATAAATGTTAAAAAAAATTTTCTTTAGTTTTTTTTTTGTTTTATTTATTTCTGAGAGAAAGACAGCATGAACAGGGGAGGGCCAGAGAGAGAGGGAGACACAGAATCTGAAACAGGCTCCAGGCTCCGAGCTGTCAGCACAGAGCCCAACACGGGGCTTGAACCCACGAACCGCAAGATCGTGACCTGAGCCGAAGTCGGACGCTCAACCGACTGAGCCACCCAGGAGCCACCCCCCAAAAAATTTTTAAATGCTTGCTATGGGGTGTCTGGGTGACTCAGTCAATTAAGTGTGCTTGATTCTGGCTCAGGTCATGATTTCAGGGTTCATGAGATTGAGCCCTGAGATTGAACCCTGAGCTGGGCTCTGTGCTGAGTGTGGAGCCTGCTTGGGATTCTCTCTCTCTCCCTCTCTCCCTGCCCTGCCCCTGCTCTCTCTCTCTCTCTGTCTCTGTGCTCCAGGCACCATAGTGGGCTCTCAAACAATGATCTCCCATGTGTTCAGAACATGGAGAGTGACGGACATGGGGTAGGGGGGTGGGGGTCCAAGGCTCTGGGGACATGAAATAAGACGAGAGAGCAGGCGGGGCCTCAGCATGCAAAGCCTGGGAGGTGAAGGGGTTTAGATCACATCTTTTCTGCAGGGAGTCTTTGAGAGCCTCTGAGCCTCAGTGTGTGCATCTGTCTGTGAAATGGGGACTACTCCATACCCTGCTAGTGGGTCTGATATCCAGACGGCACTGAGGGAGCCTGACTCCTATAGCCGCCTCTTCCCTCAGGGGCTCCTCCAAGAGAGAACAGAGTCCTGTTCTTTATCCTCTTGATTGTAAGCTGTTTGAAGACAGGGACTTTCCAAGACTGTCCCTGGCCCTCAGTGTCCTCCTCTGCAAAGTGGAGATAATGACATCACTTGCCTATGGGAATGATGTGGGGGCCTCTAGTAAAATGATAATAGTCATGGTAGCGAATGTGATTTTTAAATTTTATTTTAGAGAAAGAGAATGCAGGGGAGAGGGATAGAGAGAGAATTCAAGTGCAGCCTGATGCAGGGCTCGATACCACAGCCGTGAAATCAAGACCTGAGCCAAAATCAAGAGTCCCACACTCAACTGACTGAGCCACCCTGGCGCCCCAATAATGAACATGATTTTAGTGGTCACTGCACAGTCGGCCTTCCTTCCTTCCTCCCTCCCTCCCTCCCTCCCTCCCTTCCTTCCTTTATCTATGAATAAAAGAGAGAAATCTAGCCTGGCCTTCTACCTGATTTACAGTGAGAAAAGGGAGGCCCGGAGAAGATGAGTAACTCAAGGGGGCCTGGAGCTGTCAATCAACTGGGAAGTCTGAGATTTAATGAATTCAGGTACACAGAGAACTAAAAGTACTTAATAAATGATCGCTTCTGGTGATGGTGACAGTGATGGTGATTTTGCATACAGTAGGTGATCATTAAATTTTCTGGAGTCGAAATCATCGGAAACTAGCCACGTCAGCGGAGCATGTCCGCCAGCCCCTGAGGGCCAGACAGGGCAACCCCAGCCGACTCTTGTGCTCTGGGTGGCAGGGCCCTTGCTCCTTTAAGGTGCGGCTGCCCTGCGGGGGATGCGGGGGGAGGTATGGGGGGGCAGGTGCTGGGCCGCAGAGAGGTGCAGAAGCTGGAGTCCAAGGACAATGGCGAGACAGAGAGGGACCGAAGCGAAGAACCCACTGCAGATGCGAGTCAATAATTCACACGGCTCCTTTAAATATTTAGCTCTCCAGCTGCTTAAAATGTAGAACCGCGTCTTTGAATACACATGTATATTTTGTAGTTTGGGCACAGAAACGCAGGCACTGCAGACATCGCGGTGGGGGTGGGTGGGCCAGGGATCCGGAAACCCTGGCGACGTGCGAAATCGTTTTGCAGGTCAGAGGAGAGAATAAATGCAGTATTGAAATCCGAATCGCCGCCATCGACCGTTGAGCGCCTACTCTGTGCCGGGCGTTGTGTTAAGTGGTTTTCTGCTCGTACATTCATTCCCTCATCCAGCCTTCCGGCTCTGGGGCTGAACAGCTAATGTTTTTGGTGTTTTTCTTTTTAAGTTTAGTTATTTGAGAGAGAGAGAGAAAGCAGGAGTTGGGGAGGGTCAGAGAGAGAGGGAAAGAGAGAGAATCCCAAGCAGGCAGGACCCAAACCCAGGAACTGTGGGATCATGACCTGGGCTGAAGTCGGATGCTTAACAGACTGAGCCACCCAGGCGCCTCTGAACAGCTTACATTTAAATCTTTGTTCCACTTCAGGTAATCCGCTGTGGACGTGACCCTGGGCTGTTAAACCTTCTTGGGTCCTGTCTCTGCATAAAACAGAATAAATGCACATGAAGTGATGGTATCTGGCATGTTCTAGGAGCCCAGTGAATATTATTGCTATAGGCATAAGCATCGTTCACTCATTTATTCCTTTGAAGAAATATTTCCTGAGTGCCTACCATGTGACAAGCACCATGGGGGACAATGATGAACTCAGAGAGATAGTTGGTGCCTTCAAGAAGTCTCCGCTGGGGCTTGGACATTAAGCTAATAAAAAAAATCAATGAGCAGAGTCAGTTCAGATTGCTGTGAGGGCTGGGAAGAAGATAAACAGACTGATACGATCGAGGGGAACTCTACTGGCCAGGTGGTCAGGGAAAGCCTAAGCTGAAATTTAAAATCTGAACAGGAGCCCATGAAAGAGGGGTCCAGGCAGAAGGAACAGCAGGTGCAAAGGCCCTGAGGTGGGGAGTAATTTGACGTGTTTGAAGAAAAGGAAGACAGCCATTGTGGCCAGAGAGCAGCATAAACTTTTCCAGAACTCTCCAGAGGATTTGGAAATTTGAAAATGTGGGAAAGGAAGCCAAGATTGGTGTAGAGATTTGAGCAAGGGGTCATAGCTGGAAAAACCAGTCTGCCTGACTCCAGGGTCTGTGTCCCTAAGGAATATCGGCCAGTCTCCGGGAGCACAGGCCCCCATGAACGCAGCCCAACTCGGTTAAGTCCAGGGCGAGTTCATGGTGACTCTGAATCAGGGAGTGTCCTGAGAGAGAGGCCGCGGGTGCTTTGGGGGTATGACAGTCATTCAAGCCAGCCACCGACAAGATGCTGTCAAGGAGAAGCCCTGATGGACCCCCTTTACTGAATACATCAAAGGCACCTTCGATGACCACCTCTCTGGGCATCAAACCAGCCACACAAGTCAACCTGAAATTGTGATTTCACACGGGCAGCAGGAAAGGAAGCAGGGATGTCACAGATGAGATGGAGGGTTCATGGAAACCCCACTGTGTGCCCAGCACTGGACTGGTGTCTTCGTGTATCACTTAACCCAGAGAGTAACTCAGACCCATCCATATGGCAGCCTTAGGTTAAGGGCATGAGGCTTGTGGCACCTGGGCGGCTCCGTGGGTGAAGTGTCTGACTCTTGCTTTCAGCTCAGGTCATGATCTCACGGTTCGTGAGTTCGAGCCCCATGTCAGGCTCTGCACTGACAGCACAGAGCCTGCTTGGGATTCTGCCTCTCTCTTCAGCTCTCTCTACCCCTCCCTTGCTTGTGCTCTCTCTCCTCCTCCGCCCCCAAAATAATTAAATAAACTTAAAAAAAAAAAAAAGAACATGAGGCTCAGCAGTATCAGGTAATTTACCTGTGGTAAGAATACTGGAAAGCAGGGTGGAGGGTGAGCCCTGGGCTCCAAAGCACCCCCCTGCTTCACCCCTAACCTATCACTGACTCCAGATGATGCTTAGTTCAGGATACCAAACTTGACATAGCCTCGAATTACCCATTTTTAAAATGGTTATTTATTTTTGAAAGAGAGCGGGGGACAGGGGGAGAGAATAAGCAGGGGAGGGGCAGAGAGAGAGGGAGACACAGAATCTGAAACAGGCTCCAGGCTCCGAGTGTCAGCACAGAGCCCAACACGGGGCTCGAACCCACGAACTGTGAGATTATGACTTGAGCCAAAGTTGGATGCTTCACAGATGGAGCCATTCAGGTGCCCGTCGAATTACCCATTTTTGCCACAGTTGCTAACCTGTCGGTTTCTTCACGCTGGAACCTTCTGAGATACGGTCACATTCATTCACAGCCAAGGTGGCCATTGGGTCTGGGAAGTAACAATGGGCTTCCCCAAACGTCTTCATGAGATTCTGAGGCTCTCGAGAGGAGCTAAGGTATCAGCTCTGGGAGAAGACATATCGCCTTTGGGGCACTGCGTTGTTTGGATGGAGTGTGACCAAATGTGATTGGGGGCTACCCCTCCCTGGGGGAAGGAGCAGGAACATTTGAGGTTCTACAGGGCAGAGCAGTGGCTCGTGTTTATGGGGTCCTTGCCAGGTACCTGACACTGGGCGAAGAAGCTGACCTCAGCTGCATCCAGAACTACATGGTGAGATTGAAAAGACATTGGTGCCCGAGTCCTGTTTCCCCAGATTTTCTGTTTTACTTCCTTTAGGGTGCAAATGGGACCCTGGCATTTAAAACAATTTTTTTTTAACGTGTATTCTTTTTGAGAGATGGAGAGGGACAGAGCATGAGCAGAGGAGGGGCAGAGAGAGAGAGGGAGGCACAGAATCTGAAGCAGGCTCCAGGCTCCGAGGTGTCAGCACAGAGTCCGACATGGGGCTTGAACCCACAAACCGCAAGATCCTGACCTGAGAGGAAGTCGGACGCTTAACCAGCTGAGTCACCCAGGTGCCCCAACACTGGCATTTTTTTAAAGCTCTCCAGGAGACTNGAGGAGGGGCAGAGAGAGAGAGGGAGGCACAGAATCTGAAACAGGCTCCAGGCTCCGAGGTGTCAGCACAGAGTCCGACATGGGGCTTGAACCCACAAACTGCAAGATCCTGACCTGAGATGAAGTCGGACGCTTAACCAGCTGAGTCACCCAGGTGCCCCAACACTGGCATTTTTTTAAAGCTCTCCAGGAGACTGATGGACAGCCACTGTGGGGAGCACCGCTTTCTGTGTCTCGTCTTATCTAATCTTTCCATTTGCTCTAGAGGTGGTTACTATTAGCATACCCATTTTGCAGATGAGGAAGGAGATGCTCACAAAGGTAAAAAAGCTAGTTCAAAACCACACAGAGTCCACAGAGGGAAGAAGGAGCATCATTAGAGGCATAGAAAAAGGAATAAGGTGCAGGCAGAGTTAGGAAGCCCCTTGCACGTGCAACAAAGCACTCACCTTGGTCACAATCTCCTCCCAAGGGAAGTGGCCCTCAACTCCCTCAGAGGAAGATGAGTCCCCCTCCTGGAGCAAAAGGGACACCTTTCTGTGCCCATATCCTGTCCTGTGGGTCACAAATGTTTGGATTGAGGGCAGGTGTCTGGACTCAGGACTGGACAGTGCACATCACGGAGCCTGACATGATGTAACACAATCCCAGTTGACACAAGTTAAATAAGCATTTATGAAATTAATTGCTCGGTATTGTATTTTACAAACCAATGAGTAGATCGGTGTACTCTTCACATTTTCCTTTTTAATCTCAAATATCCACTTTCCTTATTGATCTTCAAATCAGTTTATGCTCTACCCTTCTGACCATAATGATTGGAGCCTTGGGGCAAATCATTCATTCATTCATTCATTCATTCTCTTCTCTGCGCCTGGCTGTCTTCTAGACATCGGAGCATTTTCTGGTGGGTAACCACAAGCATCAAACCACAATAAGAGAAGGACCCGGATTCATGTTGATTTTCACTTGCCTTAATGTAAGACAGGATTGCCTGCATTTCAGATTTTCCTAGTTTATCTTGCGCGGCCAAAGCCCCAGTTATCTCTGCTTCACTAAGTCTTGAGATTGGTTTGGAACTTGAACATATATTCTTCGAGGCCGTTAAAAGTGGTTTAATTGGCTGTTCAGGGATGTCCTCCACTCAGCTCTCCAAATAGATCATCTCTCTCGTCTCTCCCAAGAACCGGGAGCCTCGAAGCCCTCACCTGGATGATCTGCTTCCCCTGAATTTATTTCTCTTGTTCGGGGCCCCAGAAGCACCAAGCTTTGCATTGCAGATCCAGCCTCTGCTCACGGCTGCCTCTCCAAATCCTGCATGGCGTGCTTGCCCGGGGCCCACAAAGCTGCGGCCCCACAGGGTGGGGTGATGTCAGCCTATGTCCTCCGAGGAGAACCCAGAGTCTTTTAACAAATTCACCCGTTATCTTGATAAAGCATAGGGATGGGGTTATCTGAAGGAGACTCCAGGAAGAAAGATAGACAGCCGCCTGGGATTAGGCAACATAGCAGAAAGCCAATAACCTTGGAAGTCATATTGGCCCAATCCACTGGCTTGCCGCCATATGCATTTGTAACAGACCCAAGGCTTGGTCTGCAGGTGGGCTTCCCCAGCTCCTGGTTGTATGATCTTCAGTAAAGTCACATAACCCACCCCCCCACCACCTCGGCCACCGCCAGTCCATTTGGTTTGCAGGCTCTCTGAAAATTAAGCAGCACCATAGATGTGACAAATGGCAAGCAATCGATAGATGCTGATGCCATGACTGGTTTAGAAGAGCAGTGCTCAGTCATTTGGAACTAGGCACCTCATCCTTATTTACTCTTATTTGTTGAAATGTATTTTATCTCGTTCATCCCTAAGTCTCTACACGATGCACATGTGTATATATTTGTATACTTACACAGGAACACACATACATAATAAATGTGTGTGTGTATGTGTGTGTGTGTGTGTTACAAAGATGAATAGAGAGACGGATGAAGTAGACTGGAGAAATACAGATAGAGACAAACATGCATTTCTAGATATTTTCCTGAAGTCATTCCTAGATCATTTCCAGTGCCTACCAAAGCATTCAGCAGACATTTAATACAAATGTGTTGAATGAATCCATTTCAGAATCCATGGCTTGTGGACATGTGTGTGACAGAGACAGAGTGTGAGTGCGCCTCTGCGTAGTTGCAACAGTCACTTGAGGGACAAACCCATATTTACTATGAGATAACCAGAAAATAAAATTAAATAGTAAAAGCACCAAATAAAATACCAGAGAGCAAGTCTGAATTTCCTAATCCTCTTTTTTTCTTACTTTTTTTCATGTTTATTTTTAAGAAAGAGAGACAAGACAGAGCATGAGCTGGGGAGGGGCTGAGGGAGAGGGAGACACAGAATCCGAAGCAGGCTCCAGGCTCTGAGCTGTCAGCACAGAGCCCGACGCGGGGCTCGAACCCACGAACCGTGAAATCATGACCTGAGCCGGAGTCTGACGCTTAACCGACTGAGCCACCCAGGCGCCCCTCCCAATCCTCTTTTTTTTCTTTGGTCTCCAAAATAAATGCATTTTTTAAAATAGGTTATTGTCAAGTTGGTTTCCATATAACANTGGGTTGCCAGATAAAAGACAGGACATTTGGTTCAATTAGAATTTCATATTTAAAAAATAATAATAATTTTATAGTATAAGTATATCCCAAATATTGCATGGTGAAATATGACCTGGGACATACATATGCTAAAAAAAAACCCAACAACCCTATTTATTCATCCCGTTTTCTTTTTCTTTTTTTCTTTTCATGCTGTATTTTATTTGCAAATTTGCTAAACTGTACCTGACCATTCTGGACACTAAGTCCCTAAATTCTACTTTTTGTTTTTTCATGCCATGTATGAAGGGCTCAAAGGCCTTCAGTGGTTTTTCATCACCTATGGGATAAGGTAGAAAACCTTGAACCTGGTGTCTGACCCAGAAGCCTCTCGGGCCTCCCTGCCCCGTGCAGAAGGATGTGTCACCGCTACTTGGGGCAGCCCCCCATCCTTCCAGGCCGGCCTGCAGGCAGCTGGGGGACAGGGCGCGAGGGCTTTGGTCTGTGTTTTAGTTTACCTTTCACAGTAGCCACTACCTCCCCAGACAGGTACCTATCAGCTGGTCACGGAGCCCTGGCGCCGTATGCATACGCTAATGTCCTCACGCTTAAATCGATGGAAGCCCAGCAAATCTTTTCCTTTACCTTTTCAGGGCACTAAAAATGCAATTACCTTTGCCTAGTCATGGAGGAGCTCATAAAGAGCCTTATCAGAGATAGAGCCTCTGCAGCAGGTAATGGGCCATAACTCACGGCCTGGGTGCAGGGACGCCAACCTGCATCTGGGGAGCATTCTGTTCCCACAGCCCCCAACCCATGGCCTAGCTGGACACCCCCAGGCTGCCTTTGGAGGTTGGGATGACACAAGGCTGAGAAGCGCTTGAAGGAGAAACGGAACTTGCAGAGAAGGGGGCCTTCAGGGAGTCCGGAGGCACAGGGATGGCTGGAGCTCCCTCGCGTCCCAGGGACTATTCCTGAGGGTCACGTCATCTGGAAAAAATGGGAGCCGTGGTCCTGGCTGTCAGGGTGGTGGAGACACACTGAGATGGGGTCGTGGGGGGCATCTGCCCACACCGCCAGCCCTCCCTGAACTTCCTCTTCTTTCCCCTAGTGCTCAGCCCACAGCGAGATGGCTGGGCGGCCCCTCCCACCACTGGCTCTCTGAAGGATGGTATCGATTTATTTATCTTTATTTTTTTTAATGTTTTATTTATTTCTCAGAGGCAGAGAGAGACAGTGTGAGCAGGGGAAGGTCAGAGAGAGAGGGAGGTACAGAATCTGAAACAGGCTCAAGGCTCTGAGCTGTCAGCACAGAACCCGACGTGGGGCTCGAACCCACGAACTGTGAGATCATGACCTGAGCTGAAGTCGGACGCTTAACCGACTGAGCCACCCAGGCGCCCCAGGATGGTATTGATTTAAAGCCACACTAAGTAGGTGCTGGGCCGATGCAAAGAAGCAGGACCCTGCCCCCAAGCGCCCTCACCTCCCAGCCAACCTGGAGACACCCCCGGGCCTGCCGCCCCTGGCCGGGCTGGCCTCCCTGCCCTGGCGCATCATGGTAACGTCAAGGAGGCTCAGCTTGGTGTTCTCCAAAAACGGCCTATCGCTCACGAAGTTCTCTCTGGCCATCACCCTGCTGACATCTCTGAACAACCTGAGGCTGGGCACTATCGTCAGCCCCAGGATACAGTGGAGGGAGCCAAAGCTTAGAAGTCTGGGCTCACCAGCCGGCCAGTCCCCATGCTGGGCTGTGCAATTCCAGGGCTGTGACCTCAACCACGGGGCCCGCAGGAGGCTGGAGGTGGGATTTGGCTTCACCTGCACAGGCTGGAAACTTTCGTTCTTTCCTGCCCTTTTCATCTTAGGAATAGAGAGGGGTCCCCAGTGCCCCGTGCCCCTGGCCCATCCGATGCACCCCAGGTTTACTTCAAAACCGGCTGAGCCGCTCTGAGAAGCAAGATCTCCTCCCACCCCCCACCCACCTCCCCCTGGGGCTGCCTCCCCGGCCTTACAGCCTGAATCTTTCTCCTGGGTGGTTTTTTTCTTCTTTATTTCTCTCTGTGGCTCTGGCCCTTTCTCCCTGAAAATACGGTTTGCTGATATTAAAAAGAAACACACAACCACTAAACACATTTTATATAGTCTTTGAAGTCTGATGGCCTCAGGCTCTGGGCTGATAAGCAGGCAGATGGTGTAGGCCTGAGCCTTCCCTGAAGACAGCATGGTTTGCAGAAGCCCGAGGGAAGGAGGCCCGGGTCCATTCTGACAGGGGGTGGGGTCCCCATGGGAGGGGCGATGGTGGGAGATGAGCACAGTTCGGAGGCTAGGAGATGGAGGGTGTCCTCTCAAAACAGGGAGTGGAAAAAAGGCTCTGTGCACCCCGAGGCCTTGGCGTGGGGGCATCTCTGTACCCAGGGAAAGCATCCAGATGGGGAACTGGCAAGGTTTTCTGTGTTCACATGTTCTTGCAGGTACATGTGTGAAGTGGGTGGTGGTGGTGCTGAACTTGGCCTCCACCAGCCCCTCCCCACAAAGCTGCTGGGTTGGGGACTTCACCCTAAAGGCAGACACTCAGGCAGAGCGCCCGGGGGCCATGAGGCCCTGTTGGGACAACCGTCCCCAAGTCCAAGGGAGGAGAAAAACTCCATCTGAAGGGAGCTCCCAGGCTGATGGGGAGACCCGGCCTTTGTCCCAGGAAGTGCCCAGGGAAGGGGGAGGGGGGCAGGAGAACCCACATAAGCATGAAAACCACTGGTCCAGGAGCTGTGGTTCCTCAGTATCAACCCACATCCACCAAAGCTGGCATTGATAACCCAGCCCCCAAACTTCTGGTGGGAAGGGCTCCTGGGCCAGAGAGGTGGATACTCTGCCCCCCAGGCCCGCTGTGGCTGCCTCTGATGAGGCCTCAGGGGAGGCTTGGTGTCCCCGAATCCATCCTCAGTTCCCCAGCTGTCCCTGGTGCCTCTGAGCCCATCTCACTTCCACCTCAACTCCTGCCTTCCCATCCATCCCCAGAGCTCCCACCCTGTCACCTTACAATGTCCTCACTACCCACAAAGCCTCCAGCAACAGGACCCTGTTTGCATGCCCATCATCTGAGCAACAGACAAGGAAGAGGACCCAGGAGGAAAAGCACTGAACGCAGAGCCCGGCCGTGACCTTCATGCCACATTTGTTAAACGCAAGCTCTGTGCTGGGCCTGTGCGCGCCGTCTCAATGATAGATGGAAGGCCAAGGCTCCGAGAAGCCTGAGGACCTGCTCCCCCATTGCCTGGGTAATTATTGTCATCCCTTGAGTCCCTGCCTAAATGTCCCTTCTTTAGGGACATTCTCTCTGAGCCTCCCCCCCCTACCCCATCTACACACAGCATCCTGCACCTCTTGGTAGCCCCAGTCACAGTGGGATTAAATCCATCATTCCTTTGGTGGTTTGCTCTCCCTACTCCTCCACAGCCCCACAAGAGAAGGGCACATATCTGTGCTATTGACCATGATTCTGGCTCAGAGAACACACCCAGGAAATACTTGCTCTTTGAGGAATCAGGGGCTTGCTGATTTTGCATACTTAGAACACTCTGGACTTCAAGTGCCTCAGGGATCCATGGGTAGAAAATAGTTCCCCATGACCAGGTCACTGTTTGTTTGTTTTTAAATTTTTTTTAATGTTTGTTTTTGAGAGAGAGAGAAAGAGAGAGAGAGCAAGCAGGGAAGGGGCAGAGAGAGAAGGAGACACAGAATCTGAAGCAGGCTCCAGGCTCTGAGCTGTCAGCAAAGAACCTGATGTGGGGCTCGAACTCATGAGCAACGAGATCATGACCTGAGCCAAAGTCAGACGCTTAACTGACTGAGCCACCCAGGCACCCCTTCTAGGTCGCTGTTAAGGTGACTTATTCCTGAGTCATAGAAAATAACTATTTAAGATTCTGTTTTCTAGGAACCATTAACAAAATGAAAACTCAACCCACTGAATGGGAGAAGATATTTACCAAGCACACATCTGATAACAGATTAATATACAAAATATATCAAGAATTTATATGACTTAATATCAAAAAACCAAACAGCCAGATTAAGAAATGGGCAGAGGTCGTGAATAGACATCCTTCCAAAAAAAACATACAGATGGCCAACAGACACATGAAAAGATGCTTGTGATAGCCGGGTGGCTCAGTCAGTTGAGCATTTGACTATTGATTTCAGCTCAGGTTATGATCTCACAGTTCACAGGATCGAGCCTCGTGTCAGGCTCTGTGCTCGCAGTGTGGAGCCTGTTTGGGTTTCTCTCTCTCTGCTCCTTCCTTGCTCATGCTCTTTCTCTCTCTCAAAATAAGTAAATAAATAAACATGAAAGAAAGAAAGAAAGAAAGAAAGAAAGAAAGAAAGAAAGAAAGAAAGAAAGAAAGAAAGAAAAGATGCTCAACATCATTCACCATCATTGAAATGCAAATCAAAACCACTTCACACTCGTCAGAATGGCTAGTATCAAAAGGACAAAAAACGACAAGTGTTGGCAAGATTGTGGAGAACAGGGAGCCCAAGCACGCCATTGGTGCAAATGTAAATTGGTGCTGCCAGTATGGAGAACAGTATAGAGGTTCCTCAAAAAAATAAAACATAGAACTACCGGATAATTCAGCAACTCCACTTCTGGATATTTACCTGAAGAAAATGAAAACACCAATTCAAAGAGATAAATGCACCCCTCTGTTCACTGCAGCCTTATTTACAAGAGCCAAGATAGGAAGGTAAACTAAGAGTCCATCAATAGATGAAGGGATAAAGAAGATGTGAGATAGATAGATAAAAATCTATAATGGAATATTACTCGACCATAAACAAAAATGAGATCTTGCCATTTGCAACCACATTGATGGAGCTAGAGTGGTATGCTAAGTGAAAGAAGCCAGACAGAGAAAGACACATACCATGTGATATCACTTCCACGTGGAATCTTTAAAACAAAACAAACAAACCAAAACAGTGTCACAGACACAGGAAACAAACCGTTAGTTACCAGAGNTGGGTAAAATAGGCGAAGGGGGTTAAGAGGTGCAAACTTCCAGCTATAAATAAGTCATGGGGATGAAACGTACAGCATAGGAAATATGGTCAATAATATTGTAATTCCTATGGTGACAGATGGCAACTAGACTTATCATGGCGGTCATTCTGTAATGTATAAAAATATTGAATCACTATGGTGTGCACCAGAAACTCATAGGATATTATGTGTCACTTATACTCCAATTTGTAGAATTCCATTTTCCTTCTCCCAATTAAACAACACTGTTATACCACTTTATACTCATTAGATTGGGGGAAATTTTGGAAACTTGGATAATGCTGTGTGTTGACGGCATGGGGAGCATCATGTTCTGGAAGAAACCCGGCAATATTTAGGGAAATGAAGTACCACATACCACAACCCCACCATCCTACTCCTAGGAGATCCAGGGACTCCCTCTCAGGACACAGTGGGACAGGCTGGGTGAAAACCTTGAGGAGACCAGTCATCTCTCTGGAAGCCTCTGCCGCAGTCGGAGACATCGGACAAGATTTACACACAGCAACACGGGTAGATCTTAAAAACACAGAGTTAAGTGAAAAAAATTAAGCAGCAGAATGAGATCTATAGCCCACTACAATTTATGCAAATTAAAACACATTCTCACAATAAACAGTGCCGTATATTTTACAGGAAGCATCCATATCTCAGGACATACATTAGAGGGGGGGTTCGCGAACAGGATCAGGGGATAAAGGAGAAAATCGAAACCAGGAGTGAGGCTGTGGAAGAACATGGTGATAACAGGCATGAGTTGAGGAGTGTGAGGGATTTCCTAACTCTCCCTTCAAAGTAAAGGTAACAACTGACTAACCAACCAACTTCCTCCTCCCCCGCTGTCCCTGGTCCCCAAGGGGCTGGAATAGATCCGGACAAGAGTCCTCAGCCTCAGCACTGTGGACGTCTTGCTGTGAGGCTGTCTTGTGCACTGTGAGATGTTTGCCAGCATCCAGCCTCTCCTGCCAGCTGCCAGTAGCACACGCTGAGTGTTGACAACCACAATGTCTCCAGGTGTCCCCCGGGGGAACAAAATCACCCCTGATTGGAGAACTGCTGGGTGGGAATCAAAGTCTGAAAACGGTGCCACATCTTCAGGGTGAGGGGTCCACACTTGCTTTACCAAAACCCACACCCAGAGCGCCAGAGCCTCAGGACCCTGGACAGGGCCAGGAGCGCCATCTTGAAAGCTACCAGCCTCCCTTGCACGTTTCCATCAAGGCTCTGTGGAGATTCCAGTTACAGCCCGCAACTGCGTCCGCCTTGGGCTTCCTCCTAATTTTAACAGGCAGCTGGATTTGCATAGGACATTTGCATCTGAGATTACCCATGGTTCTCTGGGAGACACCGTCTATAGCAGACGATGGCAAAAAAAATACATAATTCCATTTCAGCTTGTAGGGGAGGAGGGAGGAAGGAGTGCTTCAGGGAGGGAGGCTACATGTAGGAAATTTCAGTGCCTTATCCACTTGGTGAGGGGATGGGAAGGGGATATTCTACTAGTCACTGGGTGATGGTGACTGTCCAGGTCCTGACATCAGTGTGTGGATTACTGGATGGAATAGTGAATGAAGAGGGCTCCCTGAGACTATCAGGAGGAGGCTGCTGCTGCTTCAAGGGGAGGCAGGCAGAAGGGAGGGCATGATGGAATAGACTGTCTACAGATAAGCAAACAGACCCACCCCCTGCCACCCCCAGTGCCCAGCCACCCACCAGCACTGCCTGAGAGCCCATACTGCCAGACAGTGCTCCTTGGCTCTTTTCCACACACAGGCCTATTTCAACGCACAGCCTCACCCTCTTATTTAGAGGAGGAGGAAACAGAGGCTCCCAGATCTCATCCTTGGTAAAGAACAGAGTCTGAAGTGGAATGAAAGTCTGCCAGACTCTCAAATCAGCCCTCTTTCTAAGCCCCTTGATGGGCTCTCACTGATTCTCTAAGCTAGTGAGTAAAGCAAGGGTATGGTAGATAGGGCTCAAGAAGGGCAGACAGACTTTCCCTTCCAGAGAGAGGGAATAGAAGAGGTATGACTGACCCTTCCAGGTCAACAGCTCATACTTAGCCCAAGTCATAGCCAGGCCTGGATCCCATAACATAAAGACAGACACCTATGAGATATGACCTAAATGCCAGGTGAGGTGTGTATGTTCCACATGGGTCAAGGCCAAATTGGAAACTTCCCCATAGAACTCATACCCATCCCGAGGCTCCCTAAGATAGTCACACTCTCCACTTCACTGCCCCAGGGGCTATTATTGCATGCAATTTATTTTTTCTATATGTCTCTCCCCAATAGTCCAGGAACATCTTGGGGGCAGAAATCATGACTGGCTCCTTTCTCTATTTCCAGTGCTCAATAAATATATGTGCTGTAAACTGAGCTAATTTGGGGCTGGGGGCAGGTAAGTTACCAATCCATATCATTCCATGGATATGGAAGTATTTCTTGATTTTCCTGGAAAAAAGATCATAAACAAGAACTTTCCCTAAACCAAGTGTAAGAGTAGGCACTGTGTCCCTGACAACATTCCACCTTGTCCGTGACCACGCTGAAGACTCGTCAAGGGGTGGGAACTTGTCCAATTGTCTCTGCATTTTCAGTGCCAAGAATAGGGTCTTGCATGTAAGAAATAGAAAATGGATAGATAGATGGATGGAGGATGGATGGATGGAGGATGGATGGATGGATGGATGGATGGATGGATGGATGGATGGGTGAGTAGACAGCTGATGGAAAGGAAAGAAGGTAGATAGATATTGATAGGTATGTGGTTGTATGGTGGTTTAATAGTTGAGTAGATGGATGGTGGATTTATGAATGGGTTAGCAGATGGACAGATGAATGGATGGAACAATGGTGGATGGTTGGGTGTTTGGATGTGGGAGAGTGAGCAAGTCAGTGAAAGGATGAATGAATAGATGGATGAAGGTCAGATGGGTGGATTGATGGTTTTCAAGGTGAATTAAGTGTACCTGGGTAGGTGGTGAACAGGTAGATGGATCCACATGGAATGAGTAGGAGAATGGTTGCACCAATGAATAAATTGTCTTTCCATCTCCCTATATCATGGTCAACCTTCTTTAGTAAAATAGCTTTTTGTATACCTTTTTTCCAGACCCCACCCTTAAGTCCCCCTGCCCCTCCTGTTCTTTTCCATCCTCCAAGCAGGGGCTCTAAGATGCCAGATGGAAGTCTTCCCAAGAAGTTCAGCTCCAGTCCCTGCCTCTGTGCTGAGTGTTCCACGCTGTGCAGAGATTTAATACTTAACTCCAGCCTCTCCCCACTCCTTACCTGCCTGAGGAGGTAGAGGCAGCAATTTGCATATTTATTAAATATCTCTTAGCAGGATACACAAGCTGCATTGCTACATCCCGCTCCCGGAGCCGTCCTGCTGGCAGACAAGACTGTGCGCCATCAGCGCTGCATCGCCACCCATTAAATAGCTGTTCCAGAGCCCGGGAGGCGAGGAGGGTAGTGAGGGCCCACAGGGCAGGTGGGGACTGGGGGAGGAGGAGGTCCTGGAGCCCAGGATGCTGCAGTCTCACAGTTGTTCAGCTGTTAGGAAGAGAGTCTCTTCTTGTCCCAGGCAGAGAAGGCTCTGCAGGCAACTCTTCGAGCCCCCTGTCTCCACATGGGCACCTCTGAAAACCCAGCCATGTCCTTAGAAAATTCCCAGAGGAGGACATTTAGATGCCTCTTCGTTTTGTGTTTCTTGCTTCAATTTATTTGGAAGTACATCCTATTGTCTAAATAGAAGTGGGTCTGCCTTTTCATAAGCCCATTGCTGGTCCATTGTCTTTGGTCAAAATGGGACAAGTGTCCACCATGGCTCAGAGCACCCCTCCTCAAGTTGTCATCCTAGGAGACTAAGTCTCAAGTCTAAGTATCCAGAGCCCTGGGCACCAGAGCCCTCTGTTTCCTGGAAAGGAGTCCTCAGCAAGGATGTCCTTCTGGGGACCAGGACTTGCCTGCTCTAAATGGGGATGAAACTCCCCCCTTCAGATTGGGTGCCCTGATTCTTCTTCTTGTCTCTTGTTACAATCCTTAGGTTGGGGCTCAAGTCCAAGGACGTGGTTGCTGGGGTCAGACTTTCCAGGTGCTGATCCATGTCTCACCTCTTACTAGCTGGGTGACAGAACCTCCTCTAATCCTCAGTTTCCTCATCTTTAAATAGGAGTGATGATAATACCTGACTCACAAAATTATTGTGAGGGTAAGTACAACGAAGGATGTTAAGGGATTATCATCGTATCTGGCTCCAGGCTGAATATTCAGGAAACATCGGTTGTTCTGGCTATGGAATCATACAAAGCTGTATGTGCGACGTGAGGCCGGATGGCTTGCTCACCTTCCCCAGGGAGAAGGGAAGAGTAGTGGGACTTGTGTATCTCATAGTCTGTCTGCTGGATTCTGCTCTAAGCATGATCTTCACAGCCACCTTTGAGGCAGATATTCTAAACACTCCCACTTTACAAATGAAAAAACTGAGTCCCAGAGGGAGGAGGGCAACACATGAGACTATGTGTTTGTTGGGGACCCCCATGCCTCTTGGTTTTCTGGTCCCAGGCAAGTCGTGAGGGAGCCCTGCCCTGGGAACAGCCTAGGACCCAAGGAAGAGGGAGAGGAAACCCGCAAACAGCTTTTTCAGGTCCATCTGCTCCTGCATCCCACTGTCCTGGATTGGCAGGAGCCAGAAGGAAGGGTCTGGGCTGCAGCCTCATAAACTTTCCTGAAAGTCCTCATAAATGCGAGGCCCAGCCGGCTTCAAGTCTCTGCTGCAAAAAGCAAAATCCCTGGTCATAAAGTAATCCCCATAAAAAATAAAAAATAAAAAGAGGAAGAAAAAGTCTGTGCAGTGAAAATAGTAAAAACAGTAACAGCCTCTAGAACAAAAGGCAGAGGAGGCTGAGCTCCGTGAACCCAGGCCTCACCAGAGTCCAAGTGGGCAGAGTGGGGGGCAGTGGCTGGGGAGGGGGATGCGAGTATTGAAGAATGATGATGTTTCTGATGGTGATGATGGTAGCACTGAGGTGGCCTCTAGAAAAAGTCCACTCATACCCACCCCCTCACCGAAGCTGCCAATGTCTCGAGGTTTTCAGGGTTAGGATCCCCATTGTACAGATAAAGAAACTGAGCTCAAGGGGAGTCAAAGCTCTCCATCAGAGCTGCCACCCCCTCTAGGACCCTATAATGCTGGTCTTATGAGCCAAGTCCCCAGTAGGGATGGGGGGGGGGGACTGACTGCCTCCTCCCAAGAAGGAAGCAAGGCTGGGGAGGTAGGTGCAGCTGTGGGATCCTAGGTGGGTGTCTGCACGTCCTCGAGTGTCTGATTGTCATCTATTCCCTGAGGATGATCGTTCTTCCCTCACCTGGGGGACAGACTGGGATGAGATAGGTACAGTGTGTAAGGATCACCAGATCAGGAATCTGGCTGTGGGAGCTCTGGGCGCCCAGGGTAGGGGGTGTAGAATCTCAGTGAAGTGAGGCTCCCAGGCCAAGGAGCCAGGATCACATTTGGGGGTGAGGACAACTCAGTACTGGCAGAAACTGCCTTTGCCCCTTGTCAGCCTCCGCCCCAACATAGACAAAGCAGTTCTGCGGAGCATCGAGCCTCCCCGTCCTGACAGCTCACACCCTCCTCTTCTTCCTCAGCCTTTACATTCCCAGCCTTATCTCTTCCCTGTGCCTCTCTCCTTCCCTCTCAGCCCCTTCCCCAGCCTTTGTCTGCCAGGCTCCAGCCTCTCCATCTTTCAGTGGTGCTGACAATCTCCTTCGCTCTCTCGCTCCACGTTCAGGAGACTATTGTCCTGGCTGTCAGAGCGACTCTATTTCCCCGTTCAAGATGACATGCACTGGCCTCTCCCTCGAGCCTCTGGAGGCTTCGTCCAAGAGCCAGACTCTGTCCTGAAGTCTGTCCAAGCTTCAACCCTTGGGGAAGCCTCACTTGGATCCCAACCCATAGTCCTTCCTTGAACCAGAGCTGCCCTCCTCCCAGGAAGTGAGCTCGGGAAGAACCACCCCTCTCCCAGTGCACCTGCCCGGTTCACCCTCTCCCATCTCCCCCAGAACAGGAGGAAAGGACCGGTGCCCTGTTCCTTCATCTCCTGCCCAGTGCCAGGAATTTAGGAGTATGTTTTGAATGAATGAGCCTCCGGGAATGAGCTCCCTGAAACCAGGAACCTCTGAGGCAGAGAATGTGGATCCTACCTCTCAGTTCACCTCCACCACCCTCACCTCCAAAGCCGTTCCCATCAATTCCACTCAAGAGCACTGCGGGGAGGCGGCTGTGGTAGAGTAAGCTTCCAGAAGCCTCGGTCTCACCCACCGCCCATAAAATAGGATAATAGAACCTCCTCCCGGGGCTGTTGGGAAGTCTACGTGAGTTAACAAATGTGAAGCACTGATACCCACGCCCAGAGCACTGTAAGTGGGAGTAGGTGTTTGCTGCCGCTGATATTATTGGTGGTGGTGCTGCCTGAGGCTCCCTTCTATCCCCAGCCTCACTTCCAACGTAGCTGGTTTTTTCAGCCCCGGGGAGGGAAATGACCTCCAGGTGCTAGAAACCAGAGTCTTTACAGGCAGGTGGCTGATTTCCTGTAAGAACAGAAACAGTGGTAACAATACAGGTAACAGCGATGACCGACTACTGTTTATTGAGCAGTTACTACGTGCCTCCCATGAGTAGCCTCACGTAATGCTCACCGGATCTGGTGACGCAGCCACCGCCATTCCCTCCCTCTCCCAGGCAACAGGCCATGACTGGTGTAGCCATTCTCCCCGGCTTGTGGAGATCTATAGCGGCAGGGCAGCAGTCTGAGTCCATAGCAGTGCTCTGGCTGCCTCAAACTGCCCCCTTCCCCTTGCTGGGCCTTAGTTTCCTCATTTGTTAAATGGGTGCCAATACTTACAGGGGGCTGGGGTGTGGTGAAGACAGCACAATCTTCCCAATAAGATTTGCCAAGGTGGCCAGGGGTTGTTGAGCTTGCCCTGCCTGGAAAGGGATCCGATGCCGAGCTTGTCCGGGGAGGGGGGGCCCTCCCCATAGGGTCCACCCTGACACTGGGGGCCCAGAGACGATTGATTCCAGTAATGTTCCGCTTCAGAGAGACCAGGGGCTCCGTGAGGCTCATGGGAGAGGAGGGCACTGGAGCCCCAGGTGGCATTGCTGGCAGCCGGGTTCCTGGGAGGGGTGGTGGGGGCTCCGCAACGGGGTACGGGAGTGTGGGGACAGGGCTCTGAGGCCAGCAGATGCGACCCCAGGCTTGGCAGATAGAATGGCTGAAGCCCAGGGAAGGGCAGGGACCTTGGTCCTGTTACCGCCCGTCCATCCTTAGCCACTGTAGCTGTTAGTAATAATACTCATACTACTACCGCCCATCAGTTAGTCACCTGGAGCCCCTTCTCTGCCAGACACCTGCGTGGGCCCCTCATTCACCCCCCAGCAGCCCCCTGGGACAAGATCGCTCCACCAGCCTTCTTGCACAGAAGGGAAAAATGCAGACTGTGAGACTGGCCCAGCCTCACCCAGCTCATGGGTGGCGGTGCTGGTTTTGAACTTGGGTCTGATGCTGAAGCCTACGTCCTTTCCAAGAAGCTAGCCTGCCTTGTACAGGACCCGCTATTTATTTCCTCAGGGTTCTGTGTCCCTCTCCAGTGTGGCCCAGACCTGGTGGGGCCATTGTGACAGCTGGGGTTGAACAGACCCGGGCTTGATTACGGATGCTGTGTAAACAAGAGTGCCATACACGTGATGTGCAGGCGTGTTTGTGGGCGCGGGCGAATGCAGTCGCTTGGTTCAGAGGCTGGTACTACCCCCAACCCACCCCCGATACAGAGTAAATATTGACTAATTTCTCCAGCCCTCGGCATACCTTGCATTAAGCCAGGACCCATTTGCAGTTTGGGACCTTCCAACCCTCCATCCTTCCTCTCTGCCTGGCATCTCCTCTGTTTCCCCACTCGGCTGTTTTCTGCTCACCCTCCTAGATGATTCCTCAGGAAGCCTTCTTTGATTCCCTAGGCTGAGTTAGAAGGGTGCCCTCCCCTTCCGGCCCACATAGCACCTTTAACATCTCTCTCTTCCTGGTAATTGCCAATTACACATCTGTCTGGAGTGCTGGGAGGTCCCTGCGGGCAGGGAGGGTGTCCTAGTCATCTCACATCCCCAGCATCCGCAGCACTTAGAAGGCTGCAGAGCGAATGAGCAAGGAAGCAGACCAGTAAAGAAATGAATGAGTGGGTGACGGGGACATCAGCACGCGCTGCGTTCCTGTTGTGCCACATTCGGGGTCAGAGGCGTGGGTGCCA